>NC_139993.1:32007843-32566219 GCF_964263955.1 Coregonus lavaretus | reverse complement strand
CGGACACTCCATCTACGCCACGGTCTACATGGATGACTGGAGGAAGGATTCTACCGTCATGGTGGTGCACCACCTTGTCACCCTGGCCCTCATCACCTTCTCCTACGCTTTCAGGTAGCTAACCACTCCCTGCCTGGTGGCCCCAAGTTTGGGAAACGCTGCCCAAATGTGATGCAGTGTAATCTTACTACCTTTCAAAGAAAATTGATGGAATACTGGCAACATTTCCGTGTAGTAATAGTTGTAAATGATAGATGTAGGTCAAGGTTTTATTTTTACGCTATGTCAATTTGTGGAATCAGAACGTCGATTTGTCATAGTGTAAAAAGGCTACAGGTTATTTGATGCTGGAAAAAAATTATCGGTGTTATTTGATGACTGTTAGACTATTCCCCTACTTCAAACAGTATTTGTTTTAAAGTCACTCCTTGTTATTGACTAAAACTAACCCTTTGGCTGTCACATTGTATCATCTAGCTAACAGCACAGCTGTGTCCTTGGCTAATTTTGTTTGTGTACTGACGCTGTGCTCCCCACTGCTCTCTCCTTTCAGATTCCACAACATCGGGTTGCTGGTGCTGTTCCTCCACGACATCAATGACATCCAGCTGGAGTTCACCAAGCTCAACGTCTACTTCAAGACCCGGGGAGGGGACTACTACCTCATCCACGACATCTTGTCCAACATGGGCTCTGTCAGCTTCAGCATCACCTGGTGAGGAGAGAGAAGACACACACAGACAAGCACACACACGCATGACAAAATACTACAGTTTACTATAGAATACTACAGTGCTTACTATAGAATTCGCTGATCCTCAACACTGGGGCCCCACAAGGGTGTGTGCTCAGCCCCCTCCTGTACTCCCTGTTCACCCATGACTGCGTGGCCAAGCACGCCTCCAACTCAATCATCAAGTTTTCCGATGACACAACAGTAGTAGGTTTGATTACCAACAGCGGTGAGACAGCCTACAGGGAGGAGGTGAGGGCTCTCGGAGTGTGGTGTCAGGAAAATAACCTCTCACTCAACGTCAACAAAACAAAGGAGATGATCATGGACTTCAGGGAGTACCCCCCTATCCACATCGACGGGACAGCAGTGGAGAAGGTGGAAAAGTTTTAAGTTCCTCTGCGTACATATCACTGACAAACTGAAATGGTCCACCCACACAGACAGTGTGGTGAAGAAGACTCAACAGCGTCTCTTCAACCACAGGATGCAGAAAAAATGTGGCCTGTTTCTTAAAACCCTCACAAACTTTTACAGATGCACAATTGAGAGCATCCTGTCAGGCTGTATCACACAACCGCCCACAACCGCAGGGCTCTCCAGAGGGTGGTGCGGTCTGCACAACACATTACCGGGGGCAAACTACCCACCCTCCAGGACACCTACAGCACCCGATCAAAAAGATAATCAAGAACAACAAACACCCGAGCCACTGCCTGTTCACCCCGCTATCATCCAGAAGGCGAGGTCAGTACAGGTGCATCAAAACTGGGACAGAGAGACTGAAAAACTGCTTCTATCTCAAGGCCATCAGACTGTTAAACAGCCATCACTAGCACAGAGAGCTGCTGCCTACATACAGACTTCAAAATCACTGGCCACTTTAATAAATGGAACACTAGTCACTTTAATAATGCCACTTTAATAATGTTTACATATTTTGCATTACCCATCTCATATGTATATACTGTATTCTATACTATCTATTGCATCTTAGCCTATGCCGCTCTGACAATGACATTGCTCATCCATATATTTATATATTCTTATTCCATTCCTTTACTTAGATTTGTGTGTATTAGGTATTTGTTGTGGAACTGTTAGATATTACTTGCTAGATATTGCTGCACTGTCAGAACTAGAAGCACAAGCATTTCGCTACACTCGCAATAACATCTGCTAACCATGTGTATGTGACCAATACATTTGATTTGATTTGAATTCTATAGTAAACTGTAGAATACTATACTACACATTGTAGTAGCCCTGGATAATGTGTAGTACCGTATTTTCCGCACTATAAGGCGCACCGGATTATAAGGCGCACCTTCAATGAATGGCCTATTTTAGAACTGTTTTCATATATAGGGCGCACCGGATTATAAGGCGCATAGAATAGAAGATACTGTAGTCAAACGAATTGACTGGGGTTGCGTTATGCATCCACTAGATGGAGCTGTGCTAAAAGGAATGTCAACAAAACAGTCAGATAAAGTCAAACTTTATTAAGCGTTCTGACAACTCCGTTCACTCCCATGGTAATGTTGTTCAAACGTTAATGTGCATATTAACAATATCTCCCAGCCTTGCTCACTCTTCTCCCAAACGTGGAGGGGAACCTTTCCCTGATTCAGTAAACACGTAGTAAAAGAAACAGTCTGATACCACTAAATCAAACGTTAGTGCATAACTCAACATTGTTCAGTTACATATAACACGTAAAGCTCACTTTTTCAGTTCATTCCCCATCCACGAACCCCTCGAATTCTTCTTCTTCAGTGTCCGAATTGAACAGTTGGGCGACTACGGCATCCAACCTGCCCGGCTCCCTCTCGTCATTATCCGAGTCAGTGTCGCTGCTGTTGCCTGGCAGTTCAGAGATTATTCCTGCCTTCGTGAAAGCTTTGACCACAGTTGAGACCGATATATCAGCCCAGGCATCCACGATCCATTGGCAGATAGTGGCGTAAGTCGCCCGGCGCTGTCTCCCCGTCTTGGTGAACGTGTGTTCGCCTTCTGTCATCCACTGCTCCCACGCAGCTCGCAGTCTAGCTTTGAACGCCCTGTTGACACCAATATCTAGCGGCTGGAGTTCTTTAGTTAATCCACCCGGAATGACGGCAAGCTCCGAATTAGT
Organism: Coregonus lavaretus; assembly: GCF_964263955.1. NCBI lineage: Eukaryota > Metazoa > Chordata > Actinopteri > Salmoniformes > Salmonidae > Coregonus > Coregonus lavaretus. The sequence continues at coordinate 32,563,349 of NC_139993.1, read as the reverse complement.
TTGCTTCACTTGTTTTTTGACAGCATCGGTGATATGGGCGCGCATTGAGTCGTAGATCAATAGGGACGGAGCTGTGTGGAAAAAGCCACCCGGTCTCTTGACGTAAATTTCTCTCAGCCACTCACTCATCTTTTCCTCATCCATCCATCCCTTCGGGCTAGCTTTGATGACGACGCCGGCTGGAAAGTTCTCTTTTGGCAAGGTCTTCCTCTTGAAAATAATCATGGGTGGAAGTTTCTGGCCATTAGCCTGGCAGGCGAGAACTACAGTGAAGGATGACTTCTCATTCCCTGTGGTACGTACAGACACCGTACTGGTCCCCGTTTTCTCCACAGTGCGGTTCACGGGAATATCAAAGGTGAGTGGAACCTCGTCCATGTTGGTGATGTGCTCTGGCCGGATCTTCTTTTCAGTGATCTTCTTTTTGCAGTATGCGCGGAAAGTGACCAGCTTTTCTTGGTAATCTTTTGGCAGTTGCTGCGAGACGGTAGTTCGTGTGCGGATGGAGAGATTACGTCTTTTCATAAAACGAAAGCACCAAGAAGGACCGCCTCGAAATTCATCGATTGTCATGTCCCGTGCTAGCGCTGTTGCCTTCATTCGAATAGTGACTGTAGAGACGCTTCTACTTGCTGCTCTCTGTTCAACAACCCACTGTTCGAGTTTGTCCTCTAACTGTGGCCCTCTCGCTTTGTTCCCGCGGAAACTCTGTTTAGTCTTCTTTACTTGGCGCAGGTCATCTTCTTGCTTCCTCCACTTCCGTACCATTGATTCATTAATGTTGAATTCTCTCGCTGCTGCTCTATTGCCATATTCTACTGCATGACCGACAGCCTTGAGCTTGAACTCTGCGTCGTAAGCGTGTCTCTTGAAAGGTGCCATTTTGGGGTCTTTATACACACACAAGTGGTGTGGGACTGTGAGTAAGCACAATACCGGTGTGTACTGGCTACCGTAATGCTGCAAGTGGTGCGGCTTTGTAGTTTACCAGTCGTACTGAAACATTTCATTATTATTAAATTGTTTTTATTGGTTTTTCATACTGAAACATTTTGACAGAGCACCTTGAGCGCCGTGTACAACCAGTATGGATCAACCAATTAACCAATTGATCCATATATAAGGCGCTCCGAATTATAAGGCGCACTGTCGTTTTTTGAGAAAATTAAAGGCTTTTAAGTGCGCCTTATAGTGCGGAAAATACGGTACTTGTAGTATACTGTAGTAAATACTACAGTATTATCCACAAAAAAACACTGTAATAAATACTACAGTAATGTCCTCCAAAACACTACAGTCCGCAAAAACACATCCTTTTTTAACTATAGTAAATACTACAGTATTTAATTTGCATATAACCTGCCCATTCCCCTCCCCCATATTGCAATTTGTGCCATCCATTATTGAGAAACCTACATGCCAAGTATAGACCATATTGCATTCCCTACAGGTTATTGAAAAGAGCAGAAGCGCTGAACTATCTGTTCAGAACCCCCAGTCCTACAGGTTATGGAAAATGTGCTCTTTTAGTATTTCTCTAGTAGGTTTCCTGAAGGAGAAAGCCTCCACTTCTATGTCAAAGATAATACAACAAAAACAGAATAGTAAATACTACAGTAATGTCTGCAAAGATACTACAGTAAATATTACAGTATAGTACAGTCCTCAAAAACACTACAGTATATACTACAGTATATTACAGTCTGCAAAAACACTCCAGTAAATACTACAGTAAATATTGCAGTATAGTACAGTCTGCAAAAACACTACAGTAAATAGTACAGTAATGTCTGCAAAAACACTACAGTAAATACTATAGTATACTACAATCTGCAAAAACACTACATTAATTACTATAGTATATACAGTGAGGGAAAAAAGTATTTGATCCCCTGCTGATTTTGTACGTTTGCCCACTGACAAAGAAATTATCAGTCTATAATTTTAATGGTAGGTTTATTTGAACAGTGAGAGACAGAATAACAACAACAAAATCCAGAAAAACGCATGTAAAAAATTTTATAAATTGATTTGCATTTTAATGAGGGAAATAAGTATTTGACCCCCTCTCAATCAGAAAGATTTCTGGCTCCCAGGTGTCTTTTATACAGGTAACGAGCTGAGATTAGGAACACACTCTTGTTACCTGTATAAAAGACACCTGTCCACAGAAGCAATCAATCAATCAGATTCCAAACTCTCCACCATGGCCAAAACCAAAGAGCTCTCCAAGGATGTCAGGGACAAGATTGTAGACCTACACAAGGCTGGAATGGGCTACAAGACCATCGCCAAGCAGCTTGGTGAGAAGGTGACAACAGTTGGTGCGATTAAGAAACACAAAATAACTGTCAATCTCCCTCGGCCTGGGGCTCCATGCAAGATCTCACCTCGTGGAGTTGCAATAATCATGAGAACGGTGAGGAATCAGCCCAGAACTACACGGGAGGATCTTGTCAATTATCTCAAGGCAGCTGGGACCATAGTCACCAAGAAAACAATTGGTAACACACTACGCCGTGAAGGACTGAAATCCTGCAGCGCCCGCAAGGTCCCCCTGCTCAAGAAAGCACATATACAGGCCCGTCTGAAGTTTGCCAATGAACATCTGAATGATTCAGAGGAGAACTGGGTGAAAGTGTTGTGGTCAGATGAGACCAAAATCGAGCTCTTTGGCATCAACTCAACTCGCCATGTTTGGAGGAGGAGGAATGCTGCCTATGACCCCAAGAACACCATCCCCACCGTCAAACATGGAGGTGGAAACATTATGCTTTGGGGGTGTTTTTCTGCTAAGGGGACTGGACAACTTCACCGCATCAAAGGGACGATGGACGGGGCCATGTACCGTCAAATCTTGGGTGAGAACCTCCTTCCCTCAGCCAGGGCATTGAAAATGGGTTGTGGATGGGTATTCCAGCATGACAATGACCCAAAACACACGGCCAAGGCAACAAAGGAGTGGCTCAAGAAGAAGCACATTAAGGTCCTGGAGTGGCCTAGCCAGTCTCCAGACCTTAATCCCATTGAAAATCTGTGGAGGGAGCTGAAGGTTCGAGTTGCCAAACGTCAGCCTCGAAACCTTAATGACTTGGAGAAGATCTGCAAAGAGGAGTGGGACAAAATCCCTCCTGAGATGTGTGCAAACCTGGTGGCCAACTACAAGAAACGTCTGACCTCTGTGATTGCCAACAAGGGTTTTGCCACCAAGTACTAAGTCATGTTTTGCAGAGGGGTCAAATACTTATTTCCCTCATTAAAATGCAAATCAATTGATAACATTTTTGACATGCATTTTTCTGGATTTTGTTGTTGCTATTCTGTCTCTCACTGTTCAAATAAACCTACCATTAAAATTATAGACTGATCATGTCTTTGTCAGTGGGCAAACGTACAAAATCAGCAGGGGATGAAATACTTTTTTCCCTCACTGTACTACAGATTTATTTTACTACAGTATTTTCACTATAAAGTTAACTTTAAATACTACAGTATACTACAGTAAAAACAGTCCGCAAAAACACTACAGTGAATATTATATAGTATTTTTTCATGTGGGAAGGGCACGCACGCACTCCCATACACACACACACACACACACACACACACACACACACACACACACACACACACACACACACCTGTCCTGAGAGATCACAAGGGTGTTTGAAGCCCTGGACAGTGCTAGTCTTTGTCCCTTAAAGCATCTGAGTAATACAGCTCCTCTGTGTCCCTCCTCTGTGCAGGTTTTGGTTCCGTCTCTACTGGTTCCCTCTGAAGGTCCTGTACGCCACCTGTGTGTCCAGCCTCCAGTCCGTCTCAAACATACCCTTCTATTTCTTCTTCAACTTCCTCCTCTTAACACTCCTCTGCATGAATATCTACTGGTTTTTGGTGAGTATTGGACATCCATCTGCAGCAGCAGGTCACAAATCTCACAGTGGCGTGCACACATACTGTACCGTAGCTCATTTGTCAGATGCTTGGTAAAACAAGACTAATCTAAGTCAGAGAGGGTATTCGCTCACAGATTTATGTTCCTAAGAAGTTAATAACATTGCATGACAGTTCTATGACCGTTGCCTGGTCTTCTTTGTTCCTATTAGCCTCCTCTGTCAGGGGTTGATACAAGCATTAAAAAGAAACTGCACTGACTATGTGACATCAGACCTCTCTCCCCTCTTTAACCCCTGACCCCCCCCCCTCTCTGCCTACAGTTTATAGTGGCGTTTGTAGCGAAGGTCCTGACGGGGCAGATGAAGGGTGTGAAAGACCTGAGGGAGTACGAGGGCGAGGAGGCAGCTCAGAGGGCCGCAGCCCTGCTCAAGGCCCAGCAGCAGCCGCAGGGTGAAGATGCAGGACATCTCAACAACTCTGCTGAAGGGTGAGGAAACACAGTCACACACACACTACTTTACCACGTTGCATTTAACCAGTGGATATGAATCACCAAATTATATGTATTATAGTATACATTACCGTGAATGTTTTACTGTACTGAAGTAATGTCACAACCATACACTATACAGAAATCTCTGGGAGACCATCATTTCAAAACATCCAGAGAGAAAGTTTTTGTCAGGCAAACCTTAAGAGATTATGACCCCTTGGCCTCAGATGACTCTGTAAATTCAATTACTCATGCTGGGGTATCTCAGCTCACAATTCATTGAACACCATGTGTGTCCATAGCCGTCCCAAACCACAATGCCTAATCCCTACTGATTTACCAAAGCAAACCACACCAGCAAACCACACCAAGCCAAAAATCCTCTGCTGAGCCAGCCCTCACATCCACTGCTTAATCCCACTTTATACTACAGCCCGGTCCAAAAACAACCTTGACACTCTTCCCCTCGCCCCGGCCCCTTCATATCTGGATTCAGTGACATACAAGGGCTAGAGGCTAGGCTAGGGGAAGGAAGTAGGGGTTGTTGTTGGACTAGCTCGACCTGTACACTTAGAAAAAGTCTGTCCCCATAGGAGAACCCGTTTTGGTTCCTGGTAGAACCCTTCTTTTTTTCTCTACTGTACAAAGGGTTCTCCTATGGGGACAGAGTGTAGACAACCATTCATCACACTGTAAACCTCATGCCTAAAACAAACCCTTTCCAAACAACCCCTACGCCCTTCAGTTCATGCAGATCTGAAATAACCAGATACAGTAGGTGTGATGAATATGGCAGACTACAGTCGAAAAAAGCGTCAGCCCCATGCAAAGATTCATATTGTTGTTCTGGGACATCCTTGGGGGTAGCTGTCCTCTTTCTTCTTCTTGGAATTCTATTTAGTATTCCTTTAAGCTGATTGGAGGCTGAGGTGGTGCCATCATTATATTGTTATCGGGTTGTGAAGATTGCCATCCACCACACCCATGTTAAATCTTATATCACACCATGCTCCAAAGAGCTCTCCCCTTGAGTAAGTGCCTCTGCTATAGCGTGACACACCTGGATCTGTTCCCAGTCCCCTCTTGTAACCCCAGTAACCTGTGCTCTGTCAGACCATCCAGTATGACCTCAGAGCTGCAGCACGTGGCCTTGTCTTGTGTAACATACAGATAGACAGGATCAACGCGCTGCACTTATTGAGGTGTGATTATGCAGTACGGCCTGACCCAGCCCTTATCTGGCGCCTTTGAACACCAGTGATATCCTTTTGGTTTTACTGTGTGTATGCATATCTGATCACCTTTCCACTAGCTGACAATTGGTCCATTTTCTTCCTCCCTCCTTTCTTCTCACAGGAAGCACGTGCAGAACGGGATCACTAAGGAGAAGCATCTATAATGGCCTCTCTAGCTCCACCTTCTGGCACTTAACTCTGAATGCAAGCAACGCGACCTAGATTGTTTCAGATTTAGGTCTAAGTGACTCAAGGGGTCTCGCGAAAAGGATGAAAAAACAATTGATCATTTTTATTTCGTTTTTTAATTTCAACGTGTTTTATTTGTTTAAAAAAAAAAAGTATATCACTGCGAATGTTATTTCAGGTGACCTTTGTCTTATATTAACATTATGTTTGAAGAAAGAAAAGGTGTGAGTTTTGGGAATGTCCTCTCGTGTAGCCTACCAGGGCGTTTAGAAGTCGTGTCAGCTCTGACCAACACTCGCAAGACAAGGTTGAGCTACTGATGCTTAGGCGTCTAGTCTACACCTATACAAACTAGATAATGTGCACACATTAGAGGACTAAAGCATTCATACAGTAACCATGTCAAAGGTCCTTTCTAGTATAGAGACCTGGATCTGTCTTTTTAAAGAGCGTTCCTCTTAAAAGCGTAGTGGCTTTTTTAGTTCCTATCCCCTCTTACTCCAGGAGTGTATGCTAAAATACTAAAAGGGAAGTATTGTATCATGTTACTACCGCGAGTGTGAGAGTGCATGTTATGAGCTGGTTTTGTTTTACCAACATGTATTGATTTTCATATCATTGCACAGATAGATAGTGAACACAGACATTACCCCAGCCTGACCTGCATTATTTGAAGAGCCACGTAGGTGTAGTATTGATGTGTCTTGTAAATGTGAATGACTCGTGTTCAGATTTTTAAGGGAAACATAAACTCTTTCAACTTTTTTTCTTACTGTCGATAAATACGCATTGGAAATATTGCTTGCATTCCTGTATTGAAAATGTAATGTCACATTTTCTGTTTTTATAGCATCTGTTGTTGCACTGAAATGAAGGCATACAAGCTGATAGCTGGTTAATGACAGCCGATGTAGCTGAAATTGATTGATTGGGTTGAGGATCATCCTTATGATTTCGTTAAAGAAATGAATTTGACTAATCTTAATAACCAATATGTTGGCGGTTCACAGAAAGCAAAGGGCCCTTGTGTAAAAGAAGATCAAAATCAAATATGAAAAACATTTATGCACATATGGTATTCAGGAATGCATGACATTGGAATGGTTTTTAGAATATGCTATGAAGTCATTTTTTAATAACACAAATGAAGAAAGAACTACATAGACTTATTCTTGATCAATGTGCAGAACTCATCTTAAAAAAAAGTCATTTGAGCAGACACCACCACACCATCATACAGTCCAAATGGTTCGGTGTCCTCTTTACATTTGAATGTGCTCCTGGTTGTGTGTGCCTGTGTGCTACAACTGTCCAGGTTTTCTTTGCTGTGACTTATAGGGGGTGCTGTCCTTTTCGATCAAATTCAAGCTCTTTCGTTATGATGAACAGCATGCTTGTGCTGGAACAGGCCACAGATGTGGGCAGGTGGAAATGTCCATAGTTGTGGACGTGTCTTTCAGTCCCCAGCTACCACTAGTGCCAGTGCCCGGGATTACCTAGCTTTTGATTTTACATTCAAACATTGTCATTATTATTATGATTATGATAGATTTGTTAAATTTCTGCTGTTTCTGAGAACACTGTAATCCAGTCGTGTCCCTTTTCGTGTGTATGCGTCTGTTAATAGTTTGGGACAGATGAGGTGCCCTGATATCTACCATGGTACTGTCCACAAAGGTCCGTGTGCACTTTGCCTCCACCTCGGCCCAGCTCTCTCCCGGTCTCTCCTCTCCACCAAAGACAAACACCACCAACAACCTGATTGGCTCTGTGAGGTGAAACTACTCACAGCAAATTCACTCTAAAACAAAATAGGTCGTTTAAGTTTACTTTTGAGGCAGATTTCGCTGTTCTTGTTTACCAGCATTGAATACAAAAGTCCATCCGGTTCTTGATGAAAATGTGGAAACATTTTGTGGAAGAAGTATTATGTTATGCATTTCCTTTGATAGTTTAAGAATGTGCCAAAAATGTTGACCTTTATCACTGAGAAGTGTTCTGATGAGAGGCCTGGTTGGGACCTGAGTGGCTAGAGGAGGGAGAGGGAGGTTGTAGTGAATATGAAGGGCTTACACCCTACAGGTGTTTCTTACTAACTGCACTGTCATTTTTATAATTGTTTATTAGAAAAAAAGGGAAATCAGGGGAGAATTTGGTCATTTGTAAGACTTTCTGGGCGTTAAGAATAAAATGAAGTATGACGTTAAATAGTGAATAGGTTTTAGGTAAATAGCATAATGTCTTGGACCATTAACACACTGCAAGGTCTCTAACATCAGCCTAATTTTCCCCCACTCTTAAAGTTTTAATCTGACCGCTTTGTAAATGTGACCACTTGGAAATGATAGGTATTTACTCTTTTGTAATACTTTTTGTTTGTTTGTTTGTTATATTTCCATTCAACCAGTGTTATTGTAGCATGTCTTCCCTTAAAATAAAACATGTAAATAAATAAAAAAGAAACCGGGGTCCCTGAGTTATTTCTACAAATTAATTTATTCTTTGTCATTTTCATTGCAAGAATCAAGTTTATGTGGACCAGGTAAAACACAGTCGAGACAGAAAAGTAAAATGTAGGTGTTGGACAAAAAGAGTCTCCAAAATAGGAGGAGAGTTCAAGTCAGTGCACAGTTCAGCATAGTCTGCTTCAATAAATTAAAAAATATATGTACCACACAACTTTGTACCTTGTGTAGATAGGCGAATCTCGACAGTCCATTTGCTCTCACTGACTGCGGGAGCGACATGGCATGCAGTATCACATGTAAGAATACCAACTACAGCACTCAAGCACTGTCTCCTCTCCCCTCCTCGCTTAACTCAAGATCAAAGACTGTCAGGGATATAGACAAAGACACGGGACAACACATTGACATTACCAGGTCCAATTTGATCTACCAACACGTCTTGCCTTTTAAGACTTAAATTGATGATGATAAGGAGAGCAAGGGGGGATTTCAACATGCTATGTCTGCACATCGATGTGGAGCTCACCGTGTTGCAATAGACATGTTCAGATAGACTGAGCCAGAATCGTGTTGGTAGACCGTGACCTTATTGCAACACTGCATACATCTCTGATTAACATATTTGTGGGAGGGGAGGGTCTCATGTTTTCACATTTTCAAAGGGCATTTGTAATCAAAATGAAGTCACACAGTGACACCAGTAAACTAGTCTACAAAGGGGTGAAACTGAAAAATTATAGAATGTAAATTATTTTCTATAACCATACTTACCCTAGTGATGGCAATGGGTAGTATGGGGGACAATTCATCATTCTAAATGCATGTTCTTATTCATACATACAGTGCCTTCAGAAAGTATTCACACCCCTTGACTTTTTCCACATTTTGTTGTGTTATAGCCTGAATAAAGCATTTATTAAATTGAGATTTTGTGTCACTGGCCTACACACAATACCCCATAATGTCAAAATGGAATTAGGTTTTTAGATATTTTTACAAATTAATTAAAAATGAAAAGCTGAAATGTATTGAGTCAATAAGTATTCAACCCCTTTGTTATGGCAAGCCTAAATCAGTTCAGGAGTAAACATTTGCTTATTAACAAGTCACATAATAAGTTGCATGGATTCACTCTGTGTGCAATAATAGTGGTTAACATGTAAGGTCCCTCAGTCGAGCAGTGAATTTCAACCACAGATTCAACCACAAAGACCAGGGAGGTTTTCCAATGCCAAAGTAAAGAAGGGCACCTAGGGGTAAAAAAAAAAAGAAGCAGACATTGAATATCCCTTTGAGCATGGTGAAGTTATGAATTACACTTTGGATGGTGTATCAATACACCCAGTCACTACAAAGACACAGGTGTCCTTCCTAACTTAGTTGCCGGAGAGGAAGCAAACCGCTCAGGGATTTCACCATGAGGCCAATGGTGACTTTAAAACAGTTACATAGTTTAATGGCTGTGATACGAGAAAACTGAGGATGGATCAACAACATCGTAGTTATACTACAATACTAACCTAATTGACAAGATTGAAAAGAAGGAAGCCTGTACAGTAAAAATATGTCAAAACATGCATCCTGTTTGCAACAAGGCACTAAAGTAATACTGCAAAAAATGTGAGAAAGAAATTAACTTTATGTCCTGAATACAAAGCGCTATGTTTGGGGCAAATGCAACACATCACTGAGTACCACTCTTCATAATTTCAAGCATGGTGGTGGCTGCATCATGTTATGGGTATGCCTGTCATCCGCAAGGACTAGGGAGTTTTTTAGGATAAAAATTAACGGAATAAAGCTAGGCAAAGGCAAAATCCTAGAGGAAAACCTGGTTCAGTCTGCTTTCCAACAGACACTGGGAGACAAATTCAGCAGGACAATAACCTAAAACACAAGGCCAAATATACACTGGAATTGCTTACCAAGACGACATTGAATGTTCCTGAGTTGCCTAATTACAGTTCTGACTTAAAATCGGCATGAAAAACTATGGACTTGAAAATGGCTGTCTAGGAATGATCAACAACCAATTTGACAGAGCTTGAAGGATTTGTTTAAAGAATAATGTGCAAATATTGTGCAATCCAGGTGTGTAAAGCTCTTAGAGACTTACCCGGGAAGACTTACAGCTGTATTTGCTGTCAAAGGTGATTCTAACATCTATTTACTCAGGGGTGTGCACATATTTTTTTTTCACTTTGTCATTATGGGGTATTGTGTAGATGGGTGAGAAAAATATACAGTGGGGAAAAAAAGTATTTAGTCAGCCACCAATTGTGCAAGTTCTCCCACTTAAAAAGATGAGAGAGGCCTGTAATTTTCATCATAGGTACACGTCAACTATGACAGACAAATTGAGAAAAAAAAATCCAGAAAATTCCATTGTATGATTTTTAATGAATTTATTTGCAAATTATGGTGGAAAATAAGTATTTGGTCACCTACAAACAAGCAAGATTTCTGGCTCTCACAGACCTGTAACTTCTTCTTTAAGAGGCTCCTCTGTCCTCCACTCGTTACCTGTATTAATGGCACCTGTTTGAACTTGTTATCAGTATAAAAGACACCTGTCCACAACCTCAAACAGTCACACTCCAAACTTCACAATGGCCAAGACCAAAGAGCTGTCAAAGGACACCAAAAACAAAATTGTAGACCTGCACCAGGCTGGGAAGACTGAATCTGCAATAGGTAAGCAGCTTGGTTTGAAGAAATCAACTGTGGGAGCAATTATTAGGAAATGGAAGACATACAAGACCACTGATAATCTCCCTCGATCTGGGGCTCCACGCAAGATCTCACCCCGTGGGGTCAAAATGATCACAAGAACGGTGAGCAAAAATCCCAGAACCACACGGGGGGACCTAGTGAATGACCTGCAGAGAGCTGGGACCAAAGTAACAAAGCCAACCATCAGTAACACACTACGCCGCCAGGGACTCAAATCCTGCAGTGCGAGACGTGTCCCCCTGCTTAAGACAGTACATGTCCAGGCCCGTCTGAAGTGCATTTGGATGATCCAGAAGAGGATTGGGAGAATGTCATATGGTCAGATGAAACCAAAATATAACTTTTTGGTAAAAACTCAACTCGTCATGTTTGGAGGACAAAGAATGCTGAGTTGCATCCAAAGAACACCATACCTACTGTGAAGCATGGGGTTGGAAACATCATGCTTTGGGGCTGTTTTTCTGCAAAGGGACCAGGACGACTGATCCGTGTAAAGGAAAGAATGAATGGGGCCATGTATCGTGAGATTTTGAGTGAAACCCTCCTTCCATCAGCAAGGGCATTGAAGATGAAACGTGGCTGGGTCTTTCAGCATGACAATGATCCCAAACACACCGCCCGGGCAACGAAGGAGTGGCTTCGTAAGAAGCATTTCAAGGTCCTGGAGTGGCCTAGCCAGTCTCCAGATCTCAACCCCATAGAAAATCTTTGGAGGGAGTTGAAAGTCTGTGTTGCCCAGCGACAGCCCCAAAACATCACTGCTCTAGAGGAGATCTGCATGGAGGAATGGGCCAAAATACCAGCAACAGTGTGTGAAAACCTTGTGAAGACTTACAGAAAACGTTTGACCTGTGTCATTGCCAACAAAGGGTATATAACAAAGTATTGAGAAACTTTTGTTATTGACCAAATACTTATTTTCCACCATCATATGCCAATAAATTCATTAAAAATCCTACAATGTGATTTTCTGGATTTTTTTTTCTCATTTTGTCTGTCATAGTTGACGTGTACCTATGATGAAAATTACAGGCCTCTCTCATCTTTTTAAGTGGGAGAACTTGCACAATTGGTGGCTGACTAAATACTTTTTTTCCCCACTGTATATTTAATCAATTTTGAATTCAAGCTGTAACACAACCATATGTGGAATAAGTCAAGGGGTATGAATACTTTCTGAAGGCACTGTATTTAATTAGTTCAGTCAACAAGGCCATCGGTCATGTCATCTACACACTATTCAACATTTAATTTAGACTATTTCTTAAAAAACAAATTGGGGTTAGAGAAAAATAAATCATATAGAAAAATTAATCTAGTCAGGGTGTCCAAATATATCAACCATCCATCCAAACAATATTACAGAGTCTCACTGCTACTCCTGCACAGTCATGCTACTCCATAGCTGCCCAAGAAGACGACCCCATTGTAGTTTGGCAAAATTCACACTATAGGGCACTGAGGAGTGAGCTGTGGGTATAGAAATGCCCAATCCCATATCAACCTCTAGTACCTACTCCTTATGCACTTGTGGAGAGGATTGGATAGGTGTAAGCAAACTGGTGAAAATGTAACCTAGCCTACCTGAGCACAAGGTAATGCTATTACCATATTGCTTACACCTATCAAATTCTCTCAGATCATAGGGGAAAATAGGGGTTAGGGACTAGGAGTTGATGTGGGATTGGGCGTACGAGGTAACGTTTGACATCTGATTTCAGGAGGACAGGAAGACCAGAGTGCATTCTGACTTGACAGCTATTGAAGGAATCGACTAGATGGCTAATCTTGGCAGAGAGAAATTATTCAACACGTTTCATTTCCAAAGAAGAACAAAGGCGATAGATGGGGTAAAAAAAAAAAAAGAGCTGCTTGGTCCGCCCCCGTTTTGTTATTGGCTAGAGCTCGTCGGAGGGGAGGAGTCTGAATGAGAGGAAGAAGAGGGGCTTAATGCTGCTTGGTCTTGGGCGCTGTGATTCTGCGCACCACACTGTAGAGAACCACAAAGTGCTGAAGAGAGAGAAAAAAGTGAGAAAGACATTACCCAGCTAGCACATAATGTTCTGAGAACCATATGTTTCTTAGAGCAGAGTTGTCCTATGGTTATTTTGCATACAACCTTTCCACAACCTTCTGGGAATGGTGCAGGATACCTAGCTAGCACATAACGTTCTGAGAACCATATGTTTCTTAGGTGGGAATTTCAATACTTCAGCATAACATTTTACATTTACATTTTAGTAATTTAGCAGACACTCTTATCCAGAGCGACTTACAGTTAGTGAATGGATACATGTTTTTTTTTGTTTTTTTATACTGGCCCCCCGTGGGAAACGAACCCACATCCCTGCCGGCCAAACCCTCCCCTACCTTGGATGACGCTGGACCAATTGTGCGCCGCCCATGGGTCTCCCGGTCGCGGCCGGCTGCGACAGAGCCTGGACTCTAACCAGGATCTCTAGTGGCACAGCCTGCGATGCAGTGCCTTAGACCACTGCGCCACTCAGGAGTTGATACAGGTTTCCTCATGGTTCTATTTAAAGTTATGTTCTCAAATTGTTCAGAGAACGTTAAGAAACAACGTTCTTCTGTGGGAATTTCAGTACTTCAGCATAAATGTTTTATACAGGTTTCCTCATGGTTCTATTTAAAGTCATGTTTTCAGATCATTAAGAAAACTTTACATAAAAAACACAAGAAAACATAAGTAACGTTCAAAAGAACGTTCTAAGAATGTTATTTAAGAACATACATTCCGTTCTCAGTGTCAACAAACCTCTCTATCCTCTATCTTGTAAAGTGTGTTCAAGTGTTTTGGCCGCGCCCACAAATTGGCCACACCTGATCTTAATGAGTGCTTGTTTCCTTTGAAGTGGGTTTGTTTAAATAGACTAAAATGAACAGCTTTGGATGAGTAAAAAACCTTGGCATGCTAGCTCCATCTTGGTGGCGTAGTGGACTAACTCCGTGGATAGGAAACAGAAGATCATAGGTTCAAATCTCCCTGAAGCCATGCCACAAAAATAAATGTGTTTGCATGATTAATGCCTAAGCAAATTAATTTCCATGTGTCCTATCTGTGCTTGGAGTTCAATTAAACCAAAATAAGCTAGCAGTGTTATTAAAAGTCTTACGTTATTTAATTACTTATAATTTCCGTTCTCAGAACATTAATAAAACATCCCAGGAAAACATTCAGAGAACCATAGTAAAACATTCTCAGAACCTCCCTGCAACCTAAAAAGTAACGTTCCCAGAACAGCCAAATGTCAGGAAACGTATGGCTTCGTTCCTAGAACCAATGGGAAACCAAAAACGTATGTTCCCATAACTTAACCCCTTGAATAACCAGGTAAGCCGACTGAGAAGACAGCATTCATATGATTTACAGCAATGACCGGGTTAGGAGTTACAGGGGGAGGCTAGGTCAACAGATTAATGACCATACATCAAAATAACATTAGTAGCCATCAGAATGGCGATGTTGGATCAATATATACCTGGATGGCCAGATATATCACTCCGAGGTAGGCTGCGATGCAGAATGCCAGAAGCAGGTCAAAGATGGCTGGTTTCACCCTGTTAGGAAAGTGGGTGTATAAAATGACAAGAGTGTAAAAGGGAAAAAACACAGACACAAAAGCAAGCTGAAGAGGTTTGAAGTGAAAGTCAATAGGCGTTTGCTCTATTGCACTAAAGCTCAGCACTCTGAGGGCTAAATACAGCAGGCAGCCATCACCTCTACCTGTAAGCATTCATGGTCTGTTTGAGCTGATCGTAGAAGACAAACTCTGGGTCTCTGAGGGAGAGAAAAAATATTGCATTTGTCACGGCAACATCATCCATTTCTAAACCATAATGTTCATTGGTTCAATGAACAACAGTAAATAGAAATATTTACTATTTGATCCTTACAAATGATCTTCTACAATAATGGAGTGATTCTGTCACTGTTTTTTACCACTATGAGCGGTCTTAGTAGTTCTTTGATTCCTTCAAGGAAAACACGGCAGAACCACTAGCTGTGACCAGTCAAGAGGACCATTGACACCCTGTATTAGCCGTAGCGCAGTGGTCAGTGACTGGTCACCTCTTGTCAGCCTTGACGTAGTGCCTGCGGACGTCCTTCAGGTAGCATCCCAGGTGGTACTCCAGGGTGCTGACCACGCTGCTGTCCTTGTCCACCAGCTGGGCGGCCCGCGGCTGGGCTGTCAGCCAGTCCACCACCGACGACAGCTGCTCCTCCTGCATCTGCTGGCCGTGCAGGCAACACACACACGGACACACAAATACACAGACTCATAGTCAGTGGCCTTATAGTACACACCTTGATACACACTTGTCTTGTTAAGCACACACACGCACACATCGTGACCCTGACTATAACACAGCTACACACCACACAAACACTAGCCTAAGGGGTCCACTGGTTGCCCCCTACTCAGGCCAAGCCTCAGGTCAAAGTCCTGGTGTGTATAGCAGCCTTCAAAAAGTATTGGTAAAGGTCATGTCAGAGACAGCCTCAAAGGGAGGGGACAGTATGGTTAAGCCACGTTCAACCACTCACCATTTGCTCAGTGAAAATCTGCAGGTCACCTGGGGCACCCTGGACACACGCACACACGAGAGAGAGAGAGCGAGAGAGAAGTCAAACCTGCTGTACAGTACAAAGGGCAACCCACACTGAACAAAAATATAAATGCAACATGTAAAGTGTTGGTCCCATGCTTCATGAGATGAAATAAAAGATCACAGAAATGTTCCATACGCACAAAAAGCTTATTTCTCTCAAATGTTGTGCACATATATTTGTTTACATCCCTGTTAGTGAGCCTTTCTCCTTTGCCAAGATAATCCACCTGACAGGTGTGGCATATCAAGAAGCTGATTAAACAGCATGATCATTACACAGGTGCACCTTGTGCTGGGGACAATAAAAGTACACTTTAAAAATGTGCAGTTTTGTCACACAACCCAATGCCACAGATGTCTCAAGTTTTGAGGGAGCGTGCAATCGGCATTCTGACTGCAGGAATGTCCAACAGAGTTGTTGCCAGATAATTGAATGTTCATTTCTCTACCATAAGCTGCCTCCAACGTCGTTTTAGAGAATTAGGCAGTACGTCCAACTGGCCTCACAACTGCAGCAGACCCCGGACCTCCACATCCAGCTGCTTCACCTGCGGGATCATCTGAGGGGGGGGGGGGGGGGGGGGGGGGGGGGGTGCTGTGGGGTAGTTCTGTCTGTAATAAAGCCCTTTTGTGGGGAAAAACTCATTCTGATTGGCTGGCTGCCAAGTGGGTGGGCCTATGCCTTCCAAGGCTGCACCCCTGCCCAATCATGTGAAATCCATAGATTAGGGCCTAATGATTGACTGATTTCCTTATATGAACTGTGATTAAATAAAATCTTTGAAATTGTTGCATGTTTTTATTCAGTATAGATATCAAAAGCAACATGAAAAACATTGACTTGAATTATATGGCTTTCAATATTGTTCTACATATCTTTACCTTCTCTGTGAGGTTGTAGATGACTCTGGCCAGTGACTCTGCAATCAGCTTCGTGTTCCTGCTGAGCTTTCTCAGATCCACATGAGGTCTGTAACAGTAAATCACAGTTCAATTCACAGTTAAAATTACCCAGCAATCAAGAGCAGCTCAACTCTGAAAACACACTGATGGAGAATGTGGGGAGCACAGACAGTCCACTCCACTGGGTGGGGAGGTGGGGTGGAGGGGAGGTGGCAGTGATGATGTTTGGAGGACAGACAGTTCAGTACAGTGGGATGAAGGTGCCCAATCCCAAATCAACCCGGTAGCCCAGCGTTTTTCAAAGTTTTTTTATTCCAGGTGCCGGCAAGCCATGTGCCCATGTTCTTGAGGGACTGCTAGCAATAAAAGTAACACAGTATTAGTATCAGTTCATACACCGGCTAGCAACCTCCCTTTATCAGATTTTAAGCAACATGGTAATAGCTCCACCTTGCTGTGAGACAGATCTACAAAAGTCCCACATCTACAACATTTTACATTTTTGTCATTTAGCAGACGCTCTTATCCAGAGCGACTTACAGTTAGTGAGTGCATACATTTTTCATACCCCGTGGGAAACGAACCCACAACCCTGGCGTTGCAAGCGCCATGCTCTACCAACTGAGCTACAGGGCACTACAAGGCAGGGGTGTGGGCAATACGGTCCAGGAGGGACAGCAATGTGTGCAAGCTTTTGTTCTAGCCTAGCACGTACACACCTGATTCAAAAGATCCTAATGGGCAGTTGATTACATGAATGAGGTGTGATAGGTGAGCTGGGCCTAGGCAGGGGTTGGGGCTTGTGGATGGGGGGGGGTCTCTTGGTCGGACAGCAGTAATAAACCCACCCAGCAGGTGGCTCTCCCGCTCCATGTTGAGAAGAGGGGGACACTGACCGCACGTCCATAATGCTGGAGCGCTGCGCCTCGCGATGGCTGTTGAGGTGGGACAGCGTGAAGGCCGGCAGCCGGCGGATCCCGAAGCGCTCGTGCTCCCACGCCAGTGTGTCGTCCGCCAGGTTTATCTTCTTATGCACCATTGAGAACTTGACCTCTGGGTACTGGCTGGATGCCACCTGGGGGTGACAGAGGGGGTCAGAGGTTAAAGGTCAGAAAAACTTACAGTAGGGAACTTTGGGTGTACATATAATGTGCTATGCGTGATCAACATATATCAATATATATATATATATATTATGTATATCATATTAACTTAAACTATCTAAATATATAAAAATAATTTTTATGTGGTTGGTGTGATGTGGTGGTCCTTACAGTCTCCACCTCTTTGAGCAGGGCGTACTGAGCGGTTCCCTCTTTAGGGGGTTTGGACACGTGAAGGTGCAGACCGTCTCCGTTCCCCAGCGTGTCCAGACACAACACAAACGCCACATTGTCCTGCAACAGACTGGAGTCTGCAGAGAGAGGGAGGAAAGGATAGATAAAGGGAGAGAGGAAGACAGAGACTGTTTACACTGCGATATCTATGCAAATATCAATTTCCCAAATATCATGCATGCCCATTGTTTCGCACACATGACCTCCATTTAATGACACTTGTGGCCGGTATCATGTTTCATTCCCTTTCATTTCCAGTATGTATTGTACAGATGTGATTATGTGTTCCACTGTAGCAGTCATAATAGCCATCCTGTAACTGAGTCTACAGCGTTATCATGTGAGCTTAGTGTACCTGTATGATCCAGGTTGTCCTCCAGCCAGCGTTTGGTGCCTTGGTAGTTGAACTTCCCTCCCCCAGAGACAAAGAAAAGCAGGTTGTACCTAAGAAGACAGTAGGTGTGTTAGAAATGACAGGAGAGGACATTCTTATCAATGTGGATGTTCTCTGGCCTCCATTAGGTCAACAGATTTGAACAGTTCTACAGAGTCTGGTAGCTACAGTGCCTTCAGAAAGTATTCATACCCCTTGACTTATTCCACATTTTGTTGTGTTACAGCCTGAATTCTAAATGGATTAAATATATGTTTTTTCTCACCCATCTACACACAGTACCCCATAATGGTCCTCTGTAGCTCAGCTGGTAGAGCACGGCGCTTGTAACGCCAAGGTAGTGGGTTCGAACCCCGGGACCACCCATACACAAAAATGTATGCACGCATGACTGTAAGTCACTTTGGATAAAAGCGTCTGCTAAATGGCATATTATTATTATTTATTATTATTAATGACAAAGTGAAACATTTTGTATTTGAAATTTTAGCAAATGTATTGAAAATTAAATACAGAAATATCTAATTTACATAAGTATCCACACCCCTGAGTCAGTACTTTCTAGAAGCACCTTTAGCAGCGATTACAGCTGTGAGTCTTTCTGGGTAAGTCTCTAAGAGCTTTCCACACCTGGATTGTGCAACATTTGCTCATTATTCTTCAAGCTCTGTCAAATTGGTTGTTGATCATTGCTAGACAATCATTTTCAGGTCTTGCCATAGATTTTCAATTAGATTTAAATCAAAACTGTAACTCGGCCACTCAGGAACATTCACTATCTTCTTGGTAAGCAACTCCAGTGTAGATTTGGCCTTGTGTTTTATGTTATTGTCCTGCTGAAAGGTGAATTAATCTCCCAGTGTCTGGTGGAAAGCAGACTAAACCAGATTTTCCTCTAGGATTTTGCCTGCGCTTAGCTCCATTCCGTTTATTTTTTATCCTGAAAAACTCCCAATCCTTAACGATTACATACGGAGAGTGGTACTCATTAATGTGTTGTATTGGATTTTCCCCAAACAAAACACGTTGTAGTTAGGACAAAAAGTTAATTGCTTTGCCACATTTTTTGCAGTATTACTTTAGTGCCTTGTTGCAAACAGCATCTGCTAAATGACTCAAATGTAAAATGTAAATGTTTTGGAATATTTTTATTCTGTACAAGCTTTGTTATTTTCCCTCTGTCAATTAGGTTAGTATTGTGTAGTAACTACAATGTTGTTGATCCATCCTCAGTTGTTTTCTCCTATCACAGCCATAGGCTTCATGGTGAAATCCCCTGAGCGGTTTCCTTCCTCTCCGGCAAATGAGTTAGGAAGGAAGCCTGTATCTTTGTAGTGACTGGGTGTATTGATACACCATCCAAAGTGTAATTAATAACTTCAACATGCTCAAAGAGATATTCAATGTCAGCTTTTTTTTTACCCAACTACCAATAGCTTCCCTTCTTTGCAAGGCATTGGAAAACCTTCCTGGTCTTTGTGGTTGAAACTGTGGTTGAAATTCACTACTCGACTGAGAGACCTTATAGATAATTGTATGTGTGGGGTACAGAGATCAGGTAGTCATTCAAAAATCATATTAAATACTATTCTTGCACAGAGTGAGTCCATGCAATTTATTATGTGACTTGTTAAGCACATTTTTACTCCTGAACTTATTTTGGCTTGCCATAACAAAGGGGTTGAATACTTATTGACTCAAGACATTTCAGCTTTTAATTGGTAAAAACATAATTCCACTTTGACATTATGGGGTATAGCGTGTAGGCCAGTGACAATAAAATCTCTATTTAATCCATTTTAAAATCAGGCTGTAACACAACAACATTTGGAAAAGGTCAAGGGGTGTGAACACTTTCTGAAGGCACTGTACATGTTGGGAAAGTGAATGTCAAAACATACTGTATAGTGTCATAGGGGAAAGGCTACAGTCAGTTAAAATGTGTCTCTGAATTCAGAGGTCATGTAATCTGCAATTTCTCTGCAACACATAACACTGACATGTACTTTGCGTCCTGACGACAGCCCCTTTCTCCCCTGCTCTCTCTATGTAGGAGGGGCTTCTTGCTGTCTTGTTCCTTTTTACTAGTGATATGCAAACAGCCCTTATGCAAAGTTAGCAGTGGTTACTTGTTAGCATTTTCATTCGGTCAGTATGGAGCATACGCCAACACTAGAGCTCACCAAACACCATGGAAAACAGCCAGCATGCCATTACGCCAACACATTTACACTAATGTAGCCCCTCGTCTCAAAGTGCACTCACACTCCAGAGTACACATTTACATTACATTTTAGTCATTTAGCAGACACTCTTATCCAGAGCGACTTACAGTTAGTGAATACATATTTTTTTTTTAATATATATATTTTTTATACTGGCCCCCCGTGGGAATCGAACCCACAACCCTGGCGTTGCAAACGCCATGCTCTATCAACTGAGCTAGATCCCTGCCGGCCATTCCCTCCCCTACCCTGGACGACGCTGGGCCAATTGTGCGCCGCCCATGAGTCTCCCGGTCGCGGCCGGCTGCGACAGAGCCTGGATTCGAACCAGGATCTCTAGTGGCACAGTTAGCACTGCGATGCGGCGCCTTAGACCACTAGGAATCGACAAACGTCTTCAAAGAACCACATCCTTTCTACTCTATTACTATAACTAATCGACTCTTAAAAGCAAAGTACATTGTAAACACAGGAAGATCTGTGAGTTTTACAAGCGGAGTGTGATTTTCCCAAAGGAAACGTGTGGATGGTTATAACATTGTAATAAGCCTGATTTCTCTGAGGGGCTGTCGACGTGACGTGTGTTGCTCACCCAGCGTGTGTCCTCTTGTAGGTGTAGAGTCTGGAGAAGAGTCTGGCTAACTCCAGCAGCATAGACACCCCACTACCGTTAGAGTCTGCTCCATAGGACAGCCACTGGACAGAACAACACCAAAGTCACACAGAGTCAACACATTTACTTAGCATCTTCACTTCTAGTGGAGCAGAATTACGCAACATAAATAAAGATAACTATCATATAGTAAGAATATTATAAATATAGCATATTATAGAATACACTGAGGTATATGAAGGGAGAGCTGGGCGTACCGGAGCGACACCAAAGGAGTCATAGTGAGCCACCAGGACAATGGTGGGCAGGTCCTCTCCTCCAGTTCCAGCCAGTCGCCCCTAGGAGAGGACAGGGAGACAGTTATTAGACAAAAGTATATTGTATTAGGATTTATATTTTATATCAGTTCTATAACATCTCGAAACACAATATACTACTACATGAATGTTCTGTGTTATGTCATGTTTCATGTTATGTTTGGCAACAGCTAATGGGGATCCGAATAAAATACGAAATACTACATTTTCTGTTATCTTATATGAAAGTAAAGAATGTAGCCAAGGGTATGAGACTTAAGACATCAATAAAGACAGGCATGGAATACCTACCACGATGACTTAAACTGAAACCCATTATGTGAAACAAGCCCATTGACCGATGGCCGTATGCATTATGTAGAGCGGAACACTTGAGGCCTCATGAAATCCACTGATCTCCAACTACATGGTTAAGGCCATTATTCCCCTGGGTTTGACACCTACCTTAGTTCAACACACTCACATGCACACACACACACACACACACACACACACTCTAGAATATCATATAGACCCAAGAATGAAACACAAGGATAAGAAAACGATCAAGTTATTTGCTTCTAAATCACTTAACACCTTAAGTGTGAGCAGTGTGTTAATGATATGATATGATATGATATGCCATTTAGCAGACGCTTTTATCCAAAGCGACTTACAGTCATGCGTGCATACATTTTTTTTTTTTTGTGTATGGGTGGTCCCGGGGATCGAACCCACTACCTTGGCGTTACAAGCGCCGTGCTCTACCAGCTGAGCTACAGATGTGGGTACTGGTCTACTGGTAACCCATTAACAGAAACTTAAGATGTCTGAATGTTTGGATTAAATGTCACAGCACTACATAAATCATTAAACAGATAAAGGATAATGGTTTAACCATAATGATTCTCACCTCTAGACTGGTGATGGCCCAGTCACTCACTGCCTTGCTCTGAGCCCCACTCGTCACCATCTGAAAGCCATTAGCTGTGGCCGTGTGGATCAGCACTGGGAAGACATGGGGAAAAGGTGTCATTAAATCCCTAGAAAGAATTTCACTAGAAAAGAATTTCCTCTAACAACGTTTCGACCGACAGTTTTCAACACAATATTTGTAAATGTCCTGCACCTTCGGCTGCAGAGGAGGACCCCTGGGAGGAGGAGGAGGTGAGGGTCTGTGTGTAGATGGAGAGCAGCTCATCGTCCTCCAGAGCAAAGTAAACCGGGACAATGGTCTCTGTGGCCAGCATCTCTGGCTCCAGCTCCATGAACTGCTACAATGTAGAGGAATAAGGAATGCCAGGTTATCACTCACAAGACAACAGAGTGTGAATGTGAAACAGCATAACATTTGGACACTTTGGCCTACTTCACTCCAGCAAGTCTGTTTTTTCAAGTGTTGCTGATAAGGAGGGAGTGTTGTGACTGCCAGTTTTCCTTGAGGGTAACATAAACTTTACAAGAACACCAAAGGAGCTCTAGCTTTCAAAACAACTCAGGACCTTGCCTCTTGATTTGACGTCCAGGGTAGTTTGCTGTATGGTCATAAGCCCACTCATAAGGCATTCTAATGCATTATTACCTGTACTATGTCCTGCGGCATGGTGGACATATTCTTGGGGAGTATGATGACCACAGCCCCAGCGGACTGGCGCAGGGCTTTCTGGTATCTCTCATAGGAGAAGTCCACTAGCCGCATGATGACACAGCGGCGGCTTAGCACCTCCGCCTCCACTGTGCGGGCCTCTGTGTTCAATATGGCATTCCTGGTACCTGGAAATCACAAGTGGGATCAGATCAGTTGGGGAGGGATGTGTGGAAACACCTTTCAGTGACTAGCTAGCTACAGTGAGGGGAAAAAAGTATTTGATCCCCTGCTGATTTTGTACGTTTGCCCACTGACAAAGACATGATCAGTCTATAATTTTAATGGTAGGTTTATTTGAACAGTGAGAGACAGAATAACAACAACAAAATCAAGAAAAACACATGTCAAAAATGTTATACATTGATTTGCATTTTAAATGAGGGAAATAAGTATTTGACCCCCTCTCAATCAGAAAGGTGTCTGGCTCCCAGGTGTCTTTTATACAAGTAACACTCTTAAAGGGAGTGCTCCTAATCTCAGTTTGTTACCTGTATAAAAGACACCTGTCCACAGAAGCAATCAATCAATCAGATTCCAAACTCTCCACCATGGCCAAGACCAAAGAGCTCTCCAAGGATGTCAGGGACAAGATTGTAGACCTACACAAGGCTGGAATGGGCTACAAGACCATCGCCAAGCAGCTTGGTGAGAAGGTGACAACAGTTGGTGCGATTATTCGCAAATGGAAGAAACACAAAATAACTGTCAATCTCGCTCTGCCTGGGGCTCCATGCAAGATCTCACCTCGTGGAGTTGCAATGATCATGAGAACGGTGAGGAATCAGCCCAGAACTACACGGGAGGATCTTGTCAATTATCTCAAGGCAGCTGGGACCATAGTCACCAAGAAAACAATTGGTAACACACTACGCCGTGAAGGACTGAAATCCTGCAGCGCCCGCAAGGTCCCCCTGCTCAAGAAAGCACATATACAGGCCCGTCTGAAGTTTGCCAGTGAACATCTGAATGATTCAGAGGAGAATTGGTTGAAAGTGTTGTGGTCAGATGAGACCAAAATCGAGCTCTTTGGCATCAACTCAACTCGCCGTGTTTGGAGGAGGAGGAATGCTGCCTATGACCCCAAGAACACCATCCCCACCGTCAAACATGGAGGTGGAAACATTATGCTTTGGGGGTGTATTTCTGCTAAGGGGACAGGACAACTTCACCGCATCAAAGGGACGATGGACGGGGCCATGTACCGTCAAATCTTGGGTGAGAACCTCCTTCCCTCAGCCAGGGCATTGAAAATGGGTCGTGGATGGGTATTCCAGCATGACAATTACCCAAAACACACGGCCAAGGCAACAAAGGAGTGGCTCAAGAAGAAGCACATTAAGGTCCTGGAGTGGCCTAGCCAGTCTACAGACCTTAATCCCATAGAAAATCTGGAGGGAGCTGAAGGTTTCAGTTGCCAAACGTCAGCCTCGAAACCTTAATGACTTGGAGAAGATCTGCAAAGAGGAGTGGGACAAAATCCCTCCTGAGATGTGTGCAAACCTGGTGGCCAACTACAAGAAACGTCTGACCTCTGTGATTGCCAACAAGGGTTTTGCCACAAAGTACTAAGTCATGTTTTGCAGAGGGGTCAAATACCTATTTCCCTCATTAAAATGCAAATCAATTTATAACATTATTGACATGCATTTTTCTTGATTTTGTTGTTGTTATTCTGTCTCTCACTATTCTAATAAACCTACCATTCAAATTATAGACTGATCATGTCTTTGTCAGTGGGCAACGGTACAAAATCAGCAGGGGATCAAATACTTTTCCCCCTCACTGTAGCTAGCTAGCAAGGTGACATGATTGATTCAATGCTGTAGTAGTAGGCTATTATTAGGCAGGGCAAACCCGTTTTGGTGATTTCTGGTATGTCATCAAAATATATCAATCACAGCATGTTTTTTTAATCATTCAGAAGTTTTTACCTGATTATGTACAATACCATTGGAAATGAATGTTGAAAGTTCCATTTATATTCCTAAAACTTTAGTTGAAAATTATGCTGTCACTGCTTCCTGTTGACATTTTGATAAATAGCCAATGTCAAAACACTGTTTAAACGTGTCCAAATCAATAACCAATATGCAGAAACAGTTTGTGATAGTATATTTTATGTTTAGGTTTTCACTATCTACACATACATGTGCAACAATAGTAATCATATCGTAAACTGCACACAAAAACCCTGTTGTTTTGACAAGTGGCAATAAATCACTCATATTGATTAGGCGGGAAATCAGGTTGTATGCGCTGTTGAAACTACCACAACTCAAATACCACATGGAAACTGGAGATATTTTTACATCACTGTTTTCTCTAAATAAGCTTTGTTGTACAATTAAAGGTCAAATACACTGCATTTCAAACAGTCAGCAATAATCTAATGAATTCAGGGTTTGTGAAATTATACGTAGGCTAAATATAATCCACAACCATAAAACACACTAACAATTTAATTATTTTATCAAAACAGTTTTTTTCTCGCAATAATCACTGATCTGGCTTTCAAGTTTGTCTATGAAAATGCCCTTTTTGTTCGAAATTTAACCAGAACCATGCATAATGCACATTCACTTCTTGTAGCAGGCATTACAGAAAATTAACACAGGTCTCATAAACATTCTCTCAAGCACAAGCCCACGTGCTAGTGAGTAGCCAGCTAATCTTTATATTTCAAGTTAGCAAACTTGGATCTATTTCCTAGCTAACAAGGCAGAACAGTTGAATTAATATGAACACACCCTTCTGTCCGTCTCCAACTGTTTGAACAGCACGCTAGCCTGACCCTGTCTACTTTGTTCAGATGTTGAAATCAAGTAGCCTACCTTATTTCTCAGAATGAGAATGAAATAATTGTGTTTTATGATTTCTGCACATTTATAAAACTAGACAGCTAGTATAAGTGTCTTTGGCTAAAATGCTGCTAGAGCGTTTTAGTAGTGTCTGTTCTGTGCGCAATTTGTGCAGTTGAGGCATAAAAAGGGTATTGTTAGACAGGTTAACTTCTCCTTTACAGTAAATGAATGTCTCAATGTGTTTCGGTGTCCATATAACAGATTCTGTTGGACCAAACCTCAAATGCAAATAGCTAGTTGAAACCACTTGACAGAGAGGAAGACATGATCTCTCATCTTTGTTGTGTGAGTGGCAGGGGGGCTTGGTGTGTGTATGTGTAAACAGTGGAAGAGGCAAAGCGAGAGATTTCACTCACGCCAAAATGTGTCCAAAATAAGCCCAATGCGTTTCTATGGGCTTATTTTAGATCTAAACTTGGTCGTGTCTACACTTGACACTTACATGTGACTTCTGCTATCAGAAAAAGAAGATTGCATTGAAAATACGTGTCTAAACACACAAAAGTCACTTTGTGGTCTGATTGTGTTCAGATCTGGCTGACCACTTCAGGAGGTGGTCAGGGATGCATTGTATGTGGATTTCACCTCAGTCACGACGCAATTAGGCTACCGTCATCAGCACTCCTCCCACAAGTCTCCAGAAAACTTGTGTTTTGGGACCGAGAGGCACCTTTTCATTATAACGTTGGAGGAAATACGTTTCTTAGCGTGTGAGGAACATGTTTGCTGGCCTCATAAATGCTAGCCAGCTAGCTAATATTTAGAAGGGGAAAAAATGGTTTGGCTATAGTTATGCTAACCCGTTTGTAATTCCTTTAGCGTTGCAAACGGGTTAGCTGGCTAGTTAGCTACTGTAGTTAGCTACTACCATCAGTTGTTGTTGTGTTATCATATTTAGCATATTCCACCATTTGTAGAATGCATACTGTCATTTGAATACAGCGAGAAAAGGGAATCCGGACACACTGTGGACACGGTAGACACATTTAAATGTAGGTGTAGATGCATGATGCATTCGGAATTCCATGATGAGAACTCTATGATCAGAATACTAAAGCTGCATGAACTGTCAAGTCTCGACATGGCCCTTGCTGCTTGCCGCTTGCCTTCCTGCCTTTGGGACAACAACTCCCATTGTTAGGGCAGAGATATGAGCATCTCGTCATTATATAGAGATCTCTGGTGTAAATGGGAAGGTGCACGAGACGAAACCAAAAAGAAAACATGAGAACAAGCAGAAGGACATAAACGCTCATAAAAACAAACAAAAAACTTGATTCTTGCAATACAGTTATTTGGGATACAGGTATTGGAATATCGCGCAACAAAATTAATTTAAATTAATCTAATTAATTAGATATATCGTCCAGCCCCACCTGAACCCTTTACGTCCCTACTATCACCCAGCATGTCTTTAAATTCAACTAAATGTGACATGTCACCCATGACAATGTGACAAGCCACACACACTTTTTGACTTCACCCATTTTGATGTAAATGAAACTTTACATATTTGACCTTGGTAAAAGTGGTCAGAAAGTGATATTTGTTTTGTAATAGAGTTGAAGTCAGAAGTTTACATACACCTTATCCAAATACATTTAAACTCAGTTTTTCACAATACCTGACATTTAATCCTAGTAAACATTCCCTGTCTTGGGTCAGTTAGGATCACCACTTTATTTTAAGAATGTGAAATGTCAGAAAAATAGTAGAGAGAATGATTTATTTCAGCTTTTATTTCTTTCATCACATTCCCAGTGGGTCAGAAGTTTACATACACTCAATTAGTATTTGGTAGCATTGCCTTTAAATTGTTTAACTTGGGTCAAACGTTTTGGGTAGCCTTCCACAAGCTTCCCACAATAAGTTGGGTGAATTTTGGCCCATTACTCCTGACAGAGCTGGTGTAACTGAGTCAGGTTTGTCGGCCTCCTTGCTCGCACATGCTTTTTCAGTTCTGCCCACACATTTTCTATAGGATTGAGGTCAGGGCTTTGTGATGGCCACTCCAATATCTTGACTTTGTTGTTCTTAAGCCATTTTGGCACAACTTTGGAAGTATGCTTGGGGTCATTGTCCATTTGGAAGACCCATTTGCGACCAAGCTTTAACTTCCTGACTGATGTCTTGAGATGTTGCTTCAATATATGCACTTAATTTTCCTTCCTCATGATGCCATCTATTTAGTGAAGTGCACCAGTCCCTCCTGCAGCAAAGCACCCCCACAGCATGATGCTGCCACCCCCGTGCTTCACAGTTGGGATGGTGTTCTTTGGCTTGCAAGCTCACCCTTTTTCCTCCAAACATAACAATGGTCATTATGGCCAAACAGTTCTATTTTTGTTTCATCAGACCAGAGGACATTTCTCCAAAAAGTAAGATCTTTGTCCCCATGTGCAGTTGCAAACCGTAGTCTGGCTTTTTTTATGGAGCAGTGGCTTCTTCCTTGCTGAGCGGCCTTTCAGGTTATGTTGATATAGGACTCGTTTTACTGTGGATATAGACACTTTTGTACCTGTTTCCTCCAGCATCTTCACAAGGTCCTTTGCTGTTGTTCTGGGATTGATTTGCACTTTTCGCACCAAAGTACGTTCATCTCTAGGAGACAGAACACGTCTCCTTCCTGAGCGGTATGACGGCTGCGTGGTCCCATGGTGTTTATACTTACGTACTATTGTTTGTACAGATGAACGTAGTACCTTCAGGTGTTTGGAAATTGCTCCCACGGGTGAACCAGACTTGTGGAGGTCTACAAAAATTTTTTGGAGGTCTTGGCTGATTTCTTTTGATTTTCCCATGATGTCAAGCAAAGAGGCACTGAGTTTGATGGTAGGCCTTGAAATACATCCACAGGTACACCTCCAATTGACTCAAATGACGTCAAATAGCCTATCAGAAGCTTCTAAAGCAGTGACATCATTTTCTGGAATTTTCCAAGCTGTTTAAAGGCACAGTCAACTTAGTGTATGTAAACTTCTGACCCACTGGAATTGTGATACAGTGAATTATAAGTGAAATAATCTGTCTGTAAACAATTGTTGGAAAAATTACTTGTGTCATGCAAAGTAGATGTCCTAAAAGTCTTGCCAAAACTATAGTTTGTTAACAAGAAATTTGTGGAGTGGTTGAAAAACGAGTTTTAATGACTCCAACCTAAGTGTATGTAAACTTCTGACTTCAACTGTATATATATTTTTTCTTTAATGTCAATTATCTAAAAACACGTAAACTCCGATTTTTTTCATTTTCGCATCTGTTCTAGCTTAGACCCTTTTTTACATTGTCTGAGGTGTTTGTGTTGTGCCCGCCATCGGTTGAGACACAGCATGATCTTGAATACAGGGTGGGTGTCATGTTTTGGCTGATAATGTACTCAAATGGGAATAAAATAGAAATTTCAACTTTCAAATGGTACCACAAAAATTGTTGGACATCCACACATTAGAGAATGATGACTTGAATGGGAATATCAGTTGTTTTAAAGGGATACTTCCAGATTTTGGCAAGGAGACCCTTTATTTACTTCCCCGGAGTCAGATGATTTCCTTCATACTGGACACAATGCCATAAAAAAATCTGAGTTTATGCGTTTTTAGATAATTGACGTTAAAGGTAAAAAAATAAAAAATAAAAAGTTATTTTTTATCCTGAAATTATTACTTTTTTTGACAACCCTGTTTGTAATCTTTTAAATGATATCAAACTCAACTGTTTATCTTTTCCAGTGATGAAGACATGGATGTCTCAATTATAATTTGTATTCAGAAATTAGCGAGTCGGACAGCTTTTTGGGCACATTCTTACAACAATTCTGTGAATAATTTATCGTCTTTACCTATCTGGCACACCTGGCTCATTTGATTGTGTATTCTACATCACTATGAACATTTTAAGATATTATTGGGCATACTACAATTATACAGCTGTGGAAAAAATTAAGAGACCACTACACATTTTTCTTAAATCAGCATCTCTACATGTATGACAGCCATTCCATTCCAGTGTCTGTTGAATTCCAACACAGGCACACCTCATTCAACTGAATTAGGTACTGATTAGTTATAATTATAAAAACCACTGCTGTGGTCATCACTATCCTCTTGCAATAGGACCAGCTGGATGGCAAAAACAGTGCTAATAGTACCTCAAAAGTAATATTAATCATAAAATAACTATTGACCATGCCAAAAGAGTTGAAAAGGAAAGTTTTGAGTGAGGAAAAGAAGGGTTCAATTCTGGCTTTACTGGGAGAGGGATACAGTGAGCGTCAGGTTGCTTCCATCCTTAAAATGTAAAAAGACGGCGGTTCATAAGAACAAGGTCAAGCAGCAGACATTGGGGACAACAAAGCTACAGACCGGCAGAGGGCTCCTATGGGCAGGGCTGAAGTCGTGCAAAGCTAGAAAAAAGCCCTTCATCAATGAGAAGCAAAGAAGAGCCAGGCTGAGGTTTGCAAAAGACCATAAGGATTGGACCGTAGATGACTGGAGTAAGGTCATCTTCTCTGATGAGTCCAATTTTCAGCTTTGCCCAACACCTGGTCGTCTAATGGTTAGACGGAGACCTGGAGAGGCCTACAAGCCACAGTGTCTCGCACCCACTGTGAAATTTGGTGGAGGATCGGTGATGATCTGGGGGTCCTTCAGCAAGGCTGGAATCGGGCAGATTTGTCTTTGTGAAGGACGCATGAATCAAGCCACGTACAAGGTTGTCCTGGAAGAAAACTTGCTTCCTTTTGCTCTGACATTGTTCCCCAACTCTGAGGATTGGTTTTTCCAGCAGGACAATGCGCCATGCCACACAGCCAGGTCAATCAAGGTGTGGATGGAGGACCACCAGATCAAGACCCTGTCATGGCCAGCCCAATCTCCAGACCTGAACCCCATTGAAAACTTCTGGAATGTGATCAAGAGGAAGATGGATGGTCACAAGCCATCAAACAAAGCCGAGCTGCTTGAAATTTTGCGCCAGGAGTGGCATAAAGTCACCCAACAACAATGTGAAAGACTGGTGGAGAGCATGCCAAGACGCATGAAAGCTGTGATTGAAAATCAGGGTTGTTCCACCAAATATTGATTTCTGAACTCTTCCTAAGTTAAAACATTAGTATTGTGTTGTTTAAAAATGAACATGAACTTATTTTCTTTGCATTATTCGAGGTCTGACAACACTGCATATTTGTTGTTATTTTGACCAGTTGTCATTTTCTGCAAATAAGGATGGGCAACTCCAGTCCTTGGGGGTCTGATTGGTGTCACGTTTGCCACAGCCCCAGCTAGCACACCTGACTCCAATAATCAACTAATCATAATCTTCAGTTTGTCTCCCGTTGTCCTAGCTAGCTACCGGTGTCGCTCCCGCCTCCCGCCTGTGTACTGGAGTCCTAGCTAGCACAGTGTCCTTCGACCCCGCCTGCCAAGCACCTGCCCTCGCCGTAACGTTAACAGAAAGGTGGGAAATGAGTGCTCAGCAGGCGGGCCGAAGGACACTGTCTACCAGTGTCCTAGCTAGCTAGCGGTGTTGCCCCCGCCTCTTCTTCTGTGGGGTTTATCGGTGGTTGGCATCCAACGTTATGGTGCATTACCGCCATCTACTGTACTAGAGCGCCCCCGCCAGTTCTGTTAAAGTTACTGCTAGGGCATCTGTGTCTGTTTTTTTTTATTACATCACTTCCTCACAGCTTTGATAAAGAGAGGGTTAGGGTGGCTGGTATATCTGTAGCCCTTGATCATGACTCTCAGTTCCATCACACATAAGAGTCATTGGACGGAGGCGTCTTCTGTCGGTGGGAATTTTGTTAAGATCCCCGAATCTCGGTCTGAACATTAACATGCATCGCTTGCGGTACGGTTTTGGAAGCATAAGGACCTTATCTTTCAAATAATAATTTTCTAAAAACAAAAGGTTAAATTGAATTGATACACACATTGACAGGGCTCCAAACACGTGTGTAAGCGTAACTAGGGAAATATAGTTTCATCTGATGGAGGCACCCATAGCTGTATGGATCTGTGCAAAACGACTACAGTAAGTGTATCTTTTTTATTTGAAGGATTCTTTCTCGCTGATGAACGAGAAGGGCCATATGTTACGAAAGTCGTATCGAAAAGCGATGATTGTTGACATTTCTAAACGTTAAAACACATCGTCGAGATTGTAGTTCACATGAGGCAGTTGTTGGGCAAAACTCATGGCTGAGAATTTAGGGAGAAGGCAGAATCCCACCTAATTAGAGAGCTAGTATATCTGTTACATCTGCTATCCAACGCATCAACAGATTACACATCAATTTGAAGTTAAAACATTGCACATTAATTATACTACAATGATGGCATATCCTAAACGAAAAATAATAATTTTATTTCCCTTTTGACCCATATTTTAATTGCATAGACAATCAGGGGAAATCCAGAAAATCTAATCTCAAAGGAGCATGAAGATGGCTTGCTGGAAGGGGGATATTCCTCCAGCTGCGCCCACATGCAGGAACCAATGGGATGCTCGGGGGGGATGCCCACACTCAGACCCCCGAATTGCGGGCCGCAATCACACACTATTGACACTTGTTAGCTAGCTAGCGCGCTAACGTTAGCTAGCGCGCTAACAGAGAGCGTTTACTTAGGGAAATAACTATGCCTTATATCGGGGTAGCTAACCACAGGACTGAATTGCCATTCAATAAATGCACAAAATACAATTTTTAAATGCTTACCGTACGGTTGTCCCTGCAGGTCATACTGCTGCATGCGGTACACGGTGAATTCATGTGCCGCTTCAGCTGGAAGGGGTGAGACGAGAATCAGCACCGCAGGGATAAACACAATGAAAGTCAGGGGGAAAGAGTACTTAAACATGTTATCGAACACCTCACTAGCCTCCTCAAACATCTTGACCTTCGTATTGAGGTCTAAACAAGAGGAAATTGATAATCTAGGCTGTTGCTGGATCGAATCTAGTCGTTAGCCTAGCTGTCATTCAGTAACACAATCGACACAAGTGGATTTTAATATGGCAAAAAGCTTGGCCACCTAACTAAACACGCACGAGCTTGCTTTTTGAATGGCATGGACATATTGTTACATCTTCCATATCTGTAATGAATATTCTTTATTATACAAATTAATTTGTCCCGTTCATTGATTTAATTAATGAGAATATTCATCACTGCGAAATCTCTGCTGCTAAGGGTCCAACAGGGGCCATCAGAGACAGCTTCGTGAATTTTAGGCGAGGCTGTGCAGTTGTGGAATTCAACGGCAGGGGTCAATGTAGACCAGCGGTGGTCATGTCTAGATGGGCTACAGCCAATAAACCCTGGATTACAAAATGCTATGTATTGGCCATTGAGAGGCTTTGGCAAACGAAACTCTGTGGCCATACTGTACAGTCTTTGCTTTGGCCAAAGATTATGGATATACTGACAAGATACATCTCTCCGCCCTAACAAAGCGGCACGACGGGCAGTCTAGCTCCCGCCTATCCTTTCTTTGGATTGGTGGATACATCTCATTATTGTAATATATTTTTAAATATTCGATGAGGGTTGTTAACGTCGACTGCCTGTATTCAATGGAGAGAGACGCTACTAGCTTCATGTCATGAATATGCATAGCCAACTCCAATATAACTTGTAAAAATACGAGGTCAAATCATAACGTCAGTGATTTTCAGGTCGTCAGTTATCTTCAGGTCGGAAAGTTGGAGCTCTAGAAAGAGGCCCGAGTTGGAGTTCCGAGGTCATAACGATTTTTCCCAGACTGAGCTCGTTATTTTCCGAGTTCCCAGTGGTTTTGAACGCTGCATAAGCAATACCATTTTTTTGTTGACCAAATTCTACACTCTCATAGAGTATCACAGTATGAGTCATAATAACCATAAAACCTAGCGGTCAAACAGGGAAATGGTTCCAATCGTTTTTCCACCATTCATTTTTCCCTTAGGGGATTTTAGAAACACTTAAAATAAGGGCTGTGTTTCGTGTAGGCTCACCTTGTCTCTCTAGGACAAGGTGACTTATCAATATATTCGCCTGTATCTACCCCACAAAAATGAAATGCTAATTAGCTGCTAATGTGGTTATCATAAAGAACTAGAAATGCCATGACGATCTGGACGAGACCGCCGAATTGAGGCAAAGGTAAGAATCTCTGGATTAACTAATGTTAGCTAAATGTAGTAATGAATAAATTGGCAACATTTCTTTAAATGAACAATTCTGTGAACGGTCTTGTGAAAGTTTTAAATTGACACAATAACTGTTAGCAAAGGTGTCAGAGATGGCGTGCAGGAGCTTGCAGGGATTTGTAGTTTTGCATGATGTCTATTTTGCTGCTAATTAGCATGATCAAATCTGAGAGTAAATAAAGCCGAATATATTGATAAAAGTCACCTTGTCCGAGAGAGATTTACATGGTTATCAAACGTCACACCAGGGTAAGCCTACACGAAACACAGCCCTTACTTTATGTGTTTCTAAAATCCCGTATGGGAAAAATGAATGTTGGAAAACCGATTGGAACCATTTCCCTGTTTGACTGCTAGGTTTCATGGGTATTATGACACCTCCACTGTGGGGCTTTATTGACCGCCATACGTGGTCCTCTGTAGCTCAGCTGGTAGAGCACGGCGCTTGTAACGCCAAGGTAGTGGGTTCGATCCCCGGGACCACCCATACACAAAGAAAATGTATGCACGCATGACTGTAAGTCGCTTTGGATAAAAGCGTCTGCTAAATGGCATATTATCTTATTATCTTTATACAAAAACTCCCTGCTTGGTGGGCGAAACAATGAAAAAACGCCACCTGCTGGACGGAGACAGATATTCTGCTGTGTTGGGCCTCTCTCTTCCTCTCTGCTTTGGCTTTAAAGCCACCGGTCGGCCATATTGGTACTCCCCAGTAGGAGCAGAACCCTGGATCTGGTTCGTTCAACCATTCTTGTGGGGAAAATTAATGGGGAAAGAATAGGGTTTTGCGATAAATGCCGAAAATAAGGTAATCTTATACGCTTATATATTCATTTTCCCATAGAGCACGCCAGCTTGTAGTCTTAAAAACCAGAAAAGAGTTACCTCTGGTTCGTCCAGCCATTCCTATGGAGAAAATTAATGGGGAAAGAATAGGGTTTTGGGATAAACACAGAAAATAACGTCTTAGGTTAACACAGCCTTAGGAGATCTTATATGTTTTGTTCTATTTACATTTTTACAATTTAGTCATTTAGCAGACGTTCTTATCCAGAGCGACTTACAGTTAGTGAATGCATACATTCTTTTTTTTTCATACTGGCCCCCCGTGGGAAACGAACCCACAACCCTGGCGTTGCAAACGCCATGCTCTACCAACTGAGCTACATCCCTGCTGGCCATTCCCTCCCCTACCCTGGACGACGATGGGCCAATTGTGCGCCGCCCCATGGGTCTCCCGGTCTCGGCCGGCTACGATAGAGCCTGGATTCGAACCAGGATCTCGAGTGGCGCAGTGCCTTAGACCACTGCGCCACTCGGGAGGTTGCCGAAATGAGTAGGAGATAACATCTATGAGATAACATCAGTCAGTTAACATGACCTTTATGAATTATGAAGCCTTTTTTTATTACATAAATACTTCCAACCAATTTGTTCATCAAAAGCAATATGCTGGCCAGAAAAAGGGCAGTTATTTGAAAACGTATTCATGGGTTGCACGTTGCGTCACTATTGTTTTGAAGGTTCGTTTTAGGACTGATGCCCAACAGAGCATTCTACTCAATGCATCCTCATTGGGGGCTGATGAAGATTTGGTTGAAAGTTTATTACTGTGGCTTGAAAACACGATGACATTTCTAAAGAAGGCAAATCATTAGTAGGAAAACCTTTTGTTGTCATTTTGATGTCGCTGGATTTACTTTAGATGCAGTATAACGTTAGCTAGCTAAGATTGAGGAGAGACCTCCAGATTTGAGCTTTTCTAACGTTAGCATTGCTAGCTATTTTGAACAAACTTTGCTAGCTAATGACATTGCCATATGTCTAAAGTAAATTTGACAACATGATGATGGCAAAGTTGTTTCCTACCAAATATGTGCCTACTTTAGTAATGTCATCGTATTTCCAAGCCCCTATAGTGTCATTTAGATGACAGTTATTAGCCCCCGTTCTACTTTTGAGCATCAAAATGGCTGCAGCGTCTTTAAAACGTTGATAACAATGGCAATGATGCGACCATTGAGGGAGGTCCATTATCATTTCTATATACTTTTAGACGTTCAAGAGAGGCCTGGAGTTTTTTTTACTCAAACCTCCCGCGGGCTGGATTAAATAGGCTCGTAGTCCGGATCCGGCCCGCAGGCCATATGTTTCCCACCCATGTTGTAGTCCAATGTTAAACAGTCATTGTCTTAAACCCAAACAGAATTACGGGGTAGGATGGTCAACCTCTCCTTCTACTAGTGAGAGAGATTGGTTTCTGCCAGGTGATGTATGCTGAGAAAGATGATACTTTTTCTGATATTTTTTACTGGCAGTAATGCTATTATTGTATGATTAGCCCTTGACTTGTACACCTGACCAATGCATTATAGTAATAATAGTTATAGGCAGTCTAAAGGGAGGAGGTCAGAGACCTGGCAGTGTGGTACCAGGACAACAACCTCTCCCTCAACGTCAGCAAGACAAAGGAGCTGATCATGGACTACAGGAAACGGCGGGGCGAGCACACCCCTATCCACATCGATGGGGCTGTAGTGGAGTGGGTCGAGAGCTTCAAGTTCCTTTGTGTCCACATCACTAAGGAATTAACATGGTCCATACACACCCACACAGTTGTGAAGAGGGCACGACAGCACCTATTCCCCCTTAGGAGGCTGAAAAGATTTGGCATGTTATTCGTTATTCAC
The DNA here is from genome assembly GCF_964263955.1 of Coregonus lavaretus. NCBI lineage: Eukaryota > Metazoa > Chordata > Actinopteri > Salmoniformes > Salmonidae > Coregonus > Coregonus lavaretus. The sequence continues at coordinate 32,526,545 of NC_139993.1, read as the reverse complement.
TGTGTATTTATTCCTTGTACCACAATTTTTTGTTGTTGTTGATATTTTTGTTTATTTATATCTTTAACTGCGTTGTAGGAAAGGACTTCACTGCATTTCACTGTTAGTCTACACCTGTTGTTTACAAAGCATGTGACAAATAAAATTAGATTTGACAGTAGACAAAATGTCTCCAGGGGGACATTCATCTACACAGGCGAGGTGAATGCCTATCCTTGATGTGAGTCAGCAAAAAAAGGCACTCCAGAATGATAGAAGAATGATACATTCTGTTGACTATAATAAGTAACACATTTCTTTCAATATCCTATACATCACTGTAACATTCTCCTGTGTCTTGTGGCCCACCACACACTGCTCATCATATGTTATCTGATTTATGGCAAAACATGAAAAGAAACCAAATAATCTAATTTAAAAGTATGTTCACCATCAAACAAACTACTAGCCATTTCGTTAATGCATTAATACAACAATCACAATTAAGAAGGTGTCATAAAGAGGGTTTAAAGCCTGACCATGCCAAGGAAGGATGATGATGTCATCTCTCTCTCTCTGGTGAGCTGCTCTGCTAAGTGGGAGATTAATGGCGAGATGATGTCCTGCCATCTCACTTAATGGACCTTGGAGTCATTATTTCCGTTGTGTGCGTAATTCTGCCCAGGCTTATGAGAGGGCAAGAAGCAAACAAAGCAGAAAAACCAATTAGGTGTGGGCAGAACCTTGTACTTAGAGAGTTGGGCCAATGCAGTTTCTGCATTATGATGCATTTACATGACACTTCAACATTCTATGGCAGCCATGTTAGCTCCCCATTAACATTACATGGAGAATATTTAAAAAAAATACTATTAAAAACTAAAACAGAGATCTATCTATTAAATTACCGAATTATATGGTCTAGAATGAGCATTATGGTGCATTTACATGACACTACAACATTCTATGGCAGCCATGTTAGCTCCCCATGAACATTACATGGGGAATATTTATTTATATACAGTATGTCTGTAAATAATTGCATCCTGCACTTGTATGCCGATGATACTTTTGTGTATGCTATTGCCCCCACGGTTGACCAGACTCTATCTGAACTACAGTCTGCCTTCATTGTATTACAAAACAACTTTATTGACCTGAAATTAGTACTGAATGCAGGTAAAACTAAGTATATGTTGTTCTATAGAGCGCATAAAAATAAGTCTGTACTTTGGATGGTGTCCATATTGATCGTGTCCCTGCTTACAAATATCTGGGCATCTGGATAGATTTAAAAAATGGTATTTTAAAAAGCATATTGATGAGTTCGTTAAGAAGCTGAGAATAAAAATGGTCTTCTTCTATAGAAATAGGTTCTGCAACTAGCTAAATAGTAGAAAGTAGATTATTCAGTCGAAGTTCCTATTGGTCAGTGGCGGTTCTAGACACATTTTACTAGGGGGGCCAAGGAGGGGCCAGTGTTTAATCAGGGGGGCACACATAAAAAAACTGGCAACACATGATATTCAAAGATTATAAACTTTATTTTACTTTAAAATCATATGACATTTATTATAACACGTATTTTGTACAAGAGTGCAGATGCAAGAGAGATAGTGCCATAAAAATGAAAAAAAAAAAAAAGTACAGGGTACAAATACAGGGTTCATATTCAATGTGAACAAAACTCCAGGATACAACAAAGGGTACAACAATGTGCCATTTCCTATTTATGGAAGCCCCACTACTGTGGACAGTTGATTCCACATTTTGTTTTAAGAAAGAAAACTTTCTGAGTGATTTATAAACAAAACACACTACCCTGTATCCATTTAGGTAAAATAAACCAAATCAGAAAAGAAATTCAATTCAAAGAGGCTTTACTAGCATGACCATATTGACATACAGTATTGCTAAAGCACATAAACAGGGAAACGTGTTACACATTAACATCCAGTAGTCCAATAGGATGCAGACAATAAACATTAAGTTAACATTCGTTTAAAAGCAACAATCATGTCAACACAATGTAGCAATATGAACAACACTGATGGATATCAGCAACAACATGAAAACAAGAATATTACAGGTGTCTGTGTGTGTGTGTGTGTGTGTGTGTGTCTGTGTCTTTGTGTACTTCACTGTCAGTTGATGAGCAGGTGTACAAAAAAAGGCTTTACAACATATATGGGCAAGTCCATTTAGGACAGCACATTTCCACCATAGTTCACATTAGGAAAAAATGACAGCATGAATGCTCACTAAACAAACATATACTACATATACCTTTTTATACACATTTTTTTTCAGTAATTTTTTAAGAGTGAAAGGGAAGTAAGCAATCGCTCATCATAGGATCATACATATTTCAGTTACAATATTAGTTACAATATTAGTGTTAGTTAGATCATCATGTCAAAGCTGGACCTGCAAAGTCTGAACGACACAAGTGTGCAATGATTGGAGTGATTGTTTCTTTTTTTTCTTGCTTTGCTTGTTTTCAAAAGGAAAAATCATAGTTGGTAAAAAATAAAATAAACTTTCGTTGAAAGGTATCACACTGTATAATTTACAAATATCTAAAGAGGTTTAGTGGATGCCATAAAACATCTGTGGAGCTTGAAGATTTGTAGTACATAGATGTTTGGCAGAGATAATTCAAAATAATAAAATCATAAACTCTAACTTTTTTGTTTGCTGGGGCAAAAAATGACTTTATGTCCCTTCCTCGTTTCATGATAACTATTAGAAGAAGAAAAAACGTAGGGGCATGCATTACATTTTGTTACCTAACCATCCCTCCCTACTTAACAATGGCAGATAACCTGTTGATTACTTTACTAAAAATGTATTTGTTATCGCGATGCAACAGCCAAGACGGATGAAGTTACGTGGTTAACATCACAACATTGTGTAGACCTAGCAAGGATAGCCTACTAACATTTGGATATTTGCTTCTGCTTCGATGAGTTTGCTTAGATATGATTACATTTCTAAACAAATCGAGACCAGACATTTAAAAACTTGATTTGATTTATGTGTGAGGAACAAAAGGAACATGTAGGCTATGTGCAAGAACAACAAGTCACTTATGATATTAAATCGTTTTGCTTACCTTCGACCTTCGGGTGCGCCACTCTAATTTACCCGTGTAGAAGGTTGCCGTGTAGAGCGTTGCATTAGTTCCGCTTTTGGCGCTCGCGTGTAAAATAGTTATAAATTCATAATTTTTTATTTGGTCAGCACGGGGGGGCCACAGGGGTGGCCAGGGACATTTCCAGGGAGGCACGGGCCTCCCCCGGCCTCCGTGTAAAACCGCCACTGCTATTGGTCCTAGACTATGGCGACATCATCTGTATGAACGCAGCTGCCACTTCATTAAAGCCGTTAGATGCAGTTTATCACAGCGCACTGCGCTTTATTACGGGCAACAATTTTAGTTTGCGTCACTGCATTCTCTACCAGAAAGTTGGTTGGCCCTCTGAGGTCACATAGGTTGATACATTGCTATGTTTTCATTTATAAAGCCATTTTACAAAAAGTCCCACTGTACCTATCATTACTAAACTTTAGATATATTAGTGACCACACGCAAACTCTGGAAATTCCTTTTGTCCCTATGAGTTAGGTAAATCAGCTTTTAGTTTTCTTGCACATTATTTGTGGTACTATCTTCAAAATGTTATGTGATGTTCTGTTGCCTCTCGAGCAATTCAGAAAGCTGATTGAAGACCTTATTACTGATGAATGTGTTTTCTATGACCGTGTTTTTCTTTCTTTCTGCTTGCATTTTGTATTTTCTATTTTGATGTGTGTATTTTCTGTAATTTACGAAATTCAGGGCGCATCTGTAAAAGAGACCTTGGTCTCAGTATGACTCTGTGATAAAATAAAGGTTAAATACAATTTTAACAATGCTATGTAGCTGAATTACAACAATATAACCAATTCTTAAAGTTGGCCTAACTCTCTAAATATACGGCTCCGGGTGTGGGGTGGGCATATACAGTAAGGGGGGAAAAGTATTGCTGATTTTGTACGTTTGCCCACTGACAAAGAAATGATCAGTCTATAATTTTAATGGTAGGTTTATTTGAACAGTGAGAGACAGAATAACAAACAAAAAATCCAGAAAAACGCATGTCAAAAATGTTAGAAATTGATTTGCATTTTAATGAGGGAAATAAGTATTTGACCCCCTCTCAATCAGAAAGATTTCTGGCTCCCAGGTGTCTTTTTATACAGGTAACGAGCTGAGATTATGAGCACACTCTTAAAGGGAGTGCTCCTAATCTCAGTTTGTTACCTGTATCAAAGACACCTGTCCACAGAAGCAATCAATCAATCAGATTCCAAACTCTCCACCATGGCCAAGACCAAAGAGCTCTCCAAGGATGGCAGGGACAAGATTGTAGACCTATACAAGGCTGGAATGGGCTACAAGACCATCGCCAAGCAGCTTGGTGAGAAGGTGACAACTGTTGGTGCAATTATTCGCAAATGGAAGAAACACAAAATAACTGTCAATCTCCCTCGGCCTGGGGCTCCATGCAAGATCTCACCTCGTGGAGTTGCAATGATCATGAGAACGGTGAGGAATCAGCCCAGAACTACACAGGAGGATCTTGTCAATGATCTCAAGGCAGCTGGGACCATAGTCACCAAGAAAACAATTGGTAACACACTACGCCGTGAAGGACTGAAATCCTGCAGCGCCCGCAAGGTCCCCCTGCTCAAGAAAGCACCTATACATGCCAGTCTGAAGTTTGCCAATGAACATCTGAATGATTCAGAGGAGAACTGGGTGAAAGTATTGTGGTCAGATGAGACCATAATGGAGCTCTTTGGCATCAACTCAACTCGCCGTGTTTGGAGGAGGAGGAATGCTGCCTATGACCCCAAGAACACCATCCCCACCGTCAAACATGGAGGTGGAAACATTATGCTTTGGGGGTGTATTTCTGCTAAGGGGACAGGACAACTTCACCCCATCAAAGGGACGATGGACGGTGCCATGTACCGTCAAGTCTTGGGTAAGAACCTCCTTCCCTCAGCCAGGGCATTGAAAATGGGTCGTGGATGGGTATTCCAGCATGACAAACCTGGTGGCCAACTACAAGAAACGTCTGACCTCTGTGACCTTTTTTTTCCACTGTATATACTTCACATCTATTCTGACAATTATCAATAGGAGATCGGCTTAATAAGAGGGCCTGTTTCGGAAAAGTGATTTTGCAAGCAATAGCTAAAAGACTCATAACAAGAATATAAATATAACAACTAACATATTGTTAAGTATTTTATTGTAAGGCAAACACATGTTTATATTCTCTTCTTAAATCTGATTCCTCACAAACAAAAGCATGCCATTTTGGTGGGATCATCAGACCCAGTTATCCAATAAAAGTGGATGTGGTCAAATTGTTAGATTTTCCAGTTGCCAATAAGGGCACTCTACTGTACATTGTGGACCCATTGTCTGACCAATGGGAACATCAGTGTATGTGCTGTAAACACATGCAGTGGGTGCTGTTCTGTTCCCTGTGTCCCCGAATCCCTCCAATGGTCCTTGGGAATGTCCTGATCTGCTCCAGCCTTCGCCCCGCCGAGACCAAAACGAGAAAAACACTTTTTTTCTGTGACTAAACAAAAGATGCGGTAAGTGTGTGAGTAAGTACCATGATGGATTAGCGAGAGATTAGCTAGCCAGCAGTAAGTAAGCAATTTCGAGCATTGTGTCCCCACGTCCCCCTCCTACTCTCAGGAGATGCTCTCTCCTTCTCACCTGTGGCAGGTTGAGCTGCACACTGGAGCATTTAGGAAACACAAAGCATTGTTTGAATCATAGAATACCAATGAGATATAGTAATATGGGTGTTCTTCTTCCCAAGCTTATTTGGTCGGCATCTCTCTCACTAGAATCTGGATTTCCCAGATTCTCAAGAGTAGTAGTGTACCATATTTCCCACACACATCCCGTATGTCCATTCTGATCTGGACCTATCAGGACTGACACATACCTGTTTGTCTGATCCTTAAATACTTCTAGAGAGAGTATCAAATTACATCTACTACCTGTTAATGAAAATGGAGCACTGTCTAGTATAAAACAGACAAATGAGGAAGAACAAGTATGTGTGATGGATGAGCTGTAGGAGTGAATGAGAGGTACTGGGTTGGGCCCAGTAGTGAGGAGAGGCAGCTGTCTGAAAGGTCAGTGCAGTGAGACAGACAGTACAGTGGGCCTGCGCCCACCCTAGCTCTGCTCAGCCACAGAGATAATGGATGGGGAGGCCTCATGGAGCCAGCCGGTCCATTAAGTTGCGTTAATGCCGTTAGGGGAGATTCGCGTGGCTCATCCCTTCATATCCATTTTCAGAGCTGCTCAGTCATAGAGCCAGTGTGCTGGGTGAGCTGAACATCCTCTCTCTCTCTCTCTCTCTCTGAAATCCACAGAATCAGTTCTTAGCATCAGAGCAAGGACTTGGTTTATCTTTTAATTTGTTGTGCTGCCTCAGCTTTAGGCAGTGGTTTTAGTACTGTCACACCATCTGTTAAACTTGAGAACAGGTTGGTCTTCTCTGTATTACAAGGGATTTTTATATATTCACACATTTGCAATACAATGGGTTGTTACCCAATCTAATTCATCTACGGTCCATGTGTATGTAGCATGTTGAAGACAGTTCCCACAGTGCACAGGCCTCGTTGAAAGCTGTTGAAAGATCTTTGAAAGACATTTAATAAGGCATGGGTGTGTAAGTTACCATCTGGGCTTTCACTGATTTCCTGCTATGCTGATTTGAGCAACCACAAGTTACAGTAAATCTAAGCGGATACTACTGAGTTCACAGAGTTTTTGAAATAGCATGTTCCTAATGTGTACTGGGAACTTCGATTGTGAAACAGAGAGTTGCACCAGCTGGCCATGTCTTCATAGAGATCGAATGAGAGCAACATAGTTCATGAATGGAGCACATTGGTTTCAGGGCCAGGCAGGTTGGCAATCTGCTCAGCATCATGACGGGAAAATATGTTGTTTAATGCTTCCCTCCAACCCACAGTAACGACTTCCACTCTCTGACCACCTGACGTATGTCTCTGACACCTCTCCGCTCTCCCAGATATCACTCTATTAAAGAGACTCTGAGGCATGACCAATCTTTCACAGACCCATAACTTAGACTCCTACACTGCCTGATGCTCTCCTGTGTTTAATATAGCTTTTTGTGGATGACTGACTTGTAAAGGTTAGTAAGTGTGTGCAGTCAGGTTCACCTCGACATTCTTGACATTCAAATTTGTCTCAGTCAGGTATTAGCAAGGCTTTCGAAGCTGTTAAATGAACAAATCCTTGAAAGTTCAACTTTTTTTGTGTCAGAGTCACACCCCAAAAAACGGTTTATTTGTAGTTGCACATTAACCTCTTTTATTTTTTATTTTTTGTAAATGTTGAGGGGTAGATCAGCTTTAATATTGCAGATAGATTGTAACTTCCATCAATGTAATTGTCTGCATCACTTCCAATGTGGGGTTTTTTCTTCTCGCAAATATATATATATATATATATATATATATAAATATATATCCTTAAAAAATATATATTCCCCTTTATTACTTTCCAACCCCACCACCCCTTCCTTAATTAGAGTAAACAACGCTTAGGCCTCTACTTCCAGCTTATACATACTATATACATTTTATGGACACAGTCAATCTTACAATAATTCTATTTTGTTTGTTTTTACTCCTGAACTTCCTCAACCTCTCTGATCATTTTCATGATGTCCATCCGGTTTGCTTCTATATGCCATATCTTTCTAACTGTGCTCTTTCACAAAAGCTCTCAACCTATAACCTATATACTTATTATGGACACAGTATGCTTTACATTAGTTATCTTGTTGTTATTAGTTGTTATTATTAGTCCCATCCTTATCCATATTGGATTTCTATTTGCCATATATTTTTCAACTGTACTGTGATGTTTCACAAAAGTTCTGAACCCTTCTATTCTCATTGTTTCTACAGATTGTAAATTGAAAATAAACATTTTTGCTAAAAGTATTATTATTGATCGATTTACTATGACTTTTCAGATCACCCAGTAGTGCTATCTGCAGGGTTAGCTCCAGGTAAATATTGCAATCCTTCAGCCATTCCTGGACCTGTGACCAAAAACAAGCTAAAAATGGACAGTACCAAAACAAATGATCTAATGATTCTGTCTCTTCGCAGCAAAATCTGCAGAGCTGGGAAGATTGTATCCCCCATATGAATAACATTCTATTGGTAGCAAGAATTTTGTATAATTTAAATTGAAAAATTCTAAGTTTTGAATCTGGCGTTGTTTTGCGTATCAGTTCATAAACACTATTCCATGGAATCGGTACATTAACCTCTTAAGGATCAGACCCTTTTTTTCAATTTTCGCCTAAAATGACATACCCAAATCTAACTGCCTGTAGCTCAGGACCTGAAGCAAGGATATGCATATTATTGATATCATATGAAAGGAAACACTTTGAAGTTTGTGGAAATGTGAAATTAATGTAGGAGAATATAACACATTAGATCTGGTAAAAGATAATACAAACCAAAAAACGTGTTTTCTATATTTTTTGGGGGTTGCAACATCTTTGAAATGCAAGAGAAAGGCCAGACAGTGATGTGGGATTCTAGATGCAATTTAGATATTGTCCACCAGATGGCAGCAGTGTGTGTGCAAAGTTGCAGACTGATCCAGTGAAGAATAAAACATCACTTCACAATATTTTGTATCAAGTCTGCCAGGAGTTTTCCCAAATGTGCCGAATTGGTCATAAATGATGGATCATTAGCTTCCCTACAAAAAAGACACTAACCTTCATACATCTTACATTTACGTCATTTAGCAGACACTCATATCCAGAGCGACTTACAGTTAGTGAGTGCATACATTTTCATACTAGATGGCCGGGCAGGGTGGGTGTGGAGTCAGAGGTCAAACTGTAGAACCTAGTTCCTACATTTGAATATAAAAATTGATTTTTCAAACAAAACTACAGTCGTGGTCAAAAGTTTTGAGAATGACACAAATACTAATTTTCACAAAGTCTGCTGCCTCAGTTTTGATGATGGCAATTTGCATATACTCCAGAATGTCATAAAGAGTGATCAGATGAATTGCAATTAATTGCAAAGTCCCTCTTTGCCATGAAAATGAACTTAATCCCCCAAAAAAACATTTCCACTGCATTTCAGCCCTGCCACAAAAGGACCAGCTGCCATCATGTCAGTGATTCTCTCATTAACACAGGTGAGTGTTGACGAGGACAAGGCTGGAGATCACTCTGTCATGCTGATTGAGTTAGAATAACAGACTGGAAGCTTTAAAAGGAGGGTGGTGCTTGAAATCATTGTTCTTCCTCTGTTAACCATGGTTACCTGCAAGGAAACGTGCCATCATCATTGCTTTGCATAAAAAGGGCTTCACAGGCAAGGATATTGCTGCTAGTATGATTGCACCTAAATCAACCATTTATCGGATCATCAAGAACTTCAAGGAGAGAGGTTCAATTGTTGTGAAGAAGGCGTCAGGGCGCCCAAGAAAGTCCAGCAAGCGCCAGCACCGTCTCCTAAAGTTGATTCAGCTGCGGGATCAGGGCACCACCAGTGCAGAGCTTGCTCAGGAATGGCAGCAGGCAGGTGTGAAACCCACATATTCTGACAAACTCCAAGCATTGATTATGCAAGAATGGACTGCCATCAGTCAGGATGTGGCCCAGAAGTTAATTGACAGCATGCCAGGGCGGATTGCAGAGGTCTTGAAAAAGAAGGGTCAACACTGCAAATATTGAATCTTTGCATAAACTTAATGTAATTGTCAATAAAAGCATTTGACACTTATGGAATGCTTGTAATTATACTTCAGTATACCATAGTAACATCTGACAAAAATATCTAAAAACACTGAAGCAGCAAACTTTATGAAGACCAATACTTGTCATTCTCAAAACTTTTGACCACGACTGTACACTACATTTGATCTCTGGGACCCTCAGGATGACAAATCAGAGCAAGATTACTGAATGTAAGTACATTATTTACCTTCAGAGGTGAATGTATCAAACTAGTTGCCGTGATAAGTGTTTTGTTGTTGTGCACTATCCTCAAACAATAGCATGGTATTTTTTAGCTGTAATAGCTACTGTAAATTGGCCACTGCAGTTAGATTAACAATAATTTAAGCTTTCTGCCCACATAAGACATGTCTATGTCCCAGAAAGTTGGCTGTTGTTTACAACACCATTCTAGTCGCATATTGAGCAACAACCGTCCCATATAAAGGACACCAATCCTTTTTTTTGTTTGAGTCACACCCCAAAAAAACGGTTTATTTATAGTTGCACATTAACACATTTATAGTACAAATAAAACATTCATTAAACTTGTTTTGATCCCTTAATATCGTGTTTACACCTAGTTTGAATCAAGGTTGCATCAGACATTCCCCTCCGCCCCCCCTAAAAGCCCTGATTTATCCTAGACTGAGGCCTTGCATTCCACGCCCGTCTCTTGTCATGTTTTCATTCGCCTGGCCTGCGGATCACAAAGGAGCACTGTGCCAGGGCCTCCCTTGACCTTCTCCTCTCAGACATGCTCTGAAAGCGGGAATCAGCCTCTGACAGCCTAATAAATACAATAACAAATTGCGGCAGGTCAAAAGTATGTGGCGTGGGCCGAGCTGTTAATGTAATGAACTCAGTTATGGAAATACAAGGCAATTAAACTCCCATGGTGCCTTCTGGGCCAGACGGGTGGCGGACTGGCTGTGGACGATGGTGGGGAGAATAGGGCCATTTTAGTGGCCCACAGGAGTAGGAAATATGCTCTGTGTGATTGAGCTTAAAAAGCCACTGAACACTGATTGGCATGTGTTTTTCTGTTGCTCATTAGAAAAATGAAATTTCAGTCTTGGAGGTGTGTTTCCTGACCAATTCCGCATTTGGTTAATGATGTTTGTCCCCCATGAGACACTGTAGACGTGGAAGCCTATTTCATTTCCTCTAAATCCCCAGAATGAATCTAAAACAACTTTTGATGTTTTCGCCAAGGATGTTTTAGTTGCTCAATTTTACATCTAACTAAGGTGTTGGTGCAGTATTTCTCAAGTAAAAAAATGTGCGACGTGGACATAGTCAAATCAAAACCCAACCTTCATTTACCCGTTGTGACGCACAGCTGTTCCAAACTCAGTTTTAGACGAGACAGACTTTATGACCAAAATTATCCTATTTACACTTTGTAGTCAATTTTGACACTAGAATAACTGTTTCTGATTCATATTGATGCTACATAGGCCATTTTCAAAGGGATTCGTTGCATTTTAAAGGCAGTCGCTCTTTAAACTTCAATTAGTCATGAGGATTGTCCTGGGGTGACATCTGGGTTGGGGGCCATTGTCACTCACTCACTCTTGTGTTTGTTTTGGTTGTTGTGCTGACTGCTAATAGCTGGTCAGTCAAAGGGTAAAAGATGGATGTACAGGCTTTTGTTCTGAGTTCAAATGTAGGCCTACATGGTGTTGTTAGTGAAAATATATAGATTAATTATTTCAATAAATTAATTATTTCAAATTGTTATTCAGAATAGGCTGTACTTTGCTACTAAATATGGACCTACAGTAGTGTTAGAGAGTAGGCTGTCCATGTAGCTTGGTCCATATAGGCATTGGTATTACCATACATATAACCCCACAATATGAGTCATTTATAAATTCCAGGCAGGTTACCACCTGCAGTATTGCTCCATAGTGTATCCAAACCTAACTGGAGGCTAAATCAAACATGTGACACTGAGCTGCTCCAATCAGGGAGGCCTAATCCCAGATTTAAACCACATATGTTTGGTATTGGGAGAGACTGTGGAGGCTTTGGAGTGTTCCATTTAAGTGATAATGCCCGAGAAGCCAGTGTTTGTTGGATATATTGTCACTAGAAAACAGCTTAAACAAATGCAAATGCAGCTACTTTGCTGTTATTCTGGCGGAACTCTTTGACGTGACTAAGTTAGCTGTAGTTGACTAGCTAGCAAGCAAGGTATAAGAACGTTGCCAGCCAGTATGAACATGGGACATTTAGAACGAACGATTGGGTCGCGTCTCTAACAACCCTAGATTTGTGTCGGGACTATATCTTGTGGAAGGAAGAAATAGTACAAATACATTAATCAAAATAACGTTGTAAATGAAAATATGTCAATCATTATTTGAATATGTTGGTAACCCGTTGTATAAAAGTGATAATGCCCTCGAAGCCGGTGTTTGTTGGATATATTGGCACGGATATATTGACAGTCGTTCGTTCTAAATGTTCCATTGCCATACTGGCTGGCAACGTTCTTATCCCTTGCTTGCTAGCTAGCCAACTACGGCTAATTTACAGTCACGTCAAAAAGTTCCGCCAGAATAACAGCAAAGTAGATGCGTTTCATTTGTTTAAGCTGTTTTCTAGTGACGTTTATTTGGATACATCCATAACAATGAGCTAATGAGGCGCGATTTCGCCTGGCATAGAGAATGTGCTCACTCGTCAGGACACTGTTGTTCAGAGGAGCTAGCCAACAACACAGCTACAGTAACACAATCACTTCAAACTGAAGCTGAGAAACGCTGCCTGCCTTTCTGTCTCGTCCCGACTCCCAACACGTTCAATACTATGGGACAGCAGGAGATCGAATTTGAATATTTAAACAATGTTGCAAATATCGGAGAGACAGGCAGCAACGTTTATACAAATCTCCACTGTTGAAAACTAAATGTTAGTCTAAAAGAAATGTGAGATAATGTCTAGATGCTTTTTATAGAGGAGATCAAGTTTATAAAGTGCCAGACTGGGTAGATGAGACAGTGGATTGCACAGTCAGATGGAACTGTGTAAATAGGCATTTTAACTCATAGATTTAGCTGGTGGTAATTTGTGGAATAGACACGGCTGGAATGCGGTTTTAACCAATCAGCATTCAGGATTAGACCCACCCGTTGTATAATGTGCAAATAACCCACTCCTGTTCTCAGAGTCATAGAGAAGCAATGTATTCTGGCAGCCTCCTGGGCCACATTGCCTGTGTTATTCTCTCCCCCTGTGTGTATTTTCCTCACAGATTCATTGTTGGTTATAAGAATAACAGTCATGGGCCAGATGCAGGAGGGAGACGCGATTTTGAAATTCTAGTAAACTTTCAGGGAGTAATCAGAAGCAGAGGGGACGCTTTCCTCCCAGTTCACTTTATGCTCACGTAGAGATTTGTGTGGAATGGGACCTATTTTCACATGACCTCGCCATATCTCCATGGTGACCTACAGCTTATCCATATAGCTGCATATATCAGCACGTGGTGTTAACCAGATCTTGTTAGACAAATAGAAAACAGAGGGCGTTGAGCACACTTTGATAACCACCGTTGACCACCTCAGTGAGCGCTCTACTGGTTTAGATATTGAGGGAGCTCTTGCGTTGGACCGGTAAACCTCAGAACTTTGAAGCTCCAGTAGCCTACCAGGAAGTGTCTCACAGTGCTGATGACATGCAGGCTATAGCCTAGACTCAAATCTACTAGCTGTGCAGTCAGGAAATGAAGAAGTCATGGTGCCATGAGTGTGGAAATTGGTATGAACTTGGTATAACTAGAGCATTTACATTGGGAGGTTTTGTGTATATCGGGCATATCACTGACCCACTGGGAACAGACGTCAATTCAACATCTATTCCACATTAGTTCAATGTAATTTCATTGAAATGACGTGGAAACAACGTTGATTTAAACAGTGTGTGCCCCGTGGGGAGTGTGTAATGACTCAATAACAGAGTAACATTTTGCATCTCATTGACCAACATTTAATTATGTAGCAATGATTGTATTCATTAGGTATATTGTGCTAAGGTTAAATTAGGTTGTAAATTCATCATAAGTTAATTTACTTCTGTACCATAAATATAATTTATTGTGTTTAGGAAACAAGAATCCACAATGTTGCCATGGAATCATTAGGCTAAATGTAAGTCTGATGTTTGAGGGAAAAGGTTTGAAGACTGATTTGCAGCTCTGCCTATTTCTGAGACTCTGCGGCCCATGCATTTTTAATGCTTTTCCATTGACCATCATCATCCATCCTCTTTGTTTAACAGTTCACTCACCATTTCCCCATTACCTCCTTGATAACGGGCCAACGGTTGTAATGATCTCCTTGTTTTACAGCAGTACATCTGCGCTCTACATGGCATGAGCATGACCCTCTCCTTTAGCTTTGTGTGTGTGTGTCTGGCTGTCTGTCTCATGCTGCCCAGCTCTGTGCCACAGCCTGCAGATGGTGTTAGATGAGCTGGAGGGGATGATGAGTGAAGTGGCTGGCGTCAGGCCTTCATCTGTGATGCAGCCTTGGGGATCAACACCGCCTTCACCACACTATGCTAAACATCATGGTTCACTTCCACTGAAGAAGCACTCTCATAACAAATCACTGACAATATGAACATTGATCCTGGCAGATCAATATGTTTAGGGGACCTGTCATGCCAAATAGTGTCCCCCTGACAAAACGTGTCCGGGCTGAATTTGGCATGTTCTAGCAACGGCCCTAGCAACAGACGCTAATAGCTTCTCAAATCCCATTTGTAATTTGATCCCTGACAGGATCTCCTCTCAGGGCAAAGTGCATCCAGTCAGGGTGGCCTTGGTCTGGGCTGGGGGTTAGAGGCCAGAGGTACTGAAGGATAAAGACCTTTGGGGTGGGTGAGGTGATCTGAGGGGTGATATACTGTAGGTACTGGGGGTGGGCCAGTGGGGGACAGAAGGGCCATATTGGGGAGGGTGAGTTGTGGTAAGGAGCGAAGGTACGTGCCACCTGTCTGCACGGTCGCGTCCTTTGATGTGCTGTGGCGGGGTGGCAGCCAGATGTGGAGGCCCAGCTGTGGTTTTGACCTGGAGAGTTTACGTAGTCCCTCTGGATTTCCCTCTGAGCCTCTCCACAGGACTGACAGCCATACAGTTATAGACACCACATGTGCCTCCCTCCTTCCCTCCCTCTCTCCACTCCTCCTCAATCCCAGGATGCAACAGATCCACAGAGGAATCTAACCCCCTCTTCATCCCCACTGGTCATGGTTATCCGATTCACTATGTGGGAAGGATTAACTCTGGTCACTCAACGACAGCCCACCTATTGTATACTGTACTGTCTGTGTTTCCCCAACAAAATGTAGGAACTGTCAATAGTTGAAGCCTATATTGATTTAGAAAGAACACATTGACTTGGCGTGTTTATTTCTTTCCGTGGCTCTGTCAGTCGTGACTGGGGTGAACATGACCTTATTACAAAGCCCTCAAAGAAAAAGCCCTCGAAAGAATACACAGAGCTCCGAGCTCACTAGGCAATATGCACCACGCTCCCCCTCTTTAACAGCTTACCATAAAATTCTCAAAGCTTTAGGAAACATATGTGTCTATTTTTATTGGAAGAAGCAATTGAGCAGGCCTCTGTGTGTGTTGGCGTAGATCAGGCAGGGTTCCTGCCCACGGATAATTCCAAACAACACCTCAGGACAGATGAGGAAAAAGGGTTTTCTAGAGGTCATTATATTATCAATTTGTACCTATTGTGTTTTACTTAAGGTAATTTCAACAAAACTCACAATTTTTCTAGAGACTGAAAACGAAAAGTAATAAAAGACCTAAACACATGAAGATATCAGGACAGCGGACAGGCATGCTTCGATATTGTGATCTGCCCTTCCTCTGTGTCCTCTCTTGTTGCCCTATGAAAAGGCAGGCTCTTGTCCGGAAGCCGAGCGTGGGCAGGAGAGAACTGTGTGTCTGCCACATGCAGTGTAACCTCTCCCTGTGGGTTGAGAGTGGTGCCCATGTGAGTAGGCTGTGTGTGTAGGTGTGGCTGTGTGTGTGTGTATGCATCCCTTCCCGGCACAGGCAGCACCACGCATGACATCCCCATTTGGCACTGCCCACATCCCACCCTGACAAAGCCAGCCCTGCCCTGCCTGCCCCTACTCCCCTGCCCTGGCAACGTCCCCTGGAAAGTTAAAATGCTCCAGCTCAGGATGAATAAACAAACCTAGCAAGGAGGGGAAAAAAGAAAACCCTGTTCATTAATGGACTACCACCATTTGAAAGCCGGCTTGTGTGCGCTGTCTATCTGAGAGGGAAACAACAACACAATCATTTAGAGAGAAAGAGGGACAATATGGCTCTGTGTTCCAGATAGTCACATTGAGATGCTCTTTTGTTTGAAATGATCCGTAGTCACATTGAGATGCTCTTTTGTTTGAAATGAACTCAAACGGATCAATGCCTCAGTGTCTTCTGTTTAAAGGACAAAATCACCCCATAATGCATCAGAAAACTAAACTTAGGAAGTAATGGTTCTTAGGAAGAACGTGTCCTTACATTTTTTTTGTGTGTAGTTTGATGATTTATTACACTGAAGTCATTTCTCAGTGTAATTACTTTGACATGGCTTTCTCCCACCCACCGCTTTTGTGGAGCATTATGTAACTTCAAGGAGTTGAGTCTTTCGTGAGCAGAACCTTTGTCTTGACATTTGCACAGTTTGAGGTTCGAAATCTCTTTCATCTACAAGATGCCCTTATTTCTTCACTTCTCAGTCGACAACACTATTGTTGCAGGACACATACTTCTTTCAATATTTTGCCTTTTAATTAAAATGTATTTTAACATGCATAGCTGTCTTCAGTTCAGTTGTCTTCTGTTTTTAAGGAGATCAGGAAGTGTTAGAAGTTAGTTGAATTATTGAGTTAGGATATTACTGGTATATAGACCTATTAGAAACCCAATGACCTGACAGGTTGTGTGTTTCATACCATTCACATTAGGGTTCGGCCTATTTTGATGTAGCATTGATCATACATATGCTGCTACAGCTCTGGTGCACGAATGTATGAGAGGTGAGGCAATGACACAGTGCACACAGACTCACATGCTAACGCACACACACACAGTCAATGTGTTTCTCAGTAGTAAAAGGATACTGCACCTGGACTCTTTAGAAGCACCTCGGAAAAACAGAGACAGTGCCCCTTTAAGGGATAAGTCATGAGAGAAATAAAAGCCCAAAAGGAGTGAGAGGAGGTGTGTGTACGTGTACGAGAGAGCGCATTAGGCACTTAAAGCCATTCCTCTATGGCTAAAGGCTAATGCAATTGCCACAATAAGAGAGTCTCAACGGAGCCTGGAAAAAAACTGAGAGGGGGATGAAAGAAGAGAAGGAGGGAGGGGAAAAGGGAGGGAGGGAGGGAGGGAGGGAAGAGGGAGGGAGGGAGGGAAGAGGGAGGGAGGGAGGGAGGGCAGCACTGCTTCCAGACTCCCACATGGACAGTGGAGCTCTCAGGATGAACAGTTAAATGTTTATTTCTCACAATCCTTTTCTATAGCTTTCTCTCTTTTACTCTTTTACTTTCTTTTAGACTGTCTCTCGGTCATCTCTCTCTCTCCTGTTACTCTGCTCTAAGTGGACGAGCTGGTGCTGTGCATCTCCAGAGTGATTGATCAGGTTAAAAGGAGACAAAACTACAGTAGCAGCTAGTCACTAGCCAGCAGGTTGTGTTAACTAGCTCCACGTCTGACCTTCTTCTCTCCACTGCTCTCCTCTTCTCTATGGGAAACCGAACAGACCAGGACAGGACAACCCTTCTCTCCCTCATCTCCTCTCCACCACTGGCTGTGAGGACAAGACAGGGACAGCCCCCCTCTATGTCCCCAAAAGAGACCTCGGCACAGGACAAAGTTGTTGCTGCTGCTGGATCTGAAATGGAACATTCCTTAGAGCAGTCTTCCGAGAAAGAACTCCTCCACTGACTGCTCCACTCCTCCATATCCTCAGCTGAACTCGGCTCTCACGCAGCACTGCTGGATCTGTGGGCATGGTGAGTGGCAGCACTGTGCTCTCTCTCTCTCTCTCTCTCTCTCTCTCTCTCTCTCTCTCTCTCTCTCTCTCTCTCTCTCTCTCTCTCTCTCTCTCGTCTCTCTCTCTCTCTCTCTCTCTCTCTCTCTCTCTCTCTCGTCTCTCTTCTCCCTCTTAGTAGGCTAAGGCAACTCCCTTGTCAGTCACTTAGATCAGACAACCAGCAACAGCATCAGACCTGTCTAAAGTTAACCAAGCAGACTGAGCATCAAAGTAAGTTCACGTCTACTGTACATCTCTACAGCCAGGCTCTCTTTCTATTGACTGTGGTGCTATCAGGAATAATGAAGCAAACATACTATTTACTGTTCAATTACTGTTTGAATCTGTTAATATGAAAAACAAGTTGTAACATTTATAGATGTTTGGTATTTGTCTGCATATCTTTCATAATGGGCATGAGGAGATTTCCATGTTGATAGATTACTGTTGGCCTGTCCACATATTTCAGAACTGAAATTTTCCCACAGTCGAAGAAGAAAAATAATCCATGTCAGATTTCTATTTGAGACCTTGTTTAGACCTAGCTGTGTACGAAAGATCATTCCTCTATCCAGTTAAATTTAGTGAATTTGTGAGCGTTTCAGCGATACTGTGTACTAAGACTCTTCAAATACATAGCCTAGTCTATGTTTTGATACGGAATAGTTTGATTCGATAAACTCAAATTCTTCTATTTCGAGACAAATAGTCCAACTATTTGAATATGTTCCATTATTTCTGATTTACTCATCTAGTAGTTCCAAACAGACAAGGGCAAAGGATTCATAAGGTCTGATTTTTGTATTTCTTTAGGTGCGTTTTCAGATACACGTCTATTTCCTGCTGGAGATGCGTCTTTGGGCGTTGCCTGCAAGATAGGGAATAATGAACAGATGTTTATTATTTGGACTGATGTTGATGTCTTTGTCAGTAATAGGTGACAATTGTGTGTGTTTGTGTGTGTGTGCTCGCGTGCACATCTGTGCACACATTTATGTGGGTGTGTGTGCACTTGTTTGTGATTGTGTGTCTTTTGTTGGGTCTGTGTGTGTGTGTGTGTGTGTGTATGTTTCTTCAATCAGGTCTGGAACATTTAAATGCACAGGATGAGTTGTCACCACACAGTGAAACAAGAATGGTTGTCTGAACCCTGGCAATTACCAAACACATCCAAGTCATGCACCCAATGAAGGAGCCTTTGATAGGCCAGACTGACGCTTAGAATTTACTTTTACGACCCACCAAGCAGTAAACAGCTTCCCTTGTTGGCACTGGAGTGTGAGCTTAAACATATGCTTGCACGCACAGCACACACATTTACAAACAAACAAACACAGACAGTACACACACATTTATAAACACCTATTGTACAGTACACAGTACCCAGTGGTGTCAATCACCCAATCATTTTCAGGGGGCACTGTTTGATAACCAAATTCCATCTTATAAAAAAAAATCTATTTTTATATTAAATTGATCAAATTACAAATGAAATGGGCATGGCGCTTCTGAGTATACACAAACATACCATCATTTCAACACCACCAATTCAATTAGCCTGATCAAAAGTGTGTGAAATTGTTGTAGTAACATTGGTCAGGTCAGTATGTTGTTTACCAGTCATTGAATAATCAGGTTATGAAAACAATGCTGTGCATCACGTTACAGTAACAGCAGGAACAACCGCCTACAATTGGAGACATCTGTCATGGAAAAACAGGCCTCAGTGTGGAGAGAAGAGAGAGCATTGGAATTGGGAGGGAGGGAGCCTTCCAGTCACCGGGGTCACCATCCGTGCACTGTGCACTCCTCATGTCTTCGTACATGCATTGTTGTTGAACGCTATGATTGATGTTGTTTTATCGTTGGCATGGCTTCAGGTAAACCATCTGATATGGTTTTGTCTGGTTCAGTGTAGTTTGTGACTTTCTGACTGACATATACGCCATTGATGTGTTCAGTCTGTCTCCTTAGATAACCACAGACTGTGTATGTGTGAGTTCACTATCTCTCTCTCCTCTCGCTCTCTCTCCTCTCTTTCTCTCACTCTCTCTCCTCTCTTTCTCTCTCTCCTCTCTTTCTCGCTCCCTCCTCTTTCTCTCTCTCTGCCACTCAGCATAGCTAATAGGTACAGTAACAGCTCTTAGCTAATAGCCAGGCCATCAAATTATGTGATAGCATAAGTTTCCAAGCTGCATTTATGCAGTTTTTATTTTTTATATATCCATTACACATTAAGATCGATCATGATCCTTAAGTGCGTCAAAGCAAATAAACATTTTTCGTACCTCATTTTTCATCTCGAGCAGAGTGCATAATTCTGGATATAAAGCAGACTTCAAACCACGTAAGATAATTATTAGATAGACTAATACCAAATTCACTCATGAACTTTCAACAAAATCTGCTATTCAGAACAACAAGTTCAAAAGACATTCACTAGGTTAGATTTGATGTAAGCCTACTGGTAATGAAAGTGCAAAGTGAATTATAGCTAATGGGACGCCAGAAGCTTCTCTTTGATCCCCAGTGCCTCCATATGTCAGTTCTGAAAGGTGGCTAATTCTAATTGAGTGACTCAATGGGGTGAATAATGAAATCCAGACCTAATGAACAGCTACAATGACTTTTTAAAGCCGCGGTGCTTCTCTCTACCTGCTGGAACAAGCGTGTGATCTGACCTTTTGGGTTCAACATGGATCTCCTCTCATCTCCCAAACCACAGCTACTCCATCATGATTACCTCACCAGTCACCACTAAAGCCTATATACTTTAACACTAGGACAGCCAGCAGTGAAGGTCAGAGTGATGTAAATCCTGCAATGAGAACAATGTCTTACAATTCAGACTTTTAGGACTGTGTTTACACTAATCACCTATGGAATATAATAGAGTAGAATAGTATGAAGTAGACTAATGTGGCATATATAAGTGGTTTATAAGCAAGAGGGGCTGAGTCCTTCCTCTCTAGCTGTCTCACTCTCTCCTGCTCTCCTGTGTTAGTTTTGTATTGTGAGAGCAGCGTTTCGTAGTGGCAAATCATTTTGGCGCCTGTGTGTGAGATGCTGGATGACGTTAACAGTGTGTCGCTGTGGTCAGATTCTAAACTTACACCTGCAGTCAGAACCATCAGATACATGCCATGTCTCCTGTGTAAACAGAGGAGATATTTTACCAGTTTGGTGTTTTTCCATCATGTCTGGGAAACATCGTAACCTGGCGCATAATAAGCAGAAAAAGCAATCCATCACATTTTGAATGAGCTCATTTTGCTTTGCTCGGACAGAAAACACAATGTATCCCAACCCATGAACAAACTTGTCTGAGCATAGTGGTTATCTACTATGGATACAGTTGAAGTCGGAAGTTTACATACACCTTAGGCAAATACATTTAAACTCTGTTTTTCACGATTCCTGACATTTAATCCTAGTAAAAAAGTCCCTGTCTTGGGTCAGTTAGGATCACCACTTTATTTTAAGAATGTGAAATGTCAGAATAATAGTAGAGAGAATTATTTATTTTCTGCTTTTATTTCTTTCATCACATTCCCAGTGGGTCTGAAGTTTACATACACTCAATTTAGTATTTGGTAGCATTGCCTTTAAATTGTTTAACTTGGGTCAAACATTTCGGGTAGCCTTCCACAAGCTTCCCACAATAAGTTGGGTGAATTTTGGCCCATTCCTCCTGACAGAGCTGGTGTAACTGAGTCAGGTTTGTAGGCCTCCTTGCTCACACACGCTTTTTCAGTTCTGCCCACACATTTTCTATAGGATTGAGGTCAGGGCTTTGTGATGGCCACTCCAATACCTTGATTTTGTTGTCCTTAAGCCATTTTGCCACAATTCTGGAAGTATGCTTGGGGTCATTGTCCATTTGGAAGACCCATTTGCGACCAAGCTTTAACTTCCTGACTGATGTCTTGAGATGTTGCTTCAATATATCCACATAATTTTCCTTCCTCATGATGCCATCTATTTTGTGAAGTGCACCAGTCCCTCCTGCAGCAAAGCACCCCCACAGCATGATGCTGCCACCCCCGTGCTTCACAGTTGGGATGGTGTTCTTCGGCTTGCAAGCGTTCCCCTTTTTCCTTCAAACATAACGATGGCCAAACAGTTCTATTTTTGTTTCAACAGACCAGAGGACATTTCTCCAAAAAGTACGATCTTTGTCCCCATGTGCAGTTGCAAACCGTAGTCTGGCTTTTCTATGGCGGTTTTGGAGCAGTGGTTTCCTCCTTGCTGAGCGGCTTTTCAGGTTATGTCGATATAGGACTCGTTTTACTGTGGATATAGATAGTTTTGTACCTGTTTCCTCCAGCATCTTCACAAGGTCCTTTGCTGTTGTTCTGGGATTGATTTGCACTTTTCGCACCAAAGTATGTTCATCTCTAGGAGACAGAATGTGTCTCCTTCCTGAGTGGTATGACGGTTGCGTGGTCCCATGGTGTTTATACTTGCGTAATATTGTTTGTGCAGATGAACGTGGTACCTTCAGGCGTTTGGAAATTGCTCCCAAGGATGAACCAGACTTGTGGAGGTCTACAATTTATTTTCTGAGGTCTTGGCTGATTTCTTTTGATTTTCCCATGATGTCAAGCAAAGAGGCACTGAGTTTGAAGGTAGGCCTTGAAATACATCCACAGGTACACCTCCAATTGACTCAGGCTAATTGACATCCTTTATCAGAAGCTTCTAAAGCCATGACATCATTGTCTGGAATTTTCCAAGCTGTTTAAAGGCACAGTCAACTTAGTGTATTTAAACTTCTGACCCACTGGAATTGTGATACAGTGAATTATAAGTGAAATAATCTGTCTGTAAACAATTGTTGGAAAAATTACTTGTGTCATGCACAAAGTAGATGTCCTAACCGACTTGCCAAAACGATAGTTTGTTAACAAGAAATTTGTGGAGTGGTTGAAAAACAAGTTTTAATGACTCCAACCTAAGTGTATGTAAACTTCAACTGTATATGTGGAAATTATGTTAAGAATATGGAAATTGAAATCTGAATATGAGTATATTACATATTTGTGTATAGAATGTCTGGTTCTCCAAATTCTATTCTATTGCAAGTTGCCCATTCCAAATACAGCATCAGTGCATTTCCTATGCTGCGTGGTGTTGGGTAGGCCTAATCATTTGTTTGCTTACTAGAGCTGAACTGATATGCCACAGAGTCCTGTCATTTCGCCTCTGTCTTGGCAGACATGCCAAGAAAATGTCACCGTCAACATCACTCTGTAGACATTGATCTGTGGAAAATGATGTCAGCAAAGAAACATTTCCTATAGCACATCTATCAAACAAACACACTGACTCACAAGTGACAAAGAGGGAAAGACAACTCCCTTTCTCTCTTCTCTCTCTCTTTTTCTCTCCCTCTCTCTTTGTCTGTCTGTCTACAGTGAAGCATAACTTGCCATTTTACATCTCTAAACTAGACAAACATATGTATTAATGATTCCAGAGACAGGAAGGAGGGGCTAAGTGTTAACACCAGGCTAGACAAACAAGACATACATATTTCCCTCGCCGAAGGAAATTCTGCATCACAGTTTTTTGTTAAAGGTACTTAAGCAATAGGGCCCGAGGAGGTGTGGTATATGGGTATATGGGTACCCTGGCTGCTACAGAATGACAATGTATGGATGCAAGGCCAAAGACAGGACATTGTGTTGCCTTTACAGACATGCAAGGGTAGGCCATTCCCTTGAGAGTTAACATAAAAATATACAGTATGTTACACTTATTGACAAAGCTTAAAACTCAGGGATAATAAACTTTAATCTGGGTAGGGTCCGTGATATGCATAATTATGTGTGTTGTACATTAAATCAACTGTTATTGATTTGATATATATAATATGATGTATCTGATTATTTGTGTCAAGAACTGCAACACTGCTGGGTTTTTCACGCTCAACAGTTTCCTGTGTGTATCAAAAATGGTCCACCACCCAAAGGACATCCAGCCAACTTGACACAACTGTGGGAGAGTTGTATGCGCCGATGAATTGAGGCTGTTCTGAGGGCAAAAGGGGGGGGTGCAACTCAATATAAGGAAGGTGTTCCTAATGTTTGGTATACTCAGTGTATAATGGGCATAGACATTTCATTGAGATGAAATTGGCCATAGACGTTTATGTGTTGTGTGTGTGTGTGTGTGTGTGTGTGATGAGCTATTGCACACCAGACCTCCTCACAACTCAACAATCCTGTCATTATGTAGTCACCACGAGGGTGACTCTGAAAGAAAACAACAATAATATTACATGACATTCCTCATACAGCATGAAAAGGAAGTTGTTAAAAGAGGAGTTTGTTTGTGGTTTTCTTTTCCCGCCAAGTTATGCCCACACACTTGAATGTTCTAGAACACTGTAGAACTTGAAGCTTACACGTTCTGCTCATCTCTGTTCCATGACCAAGGGTGAAATATTTTTATTGGGGTGGTCTGGGAGTACACTGCACTCTTAATAAAAAAAGGTGCTACTGTATCTAGAACCTTAAAGGGTTCTTTGGCTGTCCCCATAGGATAACCCTTTGAAGAACCCTTTTTGGTTGCAGGTAGAACCCTTTTGGGTTCCATTTAGAACCCTTTCTACAGAGGTTCTACCTGGAACCGAAAAGGGTTCTCCTATTGCACATGTCAAACTCATTCCACGGAGGGCAGAGTGTCTGCGGATTTTCGCTCCTTCCTTGGACTTGATCGATGAATTAAGGTCACTGATTAGTAAGGAACTCCCCTCACCTGGTTGTCTAGGTCTCAATTGAAAGGAAAAAACAAAAACCATCAGACACTGGGCCCTCCATGGAATGAGTTTGTCCCTATGGGGACAGATGAAGAACCCTTTTTTCTAAGAGTGTAGCCCTCTGTGTCAAATCCTGCTATACGTATTTGAAGTGTTTTGGGACAAATATATTTATTTACAGAATGTATGTCTTATGGTCCATACTGCATGTTTCATGTCCTGTTTTTCTCTAGTTCTGGTGTTAATGGGAGTATTGACATCCAGTAGCAATAGACAATGCTCCAGCCATTCCAAACAAGAACAATGTTTTCCCTCTGAGTCACTCCAAACAATGAGCCTTGACTGAACAGCTGTGTCTGCATATTCCAACCAGCCTCCACATCTGCTGCTTGCCTGCTTCCCTCTGACACAAACTGCATGCAACCAGAGTCTGCATAGTCATTCCATGTCCACTTACTTCATCAAAACCGCCTTTCGTAATGGAGATCAGACTATTGTCTTCCATTCCAGTCTCATCTGTATTGCATGGTGGACAGTAAGTAATCTCTCCCCCAGTCTGTGCTGAGGTGGTGACAACTTCTCTCCCTGCAGGGTGGATCTGACTGGGAGCAGCCAGAGAACACAGCTGGACCACAGCTGGGGAGACATCTGGTGGCCACACCGCTGCGGGCCAGGGACGGGTACCCGGGCTTGCTCGCTACCAGTCTGGCTGTGGTGGGGAGGGTTCCTGGCACAGTGATTTGGTGCACAAACATAAATGAAAATCACATTGCCAGGGATTTCCACCCTTTCACAGGCAGCTCTCCAGGTGACCCAGGTGGCGTCGGTATGTTCTGCCCGTCAGGGTACGTTTGTTTCTGTTTCCTGTCTTGGCCCTCTGTGGTCTATGGAAACAAGATAATGTAAAAGAATACTCAACTCCAGATAAAAGCTGTTTTCAGCTCTCACACAGGGATTTACAATTTACCTCCTGGTATTAGCTCCTTACAAACTGGAACTGTAGGAAACTGATCATACTTTGGCAGCCTTTGCTTATAGACATGCGGAGTGGATAGATTCAAAGAGCAAAGAGTGTTTTACCTTCTATAGAAGTCTACAAAGTACTTCCAGCTTTAGAGGAGTCAATCAAAGTTCCTCCCGACTGCCAATGAAAGTCTATTATTTTCCTCATGTGCATCCTGTAGTGAGCAGCCACTTGCTAAAGGCACAGAGCTTAGCTAATTGGTGAGCATTGATCCCTCTTATGTGTTGTTCACAGTGGCTAAGTTCAGTGCCTGAGGTGAAATAGTTGATGCGGCAGGATGTGCTCCAAACGATGGCGATGAATGGAAAGAGGACTGGCTGAGATGTGAAGTTGAAGGAAGAAGGTGGAAAGAGAGGGAGAGATAATGATGGAGGAGTGCGGTGTTGCGTGGGCATGAAGACGGAGGCGACAGCGGGACGCAGCAGATCCCTGTAAAGAGTGGAGGAAGGAAGGAATGCTGCTGAGGGAATGTCAGGCCAGCCCAGGCATGCCCAGTTCCACTCCATCTCAGTCAGTCAGAGCACAGGGCACTGGTTTATGTGTCAGAGGATAGGGCACAACTCACCTCACCTCCTCCCCAGAGCTGAGCTAATGTGTGGGCTAGGCTGCCCTCCATTCACACTCTGAGCTGAGGACTGTGGGTGCTTGGTACTTGGTATAGTACCACACCAAGCTGCCATGCAACTCTGAGGCCACATTACGAGTGTGTGAAATTCACTTTGAGTTAACATACATGTAAAACATATTGTGGGACAGTGGTCAACCCAATTACGTAGGCATATTTGCATATTTTTTATGCTTTCATTTGTTGTTGTAGTACTTATGTCTGTCCTTGTCCATTGGTCAGTTGGTTAATTGTGGATAATTATTATAGAGTCCCTATGGCCTATTGGAATGTTGTTTCGTCAAGCGGTTTAGACCTCTTGTGCCAACTGCTTAGTAAGGCATTAGACTGACAGTTGCAGATTCGAGTCCTGCTCAGGGCTACCCATCAAATTGGCTGCAGTATGTTCTGTGGGTTCCATTCCGTCTCAATGCAGAGTGGTAGAGTGTTTCTAAAGGGATGGACGTGGAGGGTTAAATACTCTATGGTTGGGGCTGTGCCCTCCTGTGCCTACTGAACTGGTATCAGTTTGAACTCTGAGTACTGGCTCAGTTCAGCAGGAACAGGAGTGGAGCCCACTGTGTGCCATTACATCATCATCGCCCTCCAATCAGCATGCAGAAAGACGTCCAGTACCCCATTAGCCCTGCCCACCAGACCCCCAAGGGCTTCTGCCATTGGCCTTGCTGAAACCCAACATTCCACCTGTCAGCATTAAACCCTTAGATATCAGACCGAGGCATTGCAGCCTGTGAGAGTTGAATGTCCCTGCTTCAAGTATGAATGTTTCATAACTAGATTTATCACTCTTGCTAGGAACTGGCAGTCAGCGTGGAAAGCGTACATTGAATTTGCTGCATACTGATGCAGTCATTCTCCACAGACTTCATGTTTATTTCAGTATCGCATTCTTCCCTTGACAAGGCCGCAAACACGCACACATGCACTCTCTAGCTCTCTGAGCCGTCAGAGCGCAAACGAAGAAATAGAAGTTCATTGTGTGGTAATCCAAGTGAAATGTCTGCTATGTCCATGTAATTGATGTTACCCGAGAAAGCCTCATTTTCAGCTGATTGGGAATGTCTGCTATGTTACTTTATGCTCCCCTGCCACAGAGATAATGTTGCACGTTATAAATCAGGACTTTGGAAACATACTTAATCTTAAGAGTCTTTACTCATAGGATAAAAGAGGTTCATTAACTACACAACAGCTCATCCAGTGGGCCGTGAATTGTAGATGGCATTTGCCGCCTCTTGAAATTTTTGCAATTACTTTTAACCTTGAAGAGATTACCTGAATGAAATCTTGTTTTGTAATATGACAAGACTGGTGGATTCTTGTCCTCGGGGCATTGTTCCAAATTAATATCAATCAAGTGCAATGGATTTTTATTTGTTTTATCTATTAGGGGATACAATTAGTCTAATCCATCAGACAGGAGATTAACATTAAACTACTACTTAAAATGTCATATTTGTGGTTTCTTAACTCTAAGGCATGCTGTGTTTCCTTTGTTGTCACAGGTATCTCTTTCATGCTGTTCTGTGAGTCACCACTTTTACTGTAAATCTCATGTAATGCTACCACAAAATCCATTAATAAAAAAGTATTACTTCATACAATGTCTGCTCTATAATTTCTTCATTCTGAAGGTTCCCAGGGTTTTCTCTTGCTTCTACGTGGGTGTAGTGGCAAATGATGAACAACACCATCCTTTTATCATCATAATGTCTTTGCTTAGGTTTAGGTTTTTACTTGGTACATTGTACATGAAAGGGGCTTAAAAGGCACCCAAATTATTTTCCATGTAATTGCAGGTCACAGGTTCAAATCCCCACCAAGATTACACTTGTTCCACCCAGTGGGCTGCCTACAATCCACACTAGAATCATAAATATGACAATACACACTTTCCAGCCCTCTACACGCACAGTCCTAAATGGGTTACCCAGACCAAAGACTCGGCTTTACCCACTACTCCTATTTTAGTTTCCATAGCAATGATAAAGTCCTTTTATCATCCTCCTCAAAGGCTGACCAGATTTCATGATGTGGCTGCTTTATTTGGCTTGATTCGCTTTTGTTGCCCCCTCCA
The DNA here is from genome assembly GCF_964263955.1 of Coregonus lavaretus. Classification (NCBI taxonomy): domain Eukaryota; kingdom Metazoa; phylum Chordata; class Actinopteri; order Salmoniformes; family Salmonidae; genus Coregonus; species Coregonus lavaretus. Next base: position 32,498,121 of record NC_139993.1, on the reverse strand, counting down.
CTATTTAATCAGGATCCTTGTGGTCCTGGCCATGGTAGCGTGCAGGCTGGGTAATTGGCTTAGACTGAGCAGTACCAGCTGTGCTACAAAGCCAAGCCCCAGTCAACTCTGCCTCATAGCGTGTAAATGACAAGCTTGGAGAAAAACCACGGAATCGGGGGTACTGCCTGTCAGTCCTCCCAGCCACAGGTCACAACCTTGCCAAAACTCAACTCTCAGTGAAGAAAATAAGGTCATCTCTTTGAAAAAGTATGCGGTGTGAAGTCATGCAAAAATTACACTGAATTTCCTAAGAATATTCTTTATTAAGTTCATATGCGCAGCAGCTATTGGAAGGGAAGAAGGGTGTCTGAAGAATTTCATCACGTCATACCCGTGTCCTCCTATATCATCTAATATGCCATCATGCATCATCTGGTGTGTCAATTGAGCTTTACCTCAAGAATGCTTTTTTTATTTAAGAGAAAATGTCTTCATTTAAAATATATGCAGTGTCATCACCCTTGAAACATCTTTCCCAACACAATAAGTTAAGTGGCAACAGTGCTCAGCTTGCCCAGATTTGCTCACAAGGTTAAGAACAAAGTAATTGTTGCTGGACTGAGTCCAAGTTTAAGGAACATATTTTTTACTCAATGAATGAAAGAGGTGTAGCCGTGAACTCTTACTACCCTGCTCTAGATGATAGAGATGAACACATAATGTACCCTACTCCACGTTTCTCACAACTAGGGCCCGGAGCATTTCCTGGACAGACCACGTGGTCAAGAGAAATTCCTGGTCCTACATAGCCTCTATCTTGTCCCTCCCCCCATACATCTTCTGATCTGGGAGCCAGACTCGAGCGATAGAGAGATCTGAGACTGATAAAGGAGAAGGAAACAGCTGAGTTGAAGGCCTTAGTACATCTCCTCCGTGCTCTCATGCTCTCTTTTCCTCTCCAGATGTTTTTTCAGCTTCTCAGAGGCCAGCTCGTGTGTGTGTGTGCCCTCAGTACAGTTACAGTACATATTTCCAGACTTATATCAAAACTAAATCAAAGCCGACAGGGCTTACAATACAAGAACAACTGAGTATACTGAACAAAAAGTACTCCAAATCCTCAAGGCAAGATCCCATGGCCAGGTGCGACAGACAAATGAAATTGCAGCAATGGTGTAATATGCAAATAATGCACTGTGTGGACAAGCTGTGATTACGCAGCTATGCCCTTCTCTTGCTTTGTTCTCTGTGCTGGCAGGAGCATTATCTCAATGATCCGACCTCAATTGGAAAGGAAAAGGCAAGTGTTATGATTATTGGATGGGATTGTATCCACAACACTCACTATTTAGGTAGCCTTTAGTAATGGCTTAATGCGTAAGCCTAGCATGACCGCTGAATGCGAAATTCCTGACATATGTCCTCTGAACAACTTGGAGGTGTTTGGAGGCACTTCGATATTGTCAAATCGACAGTTTATGAAATCATCCACCTGAACACTGAAAAATAACAGATAACCAGTGACCTCCATGACACCTTCATCCATTACCTCAGACTCCAAACACCTTCAAACCTCTTTTCTCATTGCTTCTGTTCTGTTCCTTCACCACAGTCAAATCCCCTTTACGCACTTAAAATCTGCGCCAGAACCAGGGAGAATGTGCAAATGTTCCCACGCTCCAGACCACATCCACCTCCCGGCCTATTCAAATGTTGTCCTCGTTCCTAATTTTACAGTCTAGAGAACACACCATTTTATAACTCACTCAGGTAGCTAGCACTCCGGCGGGTTCATGAACTGCAAGTGGAAAAGGAAAGGGGGAGGATAGGAAAGAGAAGCCAGAAGGAGTGGAGTGCTGGAGCGGTTTCAGGGCCCATCGTCATGTCAGACAGTACATCATTGGCTGTCTGCCAAACACCTGGAGGCAAAGTGCTGGTTAATTAAAGAGGGCACGGCTGCGTCTGCACGCAACCACCATTCACCCATCGCACCTCAATTGGAGCAGAGAAAGGGACAGTTGTGGGCGAGAGAGAGCTGCCGTGAGTGGATCAGCCCTTGACATGTCAAATATGATGGCTAAGCCCTGGGCTAATAAAGCCTGGAACTTTCCCCCCATTACTGTAAAGTGCAGGAATTTGTGTGAAGAAGTAGAGCGACACTTGAAACCAGTTGTTTGCTTCAACAATGTAACAACAACTGTAAAGACACAGAAGGCCACTACCCAGCTAGCACATTTGGTTCTTTGGAAGTTGTCAGAACGTATGTTTTTGTTTCACATTGGTTGTGGAAACAAAGCCATACGTTTCCTGACGTGTAAAACAGAACATTTTTTAAAATGTTCTGAGAAAATAAGTGAAAATGTAGCCTGTTCTGGAAATCTACATTTTTTGTTGAATGGAGGTTCTGAACACGTTTTACTCTGGTTCCTTGAAAGTTTTCCTGGGAGGTTTTATTAACACACTGAGAATGGAAATTATAGGTTATTTTGAGTTTTTTTAATAACTTCTTTAACGTTCAATTAATGTTTGAATAACACTTTGAATAACACTGCTAGCTTATTTTGGATTAACTTTTTATTACTCCAAGCACAGATAGGACACATGGAAATTCATTTCCTTAGGCATTAATTATGCGAACACATTTCTTTTTTATTGTGACATGGCATCAGTGAGATTCGAACATACAGTGCCTTCAGCAAGTGTTCACACCCCTTGACTTTTTCCACATTTTGTTGTGTTACAGCCTGAATTTAAAATGGATTAAATAGTATTTTTCTCACCTATCTACACACAATACCCCATAATGTTCTGAGTCACACACGTCATATAAAAATATGACATTAAATAGAAACACATGGGAACTTGTGTGGAGTGTTCTGTGGAAGTACTGAAATTCCCACAGAAGAACATTGTTTCTTAATCTTCTCTGAACAATTTGAGAACATTACTTTAATCAGAACCTTGAGGAAACATTACGCTGAAGTACTGAAATTCCAACAGAAGAAGGTTGTTTCTTAACGTTCTCTGAACTATTTGAGAACATTCCCAATGTCAAACCAGTTGGAGAAGGTTCTTAGAACATTACCAAAATTGAAATGAAATGTAACCAGGTTTTAACTTTTAGGAAACGTTCTGTTAAAGTAAATAAATATTTTTTTATCAAGTTCCTTAACTGTGCTGACAATATTCCAATGCCAAGCAGCTATCCTGCACCATTCCCAGAAAGTTGTATACAAAATAACCTTAGGACAACCACACTTTCACCAAGCTCTAAGAAACGTTACGTGCTAGCTGGGAATGCAGTGTATTTTATTGCAGTGACCTGAATTATTTATCCTCCACTCCCTGTGTGTGTGTTTGTGTGTGTCATAGCAATCACCTGCATGGCCAAGCAGGTGAAGGGCACATTTGTCTTCTCTCACCTCATGCCCCTCCCAGCTCCCACAGCCGCCATTGACGAGCCCGAGCAGCTCAGCGACATCACAAACAGGCATGCCTGTGTTCCAAGGTCTCTCTTGAAAAATATATTTTATCTCAATGAGAAAAACCTGTATAAATAAAGGTTAAAACATGTATTTTATTTTTTTATCACCAAACTGTGGCTGCATGTCAATACTCTACGTGGCTTCCTTGTCTTTTTTCACTTTCCAAAGGTGTTTCAACAAAGTACTGAGTAAAGGGTCTGAATAATGTAAATGTGATATTTCCGTCTTTTATTTGTAATACATTTGCAAAAATGCGTCACTGCACAGCTATTTTCAGGTTTCCAGAGATGTTCGATCGGGTTCAAGTCCGGGCTCTGGCTGGGCCACTCAAGGACATTTAGAGACTTGTCCCAAAGCCACTCCTGTCTTGGCTGTGTGCTAGGGTTGTTGTGAACCCCAGTCTGAGGTCCTGAGCACTCTTGAGGTTTTCATCAAGGATCTCTCTGTATTTTGCTCCGTTCATCTTTCCCTCGATCCTGACTAGTCTCCCAGTCCCTTCCGCTGAAAACCATCCCCACAGCATAATACGGCCACCACCAGGCTGCACCGTAGGGATGGTGCCAGGTTTCCTCCAGATGTGACACTTGGCATTCAGGCCAAAGAGTTCAATCTTGGTTTCATCAGACCAGAGAATCTTGTTTCTTATGGTCTGAAAGTCTTTAGGTACCTTTTGGCGAACTCCAGAAACAACAGAACAAATAATGCAACAAATATTGTGGTTAAACTCAAATATACTAATTGATTAAAAAAAAACATTATTTATAGATTTTTTTTTTTTAACCTATAATTTTTCGTAAATGATATCATAGGTAGGACTGGTGGAGTTATGTCGCACATGCAGCTAACAAAAACATATGGAAATGTCTGCTCTACCCAAAATTACACCCAAATAATTGCAGCATTACCGCAAAAAATGGAAGAGGAAAGTGGAAGGGGGATAAAGAAAGGAACTTGTCTGACGGCCATGCATTAAAGAACATAATTGGTTAAAGAAAATGGTGATACTTAAAGTATACCAGTTTCATTTAAGGACCAAAGGATTGACAGCCGTCCCATATACAGCTCTGGAAAAAATTAATAAACCACTGCACATTTTTCTTAAATCAGCATCTCTACATGTATGACAGCCATTCCAATCCAGTGTCTGTTGAATTCCAACACAGGCACACCTCATTCTACTGAATTAGGTACTGATTAGGTGATCACCTGAACAAAATCTTTATTTAACGAGGAAAAGTATAAAAACCACTGCTGTGGTCATCACTATCCTCTTGCAATAGGACCAGCTGGATGGCAAAAACAGTGCTAATAGTACCGCAAAAGTAATATTAATCAAAAAAGAACTATTGACCATGCCAAAAGAGTTGAAAAGGAAAGTTTTGAGTGAGGAAAAGAAGGGTTCAATTCTGGCTTTACTGGCAGAGGGATACAGTGAGCGTCAGGTTGCTTCCATCCTTAAAATTGAAAAAGACGGCGGTTCATAAGAACAAGGTCAAGCAGCAGACATTGGGGACAGCAAAGCTACAGCACAATCTCCAGACCTGAACCCCATTGAAAAATTCTGGAATGTGATCAAGAGGAATATGGATGATCACAAGCCATCAAACAAAGCTGAGCTGCTTGAATTTTTTGCACCAGGAGTGGCATAAAATCACCCAACATCAATGTGAAAGACTGGTGGAGAGCATGCCAAGACGCATGAAAGATTGAAAATCAGGGTTATTACACCAAATATTGATTTCTGAACTCTTCCTAAGTTCAAACATTAGTATTGTGAGAAATGTTGTCAATAGTTTATAGAATAAAACAAAAATGTTAATTTCACCCAAACACATACATATAAATAGTAAAACCAGAGAATCTTATATTTTTGCAGTGGTCTCTTAATTTTTTCCAGAGCTGTAGATTGCAAAATAGTTGGGAAAAGATTTGGCGTCGTTTTGCGCATAGTGTATATGAACTGATGCGCAAAACGACGCCAGATCCAAAACTTTGAATTTTTCAATTCAAATTATTATATACAATTCTTGCTACCAATAGAATGTTATTTATATGGGGGATACAAACTTTCCAGCTCTGCAGATTTTGCTGCGAAGAGACAGAATCATTAGATCATTTGTTTTGATACTGTCCATTGTAGCTTGTTTTTGGACACAGGTCCAGGAATGGCTAAAGGATTGCAATATTTACCTGGAGCTAACCCTGCAGATAGCACTACTGGGTGATCTGAAACGTCATAGTCAATCGACCAATAATATAATAATACTTTTAGCAAAAATGTTTATTTTCAATTTACAATCTGTAGAAACAATGAGAATAGAAGGGTTCAGAACTTTTGTAAAACATCACAGTACAGTAAAAAAATATGGCAAATAGAAATTCAATATGGATGGTGTCAAGATATAGATGGGTGGTGTTGAATGGAGTTGAAGGATGGGACTAATAACTAACATCTAATAAGATAACTAATGTAAAGCATACTGTGTCCATAATAAGTACAGTGGGGAAAAAAAGTATTTAGTCAGCCACCAATTGTGCAAGTTCTCCCACTTAAAAATATGAGAGAGACCTGTCATTTTCATCATAGGTACACATCAACTATGACAGACAAATTGAGAAAAAAATATCCAGAAAATCACATTGTAGGATTTTTTATGAATTTATTTGCAAATTATGGTGGAAAATAAGTATTTGGTCACATACAAACAAGCAAGATTTCTGGCTCTCACAGACCTGTAACTTCTTCTTTAAGAGGCTCCTCTGTCCTCCACTCGTTACCTGTATTAATGGCACCTGTTTGAACTTGTTATCAGTATAAAAGACACCTGTCCACAACCTCAAACAGTCACACTCCAAACTCCACTATGGCCAAGACCAAAGAGCTGTCAAAGGACACCAGAAACAAAATTGTAGACCTGCACCAGGCTGGGAAGACTGAATCTGCAATAGGTAAGCAGCTTGGTTTGAAGAAATCAACTGTGGGAGCAATTATTAGGAAATGGAAGACATACAAGACCACTGATAATCTCCCTCGATCTGGGGCTCCACGCAAGATCTCACCCCGTGGGGTCAAAATGATCACAAGAACGGTGAGCAAAAATCCCAGAACCACACGGCGAGACCTAGTGAATGACCTGCAGAGAGCTGGGACCAAAGTAACAAAGCCTACCATCAGAAACACACTACACCGCCAGGGACTCAAATCCTGCAGTGCCAGACGTGTCCCCCCGCTTAAGCCAGTACATGTCCAGGCCCGTCTGAAGTTTGCTAGAGTGCATTTGGATGATCCAGAAGAGGATTGGGAGAATGTCATATGGTCAGATGAAACCAAAATATAACTTTTTGGTAAAAACTCAACTCGTCGTGTTTGGAGGACAAAGAATGCTGAGTTGCATCCAAAGAACACCATACCTACTGTGAAGCATGGGGGTGGAAACATCATGCTTTGGGGCTGTTTTTCTGCAAAGGGACCAAGATGACTGATCCGTGTAAAGGAAAGAATGAATGGGGCCATGTATCGTGAGATTTTGAGTGAAAACCTCCTTCCATCAGCAAGGGCATTGAAGATGAAACACGGCTGGGTCTTTCAGCATGACAATGATCCCAAACACACCGCCCGGGCAACGAAGGAGTGGCTTCGTAAGAAGCATTTCAAGGTCCTGGAGTGGCCTAGCCAGTCTCCAGATCTCAACCCCATAGACAATCTTTGGAGGGAGTTGAAAGTCTGTGTTGCCCAGCGACAGCCCCAAAACATCACTGCTCTAGAGGAGATCTGCATGGAGGAATGGGCCTAAATACCAGCAACAGTGTGTGAAAACCTTGTGAAGACTTACAGAAAACGTTTGACCTGTGTCATTGCCAACAAATGGTATATAACAAAGTATTGAGAAACTTTTGTTATTGACCAAATACTTATTGTCCACCATAATTTGCAAATAAATTCATAAAAAATCCTACAATGTGATTTTCTGGATTTTTTTTCCTCATTTTGTCTGTCATAGTTGGCGTGTACCTATGATGAAAATTACAGGCCTTTCTCATCTTTCTAAGTGGGAGAACTTGCACAATTGGTGGCTGACTAAATACTTTTTTTCCCCACTGTATATAGGTTATAGGTTGAGAGCTTTTGTGAAAGAGCACAGTTAGAAAGATATGGCATATAGAAGCAAACCGGATGGACATCATGAAAATGATCAGAGAGGTTGAGGGAAGAGGAAGTTCATGAGTAAAAACAAAAATAGAATTATTGTAAAATTGACTGTGTCCATAACATTTATATATTATGTATAAGCTGGAAGTAGAGGCCTAAGCATTGTTGTTCACTAGTTTACTCCAATTAGGGAAGGGGTGGTGGGGTTGGAAAGTAATAAAGGGAAATATATATATTTTTTAAAGGATAGATATATATATATTTGCGAGAAAAAAAAACATATGGGGGATTGGAAGTGATGCAGACAAGTACATTGATGGAAGTTACAATCTATCTGCAATATTAAAGCTGATTTACCCCCTCATAAAAAAACAAAAACAAATTAAGACCTAATTGGTGGAGTGCTGCAGAGACGGTTGTCCTTCTGGAAGGTTCACCCATCTCCACAGAGGAACTCTAGAGCTCTGTCAGAGTGACCATCGGGTTCTTGTTCACCTCCCTGACCAAGGCCCTTCTCCCCTGATTGCTCACTTTGGCCGGGCGGCCAGCTCTAGGAAGAGTCTTGGTGGTTCCAAACTTCTTCCATTTAAGAATGATGCAGGCCACTGTGTTCTTGGGGACTTTCAATGCTGCAGACATTTTGTCATGGCTTGGGTTTTGCTCTGACATGCACTGTCAACTCTGGGACCTTATATAGACAGGTGTGTGCCTTTTCAAAATGATGTCCAATCAATTTAATTTACCACAGGTGGACTCCAATCAAGTTGTAGAAACATCTCAAGGATGATCAATGGAAACAGGATGCACCTGAGCTCAATTTGGAGTCTCTTAGCAAAGGGTCTGAATACTTATGTAAATAAGGGGTTACTGTTTTTTATTTTTAATACATTTGCAAACCTGTTTTCGCTTTGTCATTATGGGGTATTGTGTGTAGATTGATGAGGAAAAAAATTATGTAATCATTTTTAGAATAAGGCTGCAACGTAACAACATTTTGAAAAAGTCAGGGGTCTGAATACTTTCCGAAGGCACTGTATTACTCAATATTAGGAAGATGTTCAAAAATGTTGGTATATTCAGCGTATATTTAATATAGGATTAAAAAGATTTTTAACATTTCCATGTGGAATTTTCAATTGAAATAAATTCATTAAGCCCTAATCTATAAATTTCACATGACTGGGCAGGGGTGCAGCCATGGGTGGGCCTTGGAGGGCATAGGCCCACCCACTTGGCAGCCAACCCACTGGGGAGCCAGGCACAGCCAATCAGAATTATTTTTTCCCGACAAAAGGGCTTTATTACAGACAGAAATACTCCTCAGAATCCCCCACCCCCCTCAGACGATCCCTCAGGTAAGAAGCCCGATGTGGAGGTCCTGGGCTGGCGTGGTTACACGTGGTCTGCGGTAGTGAGGCCGGTTGGACGTACTGCCAAATTCTCTAAAATGACGTTGGAGGTAGCTTATGGTAGAGAAATGAACACTAAATTCTCTGGCAACAACTCTGTTGGACATTCCTGCAGTCAGAATGCCAATTGCACACTCCCTCAAAACTTGAGACATCTGTGGTATTGTGTTGTGTGACAAACTGCACATTTTAAAGTGGACTTTTATTGTCCCCAGCACAAGGTGTACCTGTGTAATGATCATGCTGTTTAATCAGCTTCTTGATATGCTACACCTGTCAGTTGGATGGATTATCTTGGCAGAGGAGAAATTCTCACTAACAGGGATGTAAACAAATTTGTGCACAACATTTGAGAGAAATAAGCTTTTTGTGCATATGGACATTTCTGGGATTTTTTATTTCAGCTCATGAAACATGTGACCAACACTTTACATGTTGCGTTTATATTTTTGTTCAGTGTAGATTGATGTAACAACCTGTTGGTCAGGTTAAGTCAATGTATTGAAGTTGAAGTTTTACCCTACTTTCAATATTTTAAAGAGAGTATCACTGCCTTCTTCTCACAAATGATCCAAAAAATATAAAAATTAAATAAAGTTGGTTCAACACAGTGGCGGGTCATTTTGACCCTAGGACAACGGGAGAGTTAAATACCTTCACGGGTTCCGTCTCAACTCTCACCATTGCACCTCACTCACAGATCTGGTGTCACAAAACAAAGAGGTAATCTGGAAATAGTGGAAATTCAGGCATGTAAAAGAAACTATGGCTCAAAGCCAGAAAATAATCTTAAAATGAATAAATTCTCTGCAAACATAGTTACTCATGTCACTTGTCACTTGATATCTCACATGGAAGGAATCTGTATATTTTCTAATCCTAATGTCTGGAACTTTTGGCGACGTGTTGATATCCATTTCTATGCATGCCTCATCGGTTGGGAAAATACTCAGAAGGTAAGTAGTTCAGAGGTCACTGTTTACTGAATTATATCCTTCTGTGACCTGCCATTGGACGTGAAGCAACATCTTCACAGAAGCCCCTGGTAACATGTCTCCACCTTGAGGTAGATGGTGGTAATTCCTTATGGGAGTCAATGGTTCATTTCCATTGACACAGCAGTGATCCAGTACAACAACCGGACTGAGCGTTTCCGTTGCAGTGCCATCCCAGCCAAGGTTCACCTGCTTAACAGTTTTTAATTGTCTACATCTGTTGTTTATTGAGTTTTAATATTCAAATGTAAGTTGTAATTCAGCATGTTGCTGCCACTTCTACAATGTTCTGTTGAAAAACAGTAAAAAAAACATTCTCTCTCTTGCTCTCTCAACAAGACACATATTCTATGTTAAAATATTGATTTATACATTTTCAATTTACAAAATAACAGCAATATTACCCTCCTTCAGAATAACAGCAATAGTAAAGCGTTCAACAAATGTATACTCTTAAAAACAAAATTGAAAAAATGTATACAACGCTACCATTTTGTACAATGTACACTGAGTGTACAAAACATTAAGGACAACTTCCAAATATTGAGTTGCACCCCCCCCCGCCTCTCTTTTGCCCTCAGAACAGCCTCAACTCATCGGGGCATGGACTTTACAAGGTGTCGAAAGCATTCCACAGGGATGCTGGCCCATGTTGACTCCAATGCTTCCCACAGCTGTGTCAAGTTGGCTGGATGTCCTTTGGGTGGTGGACCATTCTTGATACACACGGGAAACTGTTGAGCGTGAAACACCCAGCAGAGTTGCAGTTTTTGACACAAACCGGTGCACCTGGCACCTACTACCATAACCCGGTCAAAGGTACTTAAATATTTTGTCTTGCCCATTCACCTTCTGAATGGCACACATACACAATCCATGTCTCAAGGCTTAAAAATCCTTCTTTAACCTGTCTCCTCCCCTTCATCTACACTGATTGAAGTGGATTTAACAAGTTACATCAATAAGGGATCTTAGCTTTCACCTGGATTCACCTGGTCAGTTTATATCATGGAAAGAGCAGGTGTCCTTAATGTTTTGTACACTCAGTGTATGTATAAAGAATATTGCATTTTCAAAATATATATACATATTTATTTGTTTTTAATTCACTTCTATTTAAGTGATACAATAAAAAAGCGCAGAAAAAGTGCATATACACCTCTTTCAATGAAAATATTTTACTGTGAAGATGGTTATATGTTTTAAGGCTGAAACAGTGAAACGAAAGCAGCTTCCATATTGCAACTTTTATGATAAATCTTGAATGAGTTTGAACTCTTACATTTTTTGTAATGCATACAATAAAACAGATCGGTGTTGCTACAATAACAGATATCCAAAAAGATGCTCTTTCATCAGTGTATCAGGTCCTGGTCTGATGACAATGAAAACAATTATAATTAACAAAACCAACAACAGATAAAACCGTTAGACCTCTATCATGGCTGTATTAAGGCCATATTTGGGTGGAGCTAGATAATGGAGGAACTGCATTCTCTGTGGTAACACAGACACACACACATGCACACACACCAGTGGCGGTTAGTGCCCTTTCAGATTAGGGAGGACAATATTTTTCTTATGAGCATGGCCTTATTTCTATTACAGCATATTGGATGACTGTCATTCATATTCCATTCACCCAGCTCAATGTAACATCAATAGGTTTAGGCTACTACATGATACTAGAATTTGCCCTATACCCATCATGACCCACTGGGCACAAAATGGTTGAATCAACATTGTCTCAATGTAATTGGTCAATGTATTGTGACATGGAATCTACGTGGAAAATACATTGGATTTGAAAAAAGTAATCAACTGTTGTTTTGAGGGTGAAATTTCAACCACATGATTATGTCATCATTGTAACCAATTTTCAACATAGACAAACCTTCTTTAAAATACAGTATGTTGAATTTGTACCTTTGAAACGACGTCAGATCTTCAACATAATGTCCATTATCAGGATTTTATTTTTGTCTGGGCAGCACCTCCTACCGGAGAGTTGATCTACAACTATTCATTTGGTCTCCAATACAGGGTTTTAACCAAGCACTGCTAAGCTTTTATATTACCTACTACCAATGTGTTATTGTGAGAATGATTATTTAGAGATCTCTTAGCAACTAAACATATTCACTGTTGCTATCGAAGTAGTTCCAAAGGGTAGGTTTAACAGAGCAAATTAAATGTACCATACATTATAAGTCATATCATCAACGATACTATTTAAGCCTATATAGCATTTGCAAAGTCAGCAACAGCTATTGTTTCAATTCAACGCAACGCAGGGTTCACATTTTTTTTCTCTCCAATATACAGGACATGGGCCTAGGATTTCAAGCTTTAGTTGATTTCAAATGTAATCTTCACGTTAATCATTAATATGTCGGATTCACGTCTCCGTCTCAACCAAAAATCAAAGTTAAAGAATAGGACAAAATCAAATCAAACTTTATTTAAAGTGCATTCAAAGAATAGGACTAAATCAAATCAAAAACTTTATTTACAGTGCATTTAGTTTGATTAGATTGTCATATTCTTTAACTTCGATTTTTGGTTGAGACGGAGACATATCAATTATTAATTTGTAGACTGGATATTGAATTGTGTTTTGTTGTCAACACAACCAAATATCAACATTTGATGGAGATCTTCTGCTTGTATAGTTCCATCTGTGCCTCTGACTTAGTCTGGCTTTAACTGCAATTTGTCTACAAATTAATAATTTATATTTTGGATTTAATTTGTATTTTTTATATTTGTATTTTTATGAAATTCACTGAGTAGGATGGTCCTCCCCTTCCACCTCTGAGGAGCCTCCACTGATACACACACACACACTCTCTCTCTCTCGCTCTATGTCTCTCAAACACACACACAGCTACTCCCGTTGTGGTCTAACCGCTCGACACAGACAGGCAGGTGGTGGTGGAGCTGAGGCGGCGGCTCTTCTTGGGGGCCTTGGGTGCAGGCGGGGGGCTGATACTGAGACTCCTGACCTTATTGAAACTGTTCCTCAGGCTGCTGTGCCTGGTGCTCCCAGTGCTGCTGCTCTCCTTGGACACAAAGGTGTCAGGATGACAGAGGCCTGCCCTGAGGCAGCAGCAGCACAACAGGCCTGCAATAGCCTTCCTCAGCTCTGTGCTGCCCAGGGCATAGATGACCGGGTTCAGGGCCGAGTTGATCACGGCCAGGGCGATGACCCAGTCGGAGCTGAAGAGCGGTGCGCACTGCCGCGACACACAAAAGAAGTCCACCAGCAGCAGGGTGAACAGAGGCCCCCAGCATATGATGAACACACCCACGATGGAGATGACCGTCTTCAGGAGCCCCAGGGAGCGCTTGCGGCTGCGCTGGGAGCCCACCTTGGAGCTGCTGCGCACGTGGCAGTAGATGGCGCCATAGAGCACGCCAATGGCCAGCAGGATGAGGGAGAAGATGAGCAGGGAGAAGAGGATGTAGCTCTTGGAATAGAGCGGCAGCAGGGTGGAGCAGGTCTCCAGGCTGCACACACAGTTCCAGCCCAGCAGGGGGAGGAAGCCGATGGCGAAGGCCACGATCCAGCACAGCACCACCAGGCCGTAGATACGATACGTCTTCCTGGCCGACTTCTGGTGCAGCGGCTTCATCATGGTGGCGTAGCGCTCCACAGCTATCAGCAGCAGGCTAAAGATAGACGCAGCGAGGGCCACAAACAGCACCCCCTCCCTGAACAGCCACAGAGCTGGGCTCAGCCTGAACGTCTGACTGCCCGACATGCAGATGTTGACCACATAGGCTGCCCCGGCCAGCAGGTCGCTCAGGGTGATGTTGGCGATGCACACGTAGACCCAGCGGCGGCTGTGGTGAATCCGGGAGAGCACGGCCACCAGGACCAGGAGGTTCTCCAGGATAATGAGGACACTGATAAAGAGGGAGAGGACCGTTCCCAAGCTCAGACCACCATGCCGGGGCACGCGGTACTGCAGACGCCCTGTGTGGTTGTAGTGCTCCAGGATCACATCGCTGTTAATACTGCTGCTGTTGGTGGTGTTGCTGGCCCATAGGTACAGGTGAGAGCAGGAGGTTGAGGAGCTCAGGGAGGACAGGGCATCCATGGCTGGGTTGTGAAGGGCTTGGCTGGGCTTGGCAAGTCAGAAAATGACTGGGTTGGGCTGGACAAGGCAGGACTTGGGTGAGTGTAGAACTCCTGCCGTGGGCTCAGACTCAGGCTAACACACTCTCTCCACTGGAGCTCTGCTGTCTCACAACCCACCTAGCAAACACAGGAAGATGTTTTATGTGAAAAGATGTCTGATATGCGATAATAATAATAAGTTATAAGCTGTTTGTAGTGCATGAACTGCAGGTAATGAAAATAAAATATTTTTGGTCAAGTTGCATTGTTTATAAATGTATTGTTAAAAGCTGAAAGCTTTTTTAAAAATCCCCCCAAAAAATTAGATAATAAGATAAGACATTTTGTCAGTAGACCTGACAAGGATTCTCATCATAAAACTGCATGCCTCCACTAGCAGGAGTTGGGGCCATTTAAACCTCTGTGGTGACATTTAAATCACCATGTGGTTAGTTGAGAGGAGCAGCCAGCTGCTGCCAGGAAGGGGGTTTAAATCTGCACGTGAAGTAAACATCTTTGAAAGTTGTAAAACGGCTATTTCCAAATTCCTGTTAGTAGTAATGATTGAAAAACGACATCCTATTCTCCCAATATTGCAAAATATTAACTGTTTTCCTCTCTGGAGTGAAATAAAAAGTAGCATATTACATTTATAACTTTTGTTCATTATTTGATTTTATAGTACAATTTCCCTTTAAATTCCTAGATTTTATTTTATGCATAATTAGTGTTACAATTTGTTGCATGGGAGCAAAAGCTTGTTCATGACCGCAAATGCCTTGCATATTTACTGCTACAGTTAAATTAAATTTGACAAACTCTGGGGCTTGCGAAAGTATTCACCCCCCTTGGAAAACGCAGGCAGGCTGGGAGATAAACAATAGGCACACAGAATGGCCGCTACTCCTCTATACTTCCTGAGCAACAATGCGGCGTCTGTCGACACGCCTAGTGTGCCGATTGACCAATGGCAAAGGGAGGCTCCTGCAGCTAGCTCTTCCTGTAGCATAAAACTGCTGCTTCCTGTTAGAGTCTGCAGTTAGAGCCCACTGATAGGAGGTTCCTGTCTGTGGGCTGGGAGACTGTGTGTGGTACAGGGAGGGTATGGTTGGTTAGACTGGCTCAGAGTCACTACTATGGGCTTCTGGATGCAGAAGGTACAGTAGGTGCCAGGTAGAGGTTAAATCCTGGCTTAACTCTGGGCTTTCTGCTAGGCAGGGCCATCATACCAATCAATCAATAAACCAACCAATTTGTATTATCCAAAGAGGTCACATTTGGGTAATTCCAATCTACCAGCATTTGGCTGGTGTTAATTTTCCACCCTGGCACCAATATTGCATTTTAAAAGCCTGTAATATTTAATGCAGTGCCCTTTAATATAGATGACATGGAAAATTCAATATAAATGCAAAATATAAAGTGTTGGTCCCATGTTTCATGTGCTGAAATAAAAGATTGCATACATTTTCCAGGCACTCAAAAAGCATTTTTTCTCAACAATAAAAAAAATCTTACATTTGAATATGTCGCTGTTAGTGAGCATTTCTCCTTTGCCAAGATAATCCATCCACCTAACAGGTGTGGCATATCAAGAAGCTGATTAAACAGCATGATCATTACACAGGTGCACCTTGTGCTGGGGAAAATAAAAGGCCATTAAAATGTGCAGTTTTGTCAAACAATGCAACAGATGTCTCAAGTTTTGAAGGAGCGTGCAATTGGCATGCTGACAGCAGGAATGTCCACCAGAGCTGTTGCCAGAGAATTGAATGTTAATTTCTCTACCATAACCCGCCTCCAACGTTGTTTTAGAAAAATTGGCAGTACGTCCAACCGGCTTCACAACCGCAGACCACATGTATGGTGTCGTGTGGGTGAGCGTTTTGCTGATGTCAACGTTGTGAACAGAGTACCCCATTGTGGCTGTGGGTTTATGGTATGGGCAGGCATAAGCTACGGACAACGAACACCGTTGCACTTCATCAATGGCAATTTGAATGCGCATAGATACCGTGATGAGATCCTGAGGCCCATTGTCGTGCCATTAATCCGCCGCCATCAACTAATGTTTCAGCATGATAATACATGGCCCCATGTTGCAAGGATCTGTACACAATTCCCGGAAGCTGAAAATGTCCCAGTTCTTCCATGGCCTGCATACTCATATGTCACCCACTGAGCATGTTTGGAATGCTCTGGATGGACGTGTACGACAGCGTGTTCCAGTTACCGCCAATATCCAGCAACTTCACACAGCCATTGAAGAGGAGTGGGACAACATTCCACAGGCCACAATCACCAGCCTGATCAACTCTATGTGAAGGAGAAGTGTCGTGCTGCATGAGGCAAATGGTGGTCACACAAGATACTGACTGGTTTTCTGATCCTCGCCCCTACCTGTTGCCAACAAATGCATATCTGTATTCCCAGTCATGTGAAATCCATAGATTAGGGCCAAATGAATTTATTTAAATTGACTGATTTCCTTATATGAACTGTAACTCAGGAAAATCTTTGAAATTGTTGCATGTTGCATTTATATTTTTGTTCAGTATATTTATTTCATGTGATTAGTGATTCATAAATGTACAAAAACCTGTCCCTCATTTTAACCTGTGGTCCTCTGTAGCTCAGCTGGTAGAGCACGGCGCTTGTAACGCCAAGGTAGTGAGTTCGATCCCCGGGACCGCCCATACACAAAAATGTATGCATGCATGACTGTAAGTCGCTTTGGATAAAAGCGTCTGCTAAATGGCATATTATTATTATTTTTCCTATTTTGTTGCTGTCACACCCTGGCTATGGGACTCTAGTTGTTGAGCCAGGGTGTGTTTGTTCTATGTGGTGTGTTTCTATGTTGGGGGTTCTAGTTCGTCTATTTCTATGTTTTGCCTGAGTGACTCCCAATCAGAGGCAACGAGTGTCAGCTGTTGGCTGGTTGTCTCTGATTGGGAGCCATATTTAAACTGTATGTTTTCCCTTTGTGTTTGTGGGTTTTTGTTCCGTGTTCGGTCATTGTCACCGTGGACTTCACGAGTCGTTTCTTGTTTTGTATCATGTTTAAACTTTAACTAATTAAAGTATGTTTATTCATCACGCTGCGCATTGGTCTCTCCCTGACGATCGTGACAGAAAAACCCACCAAAACTGGACCAAGCAGCGTGAAGAGGAGAGAGGAAGGACTTAGGATCGATGGAGTAGGGGTCTCGACTGGGCTAAGCCGAGTGAAGAGCAGAGAGGGTGGACTTGGGAACAGTGGAGGAAGAGTCTCGACTGGGTCAAGCCTAATGAAGAGCAGAATGGCTGGAGTTGGAGGCAGAAGAGCGAGAGTTGGGCGAAAACTATAGAGGCCTGGCCCACGGGGAGGAGAGACCCCCAGAAAATTTTTAGGGGGGGGCTCACGACGTCGGGGCAGCAGGAGGCTGCGATAGAGCGGTCCAGCGGGTTGGCAGAGGAGGCCGCCATGTTAAGGGGGCCACTGGTCACTAAGGGGAAGGAAAGTGTGGAGGCACGGCGAGAGGTACTGGGGTGTGTTACCAGTCCGGTCCGGCCCGTTCCTGATCCCCGCGTAGGGCCAGGGGTGTGTGTCCCCAGTGCGGTCCGGTCTGTTCCTGTTCCTCGCATCGAGCCTGTGGTGCGCGTCGCCAGCCCGGTCCGGCCTGTTCCTGCTCCCCGCATCGAGCCTGTGGTACGCTTCGCCAGCCCGGTCCGGTCCGTTCCTGCTCCCCGCACCAAGCCTACGGTGTGCGTCGCCAGCCCGGCCCGGCCTGTTCCTGCCCCTCGCACCAAGCCTACGGTGCGCATCGCCAGCCCGGTAAGGCCCGTTGCTGCTCCACGCACCAAGCCTACGGTGCGCGTCGCCAGCCCGGCCCGGCCTGTTCCTGCCACTCGCACCAAGTCTACGGTGCGCGTCGCCAGCCCGGCCCGGCCTGTTCCTGCCACTCGCACCAAGTCTACGGTGCGAGTCGTCAGCCTGGTCCAGCCCGTGCCTGCCACTCGCACCAAGCCAGGGGTGCGAGTCGTCAGCCTGGTCCAGCCCGTTCCTGCCACTCGCACCAAGCCAGGGGTGCGAGTCGTCAGCCTGGTCCAGCCCGTTCCGGCCACTCGCACCAAGCCAGGGGTGCGAGTCGTCAGTCCAGTGAGGCCCGTTGCTGCGCCACGCACCAAGCCAGGGGTGCGTATCGTCAGCCAGGTCCGGTCCTTTCCTGCCTCACGCACCAAGCCAGGGGTGCGCGTCGTCTGTCCGGCACAACCCGTGCCTGGGTCACCGGTGCCTAACCAGGTACCGGTCAACGGCTCCACTACGGAGTTGAAGCTAACCGCTCCTGCTACGTCCAGTCCAGCTCTAGCCAGCGGGGCCAGACCGGACCAGGGGCGCTATGGGGGGTTTGTTGGAGGGTGGTGGGCAAGCCTGGAGCCAGAACCGCCGCCGAGGAGGTATGCCCACCCAGCCCTCCCCTGTTTTGCTCTTTTTGAGGCGCGGTCGCAGTCCGCGCCTTTAGGGGGGGGTACTGTCACACCCTGTCTATGGGACTCTAGTTGTTGAGCCAGGGTGTGTTTGTTCTATGTGGTGTGTTTCTATGTTGGGGGTTCTAGTTCGTCTATTTCTATGTTTTGCCTGAGTGACTCCCAATCAGAGGCAACGAGTGTCAGCTGTTGGCTGGTTGTCTCTGATTGGGAGCCATATTTAAACTGTATGTTTTCCCTTTGTGTTTGTGGGTTTTTGTTCCGTGTTCGGTCATTGTCACCGTGGACTTCACGAGTCGTTTCTTGTTTTGTATCATGTTTAAACTTTAACTAATTAATGTATGTTTATTCATCACGCTGCGCATTGGTCTCTCCCTGACGATCGTGACAGTTGCCTTAGAACCTGGAATTAAAATGGATTTTGGGGGGGGTTGTATAATTTGATTTACACAACATGCCTACCACTTTGAAGATGCAAAATATTTTTGGGGCTGAAAAACAAATAAGCAAAAAAAACAGAACTATTCACCCCCCCAAAGTCAATACTTTGTAGAGCCACCTTTTGCAGCAATTACAGCTGCAAGTCTCTTGGGGTGTGTCTCTATAAGCTTGGCACATCTAGCCACTGGGATTTTTGCCCATTCTTCAAGGCAAAACTGCTCCAGCTCCTTCAAGTTGGATGGGTTCCGCTGGTGTACATCAATCTTTAAGTCATACCACAGATTCTCAATTGGATTGAGGTCTGGGCATTGACTAGGCCATTCCAAGACATTCCAAGACATTCCCCACAGCATGATGCTGCCACCACCATGCTTCACTGTGGGGATGGTGTTCTCGGGGTGATGCGAGGTGTTGGATTTGTGCCAGACATAGCGTTTTCCTTGATGGCCAAAAAGCTCAATATTAGTCTCATCTGAACAGAGTACCTTCTTCCTTATGTTTGGGGAGTCTCCCACATGGCTTTTGGCAAACACAAAACGTGTTTGCTTATTTGTTTGTGTAAGCAATGGCTTTTTTCTGGCTACACTTCCGTAAAGCCCAGCTCTGTGGAGTGTATGGCTTAAAGTGGTCCTATGGACAGATACTCCAATCTCCGCTGTGGAGCTTTGCAGATCCTTCAGGGTTATCTTTGGTCTCCTTGTTGCCTCTCTGATTAATGCCCTCCTTGCCCGGTCCGTGAGTTTTGGGGGGCGGCCCTCTCTTGGCAGGTTTGTTGTGGTGCCATATTCTTTTAAAAAATGTATAATGGATTTAATGGTGCTCCGTGGGATGTTCAAAGTTTCTGATATTTTTTTATAACCCAACCCTGATCTGTACTTCTCCACAACTTTGTCCCTGACCTGTTTGGAGAGCTCCTTGGTCTTCACGGTGCCGCTTGCTTGGTGGTGTCCCTTGCTTAGTGGTGTTGCAGACTCTGGGGCCTTTCAGAACAGGTGTATATATACTGAGATCATGTGACAGATCATGTGTCACTTAGATTGCACACAGGTGGACTTTAACTAATTATGTGACTTCTGAAGGTAATTGGTTGCACCAGATCTTATTTAGGGGCTTCATAGCAAAGGGGGTGAATACATATGCACGCACCACTTTTCCGTTACTTATGTTTTAGAATTTTTTTAAACAAGTTCGTTTTTTCATTTCACTTCACCAATTTGGAATATTTTGTCCGTTACATGAAATCCAAATAAAAATCCATTTAAATTACAGGTTGTAATGCAACAAAATAGGAAAAACGCCAAGGGGGATGAATACTTTTGCAAGGCACTGTACACCTGGCTCTCCATCCCAATCATGATCTAATTGTATAATTTCAAATGAATAGGCTAACACATAAAGACAAGTGTTGTATTATTTTGATTTTAACACAATAAACACTTGTAGAATAAATGTTACTTACTGGTGAAGAGATGCTGTTGGTAGTGATGCAGTGTGTGGATAGCCATCCCCTGTGTGGGCTGGTAGTGCAGATGTGTTCTACTCTATAGACGCGATGAGGAAGGAAGCCCTTCACATGGTACCACACCCAAAGCGATCAACACATACACGAGATGCAAGAGGTTGTTGACACTGATGGGGTGTTTCATCACTGGCCAAGAGAAAACACACCAATTGTGAAATGCTTCAGAACGTGATTATTCATAGACCCCAATCAACATGTTAATTGATAAATAGATATAGGCTAATCCACACTTGCATAGGTACACTTCAACTGTGAGAGACAGAATCTAAAACAAAAATCCAGAAAATCACATTGTATGATTTTTAAATAATTAATTTGCATTTTATTGCATGACATAAGTATTTGATCACCTACCAACCAGTAAGAATTCCGGCTCTTACAGACCTGTTAGTTTTTCTTTAAGAAGCCCTCCTGTTCTCCACTCATTACCTGTATTAACTGCACCTGTTTGAACTCGTTACCTGTATAAAAGACACCTGTCCACACACTCAATCAAACAGACGCCAACCTCTCCACAATGGCCAAGACCAGAGAGCTGTGTAAGGACATCAGGGATAAAATTGTAGACCTGCACAAGGCTGGGATGGGCTACAGGACAATAGGCAAGCAGCTTGGTGAGAAGGCAACAACTGTTGGCGCAATTATTAGAAAATGGAAGAAGTTCAAGATGACGGTCAATCACCCTCGGTCTGGGGCTCCATGCAAGATCTCACCTCGTGGGGCGTCAATGATCATGAGGAAGGTGAGGGATCAGCCCAGAACTACACGGCAGGACCTGGTCAATAACCTGAAGAGAGCTGGGACCACAGTCTCAAAGAAAACCATTAGTAACACACTACGCCGTCATGGATTAAAATCCTGCAGCGCACGCAAGGTCCCCCTGCTCAAGCCAGCACATGTCCAGGCCCGTCTGAAGTTTGCCAATGACCATCTGGATGATCCAGAGGAGGAATGGGAGAAGACCATGTGGTCTGATGAGACAAAAATAGAGCTTTTTGGTCTAAACTCCACTCGCCGTGTTTGGAGGAAGAAGAATGATGAGTACAACCCCAAGAACACCATCCCAACCGTGAAGCATGGAGGTGGAAACATCATTATTTGGGGATGCTTTTCTGCAAAGGGGACAGGACGACTGCACCGTATTGAGGGGAGGATGGATGGGGCCATGTATCACGAGATCTTGGCCAACAACCTCCTTCCCTCAGTAAGAGCATTGAAGATGGGTCGTGATTGGGTCTTCCAGCATGACAACGAAGGAGTGGCTCCGTAAGAAGCATCTCAAGGTCCTGGAGTGGCCTAGTCAGTCTCCAGACCTGAACCCAATAGAAAATCTTTGGAGGGAGCTGAAAGTCCGTATTGCCCAGCGACAGCCCCGAAACCTGAAGGATCTGGAGAAGGTCTGTATGGAGGAGTGGGCCAAAATCCCTGCTGCAGTGTGTGCAAACCTGGTCAAGACCTACAGGAAACGTATGATCTCTGTAATTGCAAACAATGGTTTCTGTACCAAATATTAAGTTCTGCTTTTCTGATGTATCAAATACTTATGTCATGCAATAAAATGCAAATTAATTACTTAAAAATCATACAATGTGATTTTCTGGATTTTTGTTTTAGATTCCGTCTCTCACAGTTGAAGTGTACCAATGAAAAAAATTACAGACCTCTACATGCTTTGTAAGTAGGAAAACCAGCTAAATCGGCAGTGTATCAAATACTTGTTCTCCCCACTGTATATATATTTTTTTAATACATTTTTTCCCCCTGTAATTTTCCACATGTCAAGGTCAGACTTAATCTCACTGATGTAAACACTTTTCCCACCCACTGCTTGAGCCATGTTTTTGACCCCTGCAATACTTTAATAATATTTCCCAAGTTGCCCCATGATGATTACGGGAAGAGCCTTTCATAATGTTTTCATGGTACATGTATGTTGATGTGATTGGAGCAGGAAGTTTTCTAGGATGTGTCGCAAGATACTTTTTCTACTAGGAGGGCATCAGGCCAGTATTTTGGGGGGGATTCCCATAAGCCGATGTCAATGGCGACAGCTAGTCTTACTGGGGTCCGACACATAACGAAAAATACATTACAGACAAAATAATTTACATACATTTAAAAACATTAACATGTAGTGTGTGTGTGTGTGTGTGCATGATCAGTTACACATACATGTCAGTACATACACACAGAAAGTAGGTCACATGGGGGAGAGGTGTTGGGCCGTGCTTTATTTGTTTTTTTAAACCAGGTTTGCTGTTCACTTGTGCTATATGAGATGGAAGAGAGTTCCATGCAATCATGGCTCTGCATAATACTATACGTTTCCTTGAATTTGTTCTGGACCTGGGGACTGTGAAAAGACCCAGGTGGCATGTCTGGTGGGGTAAGTGTGTGTGTATGTTGATTATGCAAACAATTTGTAATTAATGTTTCTTGTTTCTTATAAAAACAAGAAGTGATGCAGTTAGTCTTTCCTCAACTCTTAGCCAAGAGAGACTGGCATGCATAGTATTGATATCAGCCCTCTGATTACAATGAACAGCAAGACGTGGCGCTCTGTTCTGGGCCAGCTGCAGCTTAACTAAGTCCTTCTTTGCAACACTTGACCATATGACTGGACAATAATCAAGATAAGATTAAACTAGAGCCTGCAGGACTTCTCAGCAAAAGAGAATCATGACATGAAGAAAACAGGAACCTTCTGATCAGATGTGTAAAGGGACCCCTCCCTTTGGTTTCCCTACTACAGAGATACAGCTATGGTTTCACACCTCACTTCACCCAGCTGTGCCAGACTATACTCCTGTCATAAAGACCTACTTGGCCTACCCAGTGGGCCCCAACCACTTACCATAAGTGGCCAAATACTACAAATACTACACACACTCAGTAGTCAAAAATATCACTACTGATAAAAAGGAAACACCATCCCATTTGCTGGCTCTATATTCCAGCATTTTGGATTTGAGATCAAATGTTTTATATGAGGCAACAGTACAGAATCTCACCTTTTATTTGAGGGTATTTTCATGCATATCTGTTTTACCATTTAGAAATGAAAGAACTTTATGTATGTAGTCCCCCCATTTGAAGATGTCATAAGTATTTTGACAAATTCACTTTTTAAAGTAGTAAACAGTTTAGTATTTGTTCCCATATTCCTAGCACTCTACAAACTTGTTGGATGCATTTGCTGTTTCTTTTGATGTCTCAGATTATTTTGTGCCCAATAGGAACTGAATGGTGAAAAATGTAGTGTCATTTAGGAGTCACTTTTATTGTAAATAAGAATAGAATATGTTTCTGAACACTACCATGATTACGGATAGTCCTGAATTAATTAATTTTGGGGGTATGATCTTTGTGAAACCCAGATGACCAATATGAAAATCTTCTCAATGAAGTGATGCAAAAAAGGCAGTACCTGTTTGTGGGCCTATGAAAAACTGTCCAAAAAATTAAAAATTAAATAAATGCATCCTTAGGTGTCAACACACACAGAACTGTTGAAAACACTGTCTCTGAAAATAGAACTAAAACCACAATGTGCGTAGTTTACAAGGAAACTGAAACTATGAAATGTGGGGGCAGGTAGCTTAGTGGGTAAGAGCGTTGCGCCAGTAACCGAAAGGTCGCTGGTTCTAATCGCCGATTAGGTGAAAAATCTGTCGATGTGCCCTTAAGCAAGGCACTTAACCCTAATTGCTCCTGTAAGTCGCTCTGGATAAGAGCGTCTGCTAAATGACTAAAATGTAAATGTTTACCTTCTTTCCCCCAACATAAAGCAAGTTATTAATTTGTCTATTACTATTTTACCTTTAAAGATAATAATTGAATTAATAATAATAATAATTATTATTATTATTAAGCTAATAATCCTTAATTGAAACAAGTGGTCACACTGCCTCTATTTTGGTAAAAAGCTGAGGGATAGGCCTGGAGAAATTGTACCATTCTTAAATTCATAGACCATCCATGATATCAAAATTATAGTTTTAAAAATGTTTTGAGGCTATACAGTGTTTGCTTACGTTTACATTGTTTACAAACATTGGAATAAAAGGCTTATATTTTGGGTTCTGATGGGGTACAACAGTTTAACTAAGCTCATGAGGCATTTATAAATTATATTCTTCAAAAATCAATGGGTATATATTATTAATTTAAAATAAAATGGATGTAGCAACTACAAGGTTTCTAGTTTTAAGTATGTGAAAGATATACAGTGTGGGCAGTATGCCAAATACAGTCAACAAGTTGCCCTTAAACCACAGATACAGCAGGATATGGTATATTTTCCCCTCTCCATTATGATTAGGTTAGGATTAGAGGTAGGGTAATCTGATGCTAGATATTTTGTTGAGACCAAATTCTACCTCAATTGAGCATTGTGAGGGAATTAAGTATTTGATCCCCTGCTGATTTTGTATGTTTGCCCACTGACAAAGACACGATCAGCCTATAATTTTAATGGTAGGTTTATTTGAACAGTGAGAGACAGAATAACAACAAAAGAATCCAGAAAAACGCATGTCAAAAATGTTATGAATTGATTTGCATTTTAATCAGGGAAATAAGTATTTGACCCCTCTGCAAAACATTATTTAGTACTTGGTGGCAAAACCCTTGTTGGCAATCACAGCGGTCAAACGTTTCTTGTAGTTGGCCACCAGGTTTGCACACATCTCAGGAGGGATTTTGTCCCACTCCTCTTTGCAGATCTTCTCCAAGTCATTAAGGTTTCAAGGCTGACGTTTGGCAACTCGAACCTTCAGCTCCCTCCACAGATTTTCTATGGGATTAAGGTCTGGAGACTGGCTAGGCCACTCCAGGACCTTAATGTGCTTCTTCTTGAGCCACTCCTTTGTTGCCTTGGCCGTGTGTTTTGGGTCATTGTCATGCTGGAATACCCATCCACGACCCATTTTCAATGCCCTGCTGAGGGAAGGAGGTTCTCACCCAAGATTTGACGGTACATGGCCCCGTCCATCGTCCCTTTGATGCGGTGAAGTTGTCCTGTCCCCTTAGCAGAAAAACACCCCCAAAGCATCATGTTTCCACCTCCATGTTTGACGGTGGGGATGGTGTTCTTGGGATCATAGGCAGCATTCCTCCTCCTCCAAACACAGCGAGTTGAGTTGATGCCAAAGAGCTCGATTTTGGTCTCATCTGACCACAATACTTTCACCCAGTTCTCCTCTGAATCATTCAGATGTTCATTGGCAAACTTCAGACGGCCCTGTATATGTGCTTTCTTTAGCAGGGGGACCTTGCGGGTGCTGCAGGATTTCAGTCCTTCACGGCGTAGTGTGTTACCAATTGTTTTCTTGGTGACTATGGTCCCAGCTGCCTTGAGATCATTGACAAGATCCTCCCGTGTAGTTCTGGGCTGATTCCTCACCGTTCTCATGATCATTGAAACTCCACGAGGTGAGTTCTTGCATGGAGCCCCAGGCCAAGGGAGATTGACAGTTCTTTTGTGTTTCTTCCATTTGCGAATAATCGCACCAATTGTTTTCACCTTCTCACCAAGCTGTTTGGCGATGGTCTTGTAGCCCATTCCAGCATTGTGTAGGTCTACAATCTTGTCCCTGACATCCTTGGAGAGCTCTTTGGTCTTGGCCATGGTGGAAAGTTTGGAATCTGATTGATTGATTGCTTCCTTTAAGAGTGTGCTCCTAATCTCAGCTCGTTACCTGTATAAAAGACACCTGGGAGCCAGAAATCTTTCTGATTGAGAGGGGGTCCAATACTTATTTCCCTCATTAAAATGCAAATCAATTTATAACATTTTTGACATGCGTTCATTTAATAAAATTGCATCTACTACTCCAGACACAAAGTTGTCAGTGCGCCATCTTCTTCTTCTTCTCTAGTATAATGGTGTTCACACAAATGTAATGTGCATTCCACCACCTACTGTACGGGAAGTAAACTGTTGGGGGGACGATGTTAAGCAAAGAAAAAATAACATCCCACTCCTTCAGTCACAGTCCAATCCAAATCAAATCTCTACAAAGGCTCAGGGGCCTGGGAGGGGGAAACATCTTCATTCAGTATTCCCTGCCATGCTTCGGCTGTTAATTCCTGCAGACCCAAAAACCTTTCAGCCAACCCTACAATTAGGTCCAGTTTCTTAGACTTCTTGTTTGGGCAGTACAATGAATCACCTGCGAAATAAATCGCCAAAAAATCCATTAACTTGTCCATTGATTTTTTGTCGACATTTACAACGTTTGCATAGAAAATAGATGCGACAATTGCCTGCTAGGGTGCGTTTCCATTGAACTATCTTGTGTTGGTAAAAACAGCTGGGTGTAATGACATCAGACCCAGGGCCGTAACCAGGGTGAGTTTTAGTGTCCGCACGGAAGGGGGGGGGGGAAACAAGCAAAAATGACCCCAGCCATTATCACCGTGGCTGATGTAGGGTCATTCACGTCAGTCGATCTACAAACACATTGCCTATTAGCTATACAATTCTAATGTTATACCCCTGAAAAGGGGAAATATGATAAATGATTCACACTGACATGTCGCATCAGCGACGAAACAAAAAGGTATGACATTTTTTAACTGTATTGTTTGCTTTTTAATGTACGCCTATAGGGAAGACTTGTTTGATAAGATTAGTACAGATTTTCTCAGAGGACCCGACCCCATGTTTGGGAACCACTGTACTAACCTCTGCTTGCTTCCTCTCGCTTGGTCTCTGCTTCCTCCTGCATGCATTGCAGCCTGCTTCAGCCTCACCACTAAGTGTCACATCATGTCTGTCTCAGTAGCCTACTCTCTGTAAAGCAAAGTTATGAGAATTTAGTAGCATATTTTTGCTTCTGCTGAGGTAGGCTCCGTTTAACGTTAGCTTTCTACTTCAATCTTCAAATGAGCAAAAAAGACCAATGTCCAGACCTTGGTGTCCTCATATGTAGTTACCACTATGCTTCTTCTTCTTCTTCTTATTAATCCACTTGCCTCGCACTCGCTGTCACAGCGCGCAGGCAGCCTCCATTCCGCACACACAGTATGAGAGCACCAGCTGTTCCAGACGACTGTGTGATCACGCTCTCCGTAGCCGATGAGAGCAAGACCTTTAAACAGGTCAATATTCATCCGCGGCGCCAGACGGATTACCAGGACGTGTACTCAGAGCATGCGCGGACCAACTGGCAAGTGTCTTCACTGACATTTTCAACCTCTCCCTGACTGAGTCTGTAATACTTACATGTTTCAAGCAGACCACCATAGTCCCTGTGCCCAAGAAAGCGAAGGTTACCTGCTTAAATGACTACCGCCCGTAGCACTCACGTCGGTAGCCATGAAGTGCTTTGAAAGGCTGGTCATAGCGCACATCAACACCATCATCCCGGAAACCCTAGACCCACTCCAATTCGCATACCGCCTCAACAGATCCACAGATGACGCAATCTCAATCGCACTCCACACTGCCCTTTCCCACCTGGACAAATGGAACACCTATGTGAGAATGCTGTTCATTGACTACAGCTTAGCGTTCAACACCATAGTGCCCACAAAGCTCATCACTAAGCTGAGGACCATGGGACTAAACACCTCCCTCTGCAACTGGATCCTGGACTTCCTGACGGGCCACCCCCAGGTGGTAAGGGTAGGCAACAACACATCTGCCACACTGATACTCAACACGGGGGCCCCTCAGGGGTGCGTGCTTAGTCCTCTCCTGTACTCCCTGTTCACCCACGACTGCATGGCCAAGCACGACTCCAACACCATCATTAAGTTTGCTGACGACACAATGGTGGTAGGCCTGATCAACGACAACGATGAGAGCCTATACGGAGGAGGTCAGAGCCCTCCTCCGTAGCCCTCACCCTCCGATCCAACAGGTCCCAGACATGCTCAATGGGATTGAGATCTGGGCTCTTCGCTGGCCATGGCAGAACACTGACATTCCTGTCTTGCAGGAAATCACGCACAGAACGAGCAGTATGGCTGGTGGCATTGTCATGCTGGAGGGTCATCTCAGGATGAGCCTGCAGGAAGGGTACCACATGAGGGAGGAGGATGTCTTCTCTGTAATGCACAGCGTTGAGATTGCCTGACACCGCCCCAGACCATGACGGACCCTCCACCTCCAAATCGATCCCGCTCCAGAGTACAGGCCTCGGTGTAACGCTCATTCCTTCGACGATAAATGCGAATCCGACCATCACCCCTGGTGAAACAAAACTGCGACTCGTCAGTGAAGAGCACTTTTTGCCAGTCCTGTCTGGTCCAGCGACAGTGGGTTTGTGCCCATAGGTGACTTTGTTGCCGGTGATGTCTGGTGAGGACCTGCCTTACAACAGGCCTACAATCCCTCAGTCCAGCCTCTCTCAGCCTATTTCGAACAGTCTGAGCACTGATGGAGGGATTGTGCGTTCCTGGTGTAACTCGGGCAGTTGTTGCCATCCTGTACCTGATCCGCAGGTGTGATGTGCGGATGTACCGATCCTGTGCAGGTGTTGTTACACGTGGTCTGCCACTGTGAGGACGATCAGCTGTCTGTCCTGTCTCCCTGTAGCGCTGCAATTTATTGCCCTGGCCACATCTACAGTCCTCATGCCTCCTTGCAGCATGCCTAAGGCATGTTCACGCAGATGAGCAGGGATCCTGGGCATCTTTCTTTTGGTGTTTTTCAGAGTCAGTAGAAAGGCCTCTTTAGTGTCCTAAGTTTTCATAACTGTGACCTTAATTGCCTACCGTCTGTAAGCTGTTAGTGTCTTAACGACCGTTCCACAGGTGCATGTTCATTAATTGTTTATGGTTCATTGAACAAGCATGGGAAACAGTGTTTAAACCCTTTACAATGAAGATCTATGAAGTTATTTGGATTTTTACAAATTATCTTTGAAAGACAGTGTCCTGAAAAAGGGAAGTTTCTTTTTTGCTGAGTTTATATAGTAGGCGGTGTCAGAGGAAGGCACAAAAAATTGTCAAAGACTCCAGTCACCCATGTCATAGACAGTTCTCTCTGTTACCGCACGGCAAGCGGTACCGGAGTGCCAAGTCTAGGTCTAAAAGACTCCTTAACAGCTTCTACCCCCAAGCCATAAGACTGCTGAACAATTAATCAAATGGCCACCCGGACTATTTGCATTGACCCCCCCCCCCCCTTCTTTGTTTTTACACTGCTGCTACTCGCTGTTTATTATCAATGCATAGTCACTTTACCCCTACCTACATGTACAAATTACATCGACTAACCTGTACCCCCGCACATTGACTCGGTACCGGTACCCCCTGTATATAGCCTCATTATTGTTATTTTATTGTGTTACTTAATTTTGTGTTACTACTTTAGTTTATTTAGTAAATATTTTCTTAACTCTATTTTCTTAAAACTGCATTGTTGGTTAAGGGCTTGTAAGTAAGCATTTCAGGTAAGGCCTACAACTGTTGTATTCAGCACGTGACAAATACAATTTGATTTGATTTGAACACACGCACACACCCAATGGCCCAAACTGGGGAGAGGATGAATTAACAATGAAATTGAGCAAGCAAGATCTATGTGTAAATAATGTGACCAAGGTGATTTTATAGCCTAGAACATTGGTGCCCAGGCCGTCGATCGTGGTCGACCGTTCGATCGCTAACTTCTTTCTAGTAGACCGCATAAAAGTTTTCAAAATGTATACACTAAAAATATATATTTTGGCAATTCACAGCGTTATCATCGAGTCTCCTTAAAAATAATGAGGTCCACAGTTCTGAAGCACCGAATGCTTTGCTTATAGGCTAGCTTCTTTGTCGAATTTTACTGCACAGCCAAAATCTTTTTTTAAAAGACTGCTTGATTTACATAAAATTGGACCAACCCGCGGCGCTATAGTTGCTACATTTGTTTTCCAAACTGTCACTACCATAGCAACCGTCTGCAGTTAGTACATTTACATTTCCACGCTTGCGAGACTTGTAACCGAATATTATTTGTTGTTCCAGTGGTAGTTGTTTTTTCACTATGTTTTTTCTATGAAGTTGCGGTTACGTTTTTAATGAGTGCTGGACCAATCAGCAAGAAACTGAAAATCGATTAGTTACCGGAGTGTAACTCCAGTTCTATGAGTGGAGCGGAGCCCCATAGGGGAGCTCTGCTCCTATTGGTTTACCCTCTGCCCTAAGGCAGCATCAGCCTGAGACAAAATTATGCACACACCTACAGCCAATAGGAGTACAGGTGTCCCTATAAGAGGGGATGCCTCCCCTCAATCAGCCTCCCGAGATATTTTTCTTCAGCGAGACTAGAGAGGGTCGGCAGGGCCTTAAGTCCTATGGGGCTCCGCTCCACTCATAGAACTGGAGTTACACTCCGGTAACTAATCGTTCTATATCGTGGAGCTCCGCCCCATAGGGGAGCTCTGCTCCTATTGGTTTAAGGCGGAGCGTAGCGCTCCAAAATGTACTCCCTGCCGAGCCCAACACTTCCCATCGAAACGAAAAGGTCAGGCCTAGCAATGGCTGCGACCAAGTCCCGCAGTACTGCAACTAAAAACCCCTACAGGCGTCACAATATACCGCGTCATCGGTTAAAGACCCGCCCCACCTAGTCCAATGGCAATGCCAATGACTAGTGGGCAGATCACCAGAATAGAAGCCATACTACTCTGTACTAGCAGATAGATGTGCCTCAATATCCTGTGAAAACACTACCGACCACTAATGGAATGACACAAAGTGTCACTCTACATTGTGAACGCGGTAGACCGCCCCACTCACTCAATGGAATCCCAAGATTAGTGGGCAGGAACAAAACATGAGTCATACTAAACTGAACAAGCAGATAGATGACCTCACATTCTGTCAATCAACACATGCCTCTACTGTACTGAACCTGTCAGTCAGGAGTCATGCCACAAAATATGTTTTCTTATCCAAAGCGGACCTGATGGAAACCTGTGTCCACAGTCCTGCTTCTCCTCTCTTTCTTGCTCAAGATCTCCCTTCAGCCACGCTGAGTACAGATTGAGTCAGAGAGTTAGAAGACATATCTAAGAGATAGAAACTGATAAATGGAGACGGCGTCGACCAGGATGCTGCTCTACAGATATCCTCTACCCCTGTTCCTCTGAAAAGGGCAGTAGAAGCCGCTACTCCACGAGTGGAGTGAGCTCTGATACCCTGAGGCAATTGCCGCCCTGCTGCCTCATAAGCTGTCTCAATGCCTTCACAAAGCCAGTGAGACAACCTCTGTTTTGAAAGTGGTCTACCTAGTGCAGCCGCACCGTGACACACAAACAACTGAGGCGATGACCTAATCGCTGCTGTGCGCTCAACGTAACACGCCAAAGTGCGTACCGGGCACAGGCGATGGAGCTTTTCCTCACTCCTCTCTCTATGAGGAGGAGGAGAAAAAGCCCACAGCTCCACGGTCTGTGACCTATATGAACTCTTAATAACCTTCGGCACAAATGCCGGGTTAGGACGTAACACTGCTCTGCTCAGGTCACCATTGATGGCCAAGCAGTCAGGTCTCGTCGAAAGAGCACACAAATCACTGACCCGCTTAGCTGTAGTCAAAGCGAGCAACAGTGCTGTCTTTATAGACAGCATCTTGAGGGGTATTTGATTCAATGGCTCGAACGGCGACTTACATAGCGCTTCGAGTACCAAAGCCAAATCCCACTGAGGAAGCGTGACTCTAGGTGTTGGCCTAAGTCGCCGCGTTCCTAATAGGAAGCGTTTCACTAGAGGGTGGCTAAAGACATTGTCTCTGCCAAAACCCTCATGACAAGCTGAAATCGCTGTTGCAAACACTCTAATCGTGGCAGGCGATTTTTGCTTATCAAACATGAGCTGTAGAAAAGAGAGAATACTCTCCACCTGACAGCTCATGGGGTCTACACCTTGTGTGACACACCATCGTGAAAACACGTTCCATCTACTGGCATACATCTTAGAAGTGGAACTGCCACGTGAACCCTGTATGGTCCTGATCACTGCATCAGATAACCCACGGCGCTCTAGCCTGTCCCTCTCAGCAGCCAGGCCTTCAGTGGTTGGCCGATTATGGGCAATTTCCCTATCGTGCCAGCCGCCTGAGACAACGCGTCCCGTCGATGTGGAATTGGCCAAGGTGGCGCAATCAACATCTGACTCATCTCCGCAAACCAAGGAGCCCCCGGGCGATCGGGCGCTATCAGTATCACTGACAGCCCCCCTGACCTCACCCTGGCTAGCAGTGGGAGAATGCAGGACAGCGGAGGGAATGCATACAGGAGAACTCTCGGCCACGGTTGGTGCGCAAAGGCGTCCCTTCCCAGTGGCGGTTCGTCCTGTTCCCTCAGAGAGAACCACAGAGGACATTGTGCGTTCACGCGTGACGCGAATAGGTCCACCTCGGCTCTCCCGAATTGTTCCCAAATCTGGAGAACAATGTCTGGATGCAGACACCACTCGTCGTCTCGAGGACCCCCTCTTGACATGAGGTCTAGTAGCCCGGAATGTGTGCTGCTCTCAATGAGCGAAGGTGCTTGTGAGCCCACAGCCACAATTCCTCTGCCGCCCGATGGAGAGCAGGAGACCTGACTCCTCCCTGGCGATTTATGTGGGCTACTGTGGTCCGGTTGTCTGACCAGACCAGCACATCGCGACCCCGAAGGGTAGACGCGAAGTGGGTCAGAACCAGTCGAACCGTTTCCAACTCCAGGAGGTTGATGTGACGACCTGATTGAGGCCACACACCTCCTATCGCTTGTGTCTGACATGTCCCTCCCCATCCCGTCAGGGACGCATCCGTGAATACTGGGATGTGAGAGGACACCTTTCCTATCGGGACTCCGTGCGTGAGAACGCGCAAGTTTCTCCAATAGTTTAGGTCTGCACTGAGCGAGAGGGGAACCACCACCAACCGATGACGTTGACGCAATGGGTCTAGTCTTAGTTGGGCGAACCATCGCTGCATCCTGCGCATATGCAGGAGTCCCAGCGGAACCACAGAGTGGGCTGACGACATGAGACCCAAAAGTGACATAATCGACAGCGCCGTCACCGTGTGATTCGGACGACACTTCCTTAGGGCTAGCAACAAGGCTACCCTTCGGGGGTCCGAAATTCGAGCCCTCATCCTCACAGTGTCTAGCTGTATCCCCAGGTAGACAATCTGATGAGTGGGCCAGGGCGCGCTCTTTTTCCAATTCACAGCAAACCCCAGACTTGTGAGATGCATCACTGTCTGTGTTGTGTGAGTGATCGCCAGCTCTGCTGACGGGGCGAGAACCAGTAGGTCGTCCAGGTAGGCTAGTAGCCGTATTCCCTGACGACGCAACGGTTCCAATGCCGCCTCCACACACTTGGAAAATGTGCGAGGTGCCAGGGCGTACCCAAATGGCATCCTCGTGTATTCGTACGCCACCCCTTGAAAGGCAAACCGCAGAAACTTCCTGTGACGCGGCTGAACCGGCACATGAAAGTACGCGTCCTTTAGGTCTATGCTCGTACAAAAGTCCCCTCTCTGGACACATTCCAGCAGACGTTTTGTCGTTAGCATTCGGAAGGGCCGTTTGGTTATGCTCTCGTTGAGAATGCGTAAATCCAAAATCGGCCTCACTCCCCCCGTCTTTTTGGGCACTAGGAAATAAGGCGAATATAGCCCTTTGTTCCTTTGCTCCCGGGGAACTACTGTCACCGCCTCCTTCGCCAAAAGTTCTGTAATCTCTGTCATCAGAGCGGCCACTTTGTCTGGCGTTTTCATCACCGTCTCCACCACTCCCCTGAACGGGGGTGGGGTCCGGTGGAATTGGAGAGCATAACCCTTCTGCAACGTCTGTTCTAGCCAGCGTGAGAGGGTGCAGCTTCTTCGCCACTGCCAGCAATGCAGAGAAAGCGGCTGGGCCCGAAGCTGTGGTGCATCCAGTAGGAAGGACCTGTATTCCTCTATGGCCCTTACCGCCACTGTTCCCCAACATCGAAGTGGTGGAACAGCCCAAGGTGGGCCTCCCGTGAAAGGGAGAGGAACCATCAATGCGTTCTGAGATAGAAAGAGGAGCAGGGACGTCGGTTAAACTCGTAACCGTCGTATTCCTGCCCTCCTTGAACGCATCGTGGGTCTGAATTGCACTGACCGAGGTCACAGCCTGCGGCAGGGCACCATCCCCAGCAAGCGATTGCGTCATTTTAGATGACTGCAATTCACTATCAGAGCCCTTCACTACAGTACTCCTAGAAGTCTGTAGTATGAGGTCTCTATGAGGTAAAACAAGGCGGCGCCTTGATACCTTCTTAACTTTCACCTTCTGTGTGTGTTCAACTCTGCACCCCTGGTGGGTTGATTCACACTCAGTGTGGTGAGTACTAGCTCATTCTGTCAGGGGAGCCGATACGTTGGTTATACCCATAACCTTAGTAATCCGCCCCTCCGTGAACGTAGCATGGGTCTGAATCGCATTAACCGAGACCTTGGTCTGCGATAATGCGCCGTCCCCAGATAGCTGCTGTGTTACAATGCATGGGGGCGCCGATACTCTGGACACCTTCGTGACCGCGGTAATCGGGCCCTCCGTGAACGCAGCATGGGTCTGGCTCGTACTAGCGGAGACCTTAGTCTGTGCTAGTGCGCCATCCCCAACAAGCGGCTGCGTCCTCATGTCAGAATCTGACCGGGACTGCTGCCTGCTATGTAAAACACTTCTTATACGTGAAGTGTGATGTGACGACCTGATTGAGGTCTTATGGATACCTACTCTATGTGCCTGTTCAGCAACGCACCCTCGGTGGGCTGAACGGCTCTTAGAGTGGTAAGGAAGAGAGGGTGAGATTTGAACGCTCTCGGACGTATTATGGAAAAGGAGCTCTTTTTTGACAAAGTCAGGTGGAGCCAACTCTTTATTAAATACATCAACAAAGGCATTTACATCAACACCCATCCCTTCAACCGAAGGGTGGGGGGGAACAGTGGGCGCTTTCGACACCATCGATGCGTCCTCCATCCACTCCCCCGCGTCCTGTCACGTACGCCTCCTCTTGCCTCCCTTGGAGGGCCAGGTCGACGTCCTCGTCACCTCCCTCGCCGGCTGTAGTGGTGCTACCGTAGCTGCTGGGAGGGCAGGGCCCGTTCCCTTGCTGCTCGTGACTGCCGGATGACGCCGATTACATCGCCTCGCCGTAGACCCCGGTCTACTTGGAGGGGCGGAGGTAGATGGCCTTTGGGATGGAGCGGGGCCGAGTCGTCCTGCCAACGGCAGGTGCTTGGCCAGCTGTTTCTTCTCCTCCTCCAGCTTAGAAAAACGCTCTGTCGCCTCTTTGACTGCGACCCCAAAGAGGCCGTCGTCAGAGAGGGGGGCGTTCAAAAGAGACGTCCTGTCTGCCTCTTTCATGGATGTCAAGGACAACCAGAGGTGTCGTTCCCCGACCACCGAAGTGGCCATGGACCTCCCCGCGCAGACTGCGGACGCCTGTGTCAGGTGGAGTATGGCGCCAGAAATTCTGGATGCCTCCTCCACCTCCTCCGGTGCCAGCTCTGTCTTGCCCGTGGTTAAATGGGACAGAGAGGCCGCCAAGAGGGCAATGTTGTTAGCTGCTGCTACAGCTTGGGCTCCCAACCCAAAGGACTTCTCTAACAGCGACGCTGTGAGTCGGTCCTTGTGGGATGGCAACGTGGCCTTCTTGGAAGAGGGCCAAGGGCTCGAACCCGGTACGAGATACGCCGCCATGGCGCTCTCTAACCTGGGGATTCCCTGACCCTGGAACCTTCCTTCCACTTTCGTGAATGGGAGATACGCTTTTACAGGCGAACGCGCCGCTAAAGGTGCCTCCCACGAGCCCTCAACGTATCTAGCCAGAGAAGGCATGGCAGGAGCCACTGGCTCTGCCGCCTTCCTTGGCCTCGAATAAGGACCGCCCTCCATCATATCCACCTCCGGTGCGGAGTGAAGAGGGGGCAGCCTTATCACCAGCCGTTGAGCAGCTCTCTCAATGAGACCCGGAAAATCCGATCTCAGAGAGGCTGCGGCGAAAGAGAGAGCTTCTGATCTCTCAGAGCTCGTATCCCCTTCGCTATAAGGACTACAAGCCCTCTCGCTCTCCAAAGGAAAGGGGGGCTTGAAAATATGAGGGATGGGGTCCGACTGTTCCATTGGAATGCCAGACTCCTCCTCAAAGTCCTTATCTTCCCCCGAGTCTGCGCCGTCAGACGACGCCTCTGAAGCAGAGGCTAGTATCGACAGCACGTCCTCAAGGGGGATGTCCTCCCTGAAAAACGCCCAACGCTTCTTCCTCTCCTTTAAAGAAAGGAGGGCGCAGGAGGCGCAATTCGGGGGACTGCAGACGCCTTCCTTGGCATGCTGGGATCCCAAACACACGAAACACAGGTCGTGGTGGTCACCGGCCGCCATGGAAGTGCATCTGCACTGAGCTCTGAAAATAGCTTTTGGGGGTGGAAAATTTCCCGGTGTGCTCATTTAGACGACGTTGATGACTGGAATATCAACGGCGTTTTTCTCGTCCTGAGTCTTGTGCTTCGTCTCTTCTTGGCTCTTCAGTCTAGTCATCCAGTCGCTGAAGAAAAAGAGAGGCTGATTGAGGGGAGGCATCCCCTCTTATAGGGACACCTGTACTCCTATTGGCTGTAGGTGTGTGCATAATTTTGTCTCAGGCTGATGCTGCCTTAGGGCAGAGGGTAAACCAATAGGAGCAGAGCTCCCCTATGGGGCGGAGCTCCACGATATAGAACTACCACTTTCACAGTGAGTGGGAGGAAGATTATTTTTTCACCACAACAAATTCAAAATGTGTGTGTCTGATCTGCCATTCAAACGTTGCTCTTGCTAAAAAGGGAAATGTCGAGCCATTTCAAAACTGTTCACAATAAATATGAAAGTGACTTTCCAGCTAAAAGAGAACTATGTAAGAGAGAACTTTTGGAACCTTATCGTGGAGGAAAAATATCCAAACATGAGAAAAGTTGCCATGTACTTTACTTGACAGCATTTTATGGATCTACCTACCTTTGCGAGTCAGCATTTTCAGACATGAAGATCATCAAGTCAAAATACCGGTCCAACAGATGATCACCTGCTTGAGGCTAGTAATCAGTAGCTACAACCCAGACTATGCAAAGCTTGCTGACAGCATGCAGTGCAAATCATCCAATCAATAAGGTGACATGTTATTTAATATTGGAGGGGGGTGTTGTATACGCGTTAGGAAGAGGGTGGAAAAAGTAGATCATAGTAACTAAAGTCTGGGCAGGCCTGGCCTACAATATAATGACAAAAAATAGGGAAGGTATATGTCTGACTGCCCGCAGCATGAAAAATACTGACCGCCGGGCATCTCGCGGTAATGCAGCCCTCTACCCCTATGCAATGACCAAGCTGCCCCAGTGAAAAATTCATTGCGCTGCTGAGCAGAACTGTGGGGATCTAAGAGGAAGGCTAAATTACTTACTCATTGGTGGTGGTGTGTTAAGACAATAAGAAATATTCAGCTGTCAAACATCCCCACTTTTTTTTATATAGGCATACATTTGTGCGCAGGCAAATTAACCTACTTCTATATGCGTTATCCACACTCAACAGTAGGCAGGTTTCCATTGACGTGGGTTGATTCGACAGAACCAGTGTCGCCCAAAAAGTCATTGTGAAATGTGTAATGGAAACGGCAGATAAAGGAGACCTTTTTTAAAGATCAACAAAACATGTATCTGGAGGTGTGTTGGGTCATTGTCCTGTTGAAAAATAAATTATAGTCCCACTAAGCCCAAACCAGATGGGATGGCGTATCAATGCAGAATGCTGTGGTAGCCATGCTGGTTAAGTCTGCCTTGAATTCTAAATAAATCACAGACAGTGTCACCAGCAAAGCACCCCCACACCATAACACCTCTTCCTCCATGCTTTACGGTGGGAACTACACATGCAGCGATCATCCGTTCACC
This sequence comes from Coregonus lavaretus, assembly GCF_964263955.1. Classification (NCBI taxonomy): domain Eukaryota; kingdom Metazoa; phylum Chordata; class Actinopteri; order Salmoniformes; family Salmonidae; genus Coregonus; species Coregonus lavaretus. The sequence continues at coordinate 32,459,648 of NC_139993.1, read as the reverse complement.
CACAACACGTCTCACAAAGACACGGCGGTTGGAACCAAAAATCTCAAATTTGGACTCCAGACCATAGGACACATTTCCACCGGTCTAATGTCCATTGCTCGTGTTTGTTGGCCCAAGCAGGTCTCTTCCTCTTTTTGGTGTCCTTTAGTAGTGGTTTCTTTGCAGCAATTTGACCATGAAGGCCTGATTCACACAGTCCCTTCTGAACAGTTGATGTTGAGATGTGTCTGTTACTTGAACTCTGTGAAGCATTTATTTGGGCTGCAATTTCTGAGGCTGGTAACTAATTAACTTATCCTCTGCAGCAGCAGTAATTCTGGGTCTTCCATTCCTGTGGCGGTCCTCATGAGAGCCAGTTTCAGCATAGCGCTTGATGGTTTTTGCGACTGCACTTGAAGAAACTTAAACATTTCTTGAAATTGTCCGTATTGACTGACCTTCATGTCTTAAAGTAATGATGGACTGTCGTTTCTCTTTGCTTATTTGAGCTGTTCTTGCCATAATATGGACTTGGTCTTTTACCAAATAGGGCTGTCTTCTGTATACCCCCCCCCCCCCCCCCTACCTTGTCACAACACAAATGATTGGCTCAAACGCATTAAGACGTTAACCCCAGTTGCAACTATCAATCAGCTAATTATTAGAATCAGGTGTGCTAGATTAGGGTTGGAGCGAAAAAACCTACAGGACAGTAGCTGTCCAGGAACAGGGTTGGATGAGCCCTGCTTAAACTATATGAGTTATTTCCATGATATTGTAAAACTTTGTTCCTTTAAACAGTACAAAACAATTCATCTCAAACAACATATAGCCTAGCCTAACGTTGCACGCATGGCTACAAACACAGGCACTTAATTAATGAAACAATTCGAAGATCCTGTTTTTATCATTAGTTTTAATTAACCGTATATAGGCCTATATAGAATTGTGCAAAACATCGCTATATTGTAGGCTATATGTGTATGTAGCTTACCCTACTGTGTGAGAGAGCTGCATGGAAGAATTCCAATGCCTATAGAAATGGCAGAGACATATTTTCTCCTTTCATTGCCGGCAAAAATGTGGCCTTAGGCCTATATCACTGGAGACATTAGCAGAATATTTTTAATACGACAAAAAATACAGAGTAGCCTGGCACTGACAGGTAGAATTTGGCTACACATCACTAGCCTCTCTCTTTCAACTGTTCCCGTGCGCAACAGGCTATGCAAGCCTCTCCGCAATAGGCCATTCCTCTACTCGTGAAATCCCAGGAAAAGCTATAGGCTACAAAAGTTATAGGACATTTATTTTGATAATTTTCTATACAAGGCCTAATGGCCTTTTGGGGAAAGGAGCATGCTTGCTCTTCCATATGCTAAATGTAAAACAGGCCTACAGCATAGAACATGCATGTAGGGGAAAGTTGAGGAGAGAAAGTGCATTGGTGGGATCACTTTTGGCTGGTTATGATAACATTGTTGCACTGATGCATTGCAAATAGTTGCACAGGACAGACAGAGATGAGCACAGTGAAAAAGAAGATCCAAAGGAATTTACATCCATTTGGAGTAGGATGCGTTGATCAGTTGATTGACAGGTGTAGGACTAGAACGATAAATGATCAACTTTCCTCTAGTGTGGATGATTTTTATAGTTATGTAGCCTATAGTTGATCATTATCATTATAGTTATCTTTATGCTGTAGTTATTGGCTTGGTGGATGGCCCTTAACTCTGACACAACTAACGTTATTATCACAACAGAACTAGCTTACTAGTAGGTCTAGCTCACGTTAGCGAATTTGAATTAAATAAATATAAAATTACACTTATACTTGTTTACTTGACTTTTATACTCTATAAATTGACTTCTTCAAATCATTTACTCTGGCAAATTTGCCTCCAGCACGCTGCAGTTGGGAAATAAAGCGGAAATCAAATCCATCACTTCCGTTGTTTGGCTGTGCCCATAGCAACGTTCGAAAATGAGGTGGTTGCTAAACAAGTTAAATATTTTACCTGTGATTAAATGTTTTTCACACACATAGCTACGTGTAGCCTACTTGGACACCGGGTCCCCACATTTCCCACGCTGAATAGCCTGAAGCCACAGGGCTCTTCTCGCAGGCTCTATTTCCCTACATTGGAGCGGTGCGAAGCGTAGGTCGGGATATTTGACCTGGTTACATGTACATTGAACAACACAGCAGCTTTTCGGCATGTTTTGTTATTTCTGTATAACAAAACAATTATGACGAAGTTGGCTCTTTTACACTGGGGATCAATGAGAAATAATGTTTGTTTTCCCCAATTTGTGGGCGTGGTCGAGGGGAATTCCTTATTATTATGTGAATAACGACTCGGAGTATAGAGTACCACACTATGAGTAATAATACCCATAAAACCTAGAGGTCAAACAAGGAAATGGTTCCAACCGTTTTTCCACCATTCAATTTTCCCATAGGAGATTTTAGAAACACTTAAAATAAGGGCTGTGTTTCGTGTAGGCGTGACGTTTTCATAACCGTGTAAATCTCTCTAGGACAAGGTGACTTTTATCAATATATTGAACAGAAATTTAAATACAACATGCAACAATTCAAAAGATTTTACTGAGTTACAGTTCATATAAAGAAATCAGTCAGTTGAAATAAATCTATTAGGCCCTAATCTATGGATTTCACATGACTGGGCGGGGCGCAGCCATGGGTGGGCCTGGGAGGGCATAGGCCCACACACTTGGGAGCCAGGCCCACCCACTGGGGACAAAAAGACTCCTCAGTTTCATCAGCTGTCCGGGTGACTGGTCTCAGACGATCCCGCAGGTGAAGAAGCCCGAAGTGGAGGTCCTGGGCTGGCAAGGTTACTCGTGGTCTATGGTTGTGAGGCCGGTTGGACATACTGCCAAATTCTCTAAAACGACGTTGAAGGCAACCTATGGTAGAGAAATTAACATTCAATTATCTGGCAACAGCTCTAGTGGACATTCCAGCAGTCAGCATGCCAATTGCACGCTCCCTCAAAACTTGAGACATCTGAAGCATTGTGTTGTGGAACAAAACTGCACATTTTAGTGGCCTTTTATTGTCAGCATATATTCGCCTGTATTTACAAAAATGAACTGCTAATTAACTGCTAATGTGGCTATCATAAAGAACTACAAATGCCATGATGATCTGGACGAGACTGCCAAATCAGGGCAATGGTAAGAATCCTGGATTAACTAAATGCTAATGTTAACTATTAGCTAAATGTAGTAATTAATAAATTGGCTACATTTCTTTAAATCTTGTGCAAGTTTTAAATTGACACAATACCTGTTAGCAAAGGTGTCAGCTAGAGATGATGTGCAGGAGCTTGTATTTGTAGTCTTGCATGATGTCTACTTTGATGTTAATTAGCATTTTCGAAACTGAGAGTAAATAGAGCTGAATGTATTGATAAAAGTCACTTTGTCCGAGAGAGATTTACATGGTTATCAAAACGTCATGCCAGGGTAAGCCTACACGAAGCACAGCTCTTATTTTAAGTGTTTCTAAAATTCCCTATGGGAAAATTGAATGGTGGAAAAACAATTGGAACCATTTCCCTGTTTGACCGCTATGTTTTCTGGGTATTGAGGTTATAAGGTTTAAAATCATATTTTAAGAAGATAAATTGTAGAACCACCGAACTGAAGAAGTCAAACAGCAGCTTAATAGTTGCATCCATTTGATTTGATCTCTACCTGACAAATAAAAGACAAATCAACCTAAGCCGGTTTCCACTTTCGTCTGTGATGTTACAACTGTACTCATAAAAGTGCATCACTCATCTAATATCTGTAGAGGGCGCTGAGCAATTTCATTTCTGGTGCAACAGCGCTTTGTATGGAATATCGCTTGCAGCTTTTTCTCAACTTTTTCCCACCGCGCATAGCCTGCTAGAGATAACCGTTCTCCTAGCAGCAGGATATTATGCTGTGAGCACAATCGGGAATTATCTTTTCTAAATAAGAGTCCCCCTGCAAAGACATGCTAAACTGAGAATATCCATTTTTTTAGCACTGTTTTTCACGGCATAGCAACCAGTAGTATAACATACTTACTACTTAAGTATTTTTTTGGGGTATCTGAACTTTACTATTTATATTTTTGACAACTTATACCTTTACTTCATTACATTTCTTAAGAAAGTAATGTACTTTTTACTCAATACATTTTCCCTGACACCCAAAAGTACTCATCACATTTTGAAGGACAGGAAAATGGTCCAATTCACCCGCTTATCAAGAGAACATCCCTGGTCCTCCCTACTGCCTCTGATCTGTCAGACTCCCTAAACACTCATGCTTAGTTTGTAAATGATATCTGAGTGTTGGAGTGTGCCCCTGGCTATCCGTAAATATAAAAACAAAAACAAAATATGGTGCCGTCTGGTTTGCTTAATATAAGGAATTTGAAATGATTTACACTACTGGTCAAAAGTTTTAGAACACCTACTCATTCAAGGGGTTTTCTTAATTCGTTTTTACTCTTTTCTACATTGTAGAATAATAGTGAAGACATCAAAACCATGAAATAACACATATGGAATCATGTAATAACCAAAAAAGTGTTAAACTAATCAAAACATATTTTATATTTGAGATTATTCAATTGGCCACCCTTTGCCTTGATGACAACTTTGCACACTCATGGCATTCTCTCAACTAGCTTCATGAGGTAGTCACCTGGAATGCATTTCAATTAACAGGTGTAAGTTAATTTGTTGAATTTCTTTCCTTCTTAATGCATTTGAGCCAATCAGTTGTGTTGTGACAAGGTAGGTGGGGGTATACAGAAGATGGCCCTATTTGGTAAAAGACCAAGTCCATATTATGGCAAGAACAGCTCAAACGACAGGCCATCATTACTTTAAGACATGAAGGTCAGTCAATAAGGAACATTTCAATAACTTTGAAAGTTTCTTCAAGTGCAGTTGCAAAAACCATCAAGCGCTATGATGAAACTGGCTCTCATGAGGACCGCCACAGGAATGGAAGACCCAGAGTTACCTCTGCTGCAGAGGATAAGTTCATTAGAGTTACCAGCCTCAGAAATTGCAGACCAAATAAATGCTTCACAGAGTTCAAGTAACAGACACATCTCAACATCAACTGTTCAGAGGAGACTGTGTGAATCAGGCCTTCGTGGTCGAATTGCTGCAAAGAAACCACTACTAAAGGACACCAATATGAAGAAGAGACTTGCTTGGGCCAAGAAACATGAGCAATGGAGTCCAAATTGAAGTTTTTTGGTTCCAACCGCCGTGTCTTTGTGAGACGCGGTGTGGGTGAACGGATGATCTCCGCATGTGTATTTCCCACCGTAAAGCATGGAGGACGAGGTGTTATGGTGTGGGGGTGCTTTGCTGGTGACACTGTCTGTGATTTATTTAGAATTCAAGGCACACTTAACCAGCATGGCTACCACAGCATTCTGCAGCGATACGCCATCCCATCTGGTTTGGGCTTAGTGGGACTATAATTTGTTTTTCAACAGGACAATGACCCAACACACCTCCAGGCGGTGTAAGGGCTATTTTACCAAGAAGGAGAGTGATGGAGTGCTGCATCAGATGATCTGGCCTCCACAATCACCCGACCTCAACCAAATTGAGATGGTTTGGGATGAGTCGAACCGCAGAGTGAAGGAAAAGCTGCCAACAAGTGCTCAGCATATGTGGGAACTCCTTGAAGACTGTTGGAAAAGCATTCCAGGTGAAGCTGGTTGAGAGAATGCCAAGAGTGTGCAAAGCTGTCATCAAGGCAAAGGGTGGCTATTTGAAGAATCTGAAATATAAAATATATTTTGATTTGTTTAACCTCTACGGGATCGGTGTCCTGTACACGGGACGGTTGAGCTAACGTGCGCTAATGTGATTAGCATGACTGTTGTAAGTAACAGCAAACTTTCCAGGACATAGACATGTCTTATATGAGCATAAAGCTTAAATTCTTGTTAATCTAACTGCACTGTCCAATTTACAGTAGCTATTACAGTGAAAAAATACCATGCTATTGTTTGAGAAGAGTGCACAACAACAATAAACTTATCACGGCAACTGGTTTGATACATTCACCTCTGAAGGTAAATAAATGTACTTACATTCAGTAATCTTGCTCTGATTTGTCATCCTGAGGGTTCCAGAGATAACGGGTAGCACAGTTTTGTGTTAAATGTGAATGAAAAAACGGGTCACTTTTGACAACGGTTTTAATACACATACCTTGTCCATAATGTAGAGACCTCTGGGCTCTTCATTGAAGAGGTCAGGGAGGAGGAAGATGGCTGCTGTGACCGAGACCTAAAAGGTTTTAGAGAAACCATTAATAAAAAATTAGATGATAGCCTATATGTGATCTGCATAACATTATGCGACAAACCAATAGTACATACAGTGAGGGAAAAAAGTATTTGATCCCCTGCTGATTTTGTACGTTTGCCCACTGACAAAGAAATGATCAATCTATAATTTTAATGGTAGGTTTATTTGAACAGTGAGAGACAGAATAACAACAAAAAAATCCAGAAAAACGCATGTCAAAAATGTAATAAATTGATTTGCATTTTAAATGAGGGAAATAAGTATTTCACCCCCTCTCAGTCAGAAAGATTTCTGGCTCCCAGGTGTCTTTTATACAGGTAACGAGCTGAGATTAGGAGCACACTCTTAAAGGGAGTGCTCCTAATCTCAGTTTGTTACCTGTATAAAAGACACCTGTCCACAGAAGCAATCAATCAATCAGATTCCAAACTCTCTACCATGGCCAAGACCAAAGAGCTCTTCAAGGATGTCAGGGACAAGATTGTAGACCTACACAAGGCTGGAATGGGCTACAAGACCATCGCCAAGCAGCTTGGTGAGAAGGTGACAACAGTTGCTTGGTGAGAAGGTGACAACAGTTGGTGCGATTATTCGCAAATGGAAGAAACACAAAATAACTGTCAATCTCCCTCGGCCTGGGGCTCCATGCAAGTTCTCACCTCGTGGAGTTGCAATGATCATGAGAACGGTGAGGAATCAGCCCAGAACTACACGGGAGGATCTTGCCAATGATCTCAAGGCAGCTGGGACCATAGTCACCAAGAAAACAATTGGTAACACACTACGCCATGAAGGGCTGAAATCCTGCAGCGCCCGCAAGGTCCCCCTGCTCAAGAAAGCACATATACAGGCCCGTCTGAAGTTTGCCAATGAACATCTGAATGATTCAGAGGAGAACTGGGTGAAAGTGTTGTGGTCAGATGAGACCAAAATCGAGCTCTTTGGCATCAACTCAACTCGCCGTGTTTGGAGGAGGAGGAATGCTGCCTATGATCCCAAGAACACCATCCCCACCGTCAAACATGGAGGTGGAAACATTATGCTTTGGGGGTGTTTTTCTGCCAAGGGGACAGGACAACTTCACCGCATCAAAGGGACGATGGACGGGGCCATGTACTGTCAAATCTTGGGTGAGAACCTCCTTCCCTCAGCCAGGGCATTGGAAATGGGTCGTGGATGGGTATTCCAGCATGACAATTAACCAAAACACACGGCCAAGACAACAAAGGAGTGGCTCAAGAAGAAGCACATTAAGGACCTGGAGTGGCCTAGCCAGTCTCCAGACCTTAATCCCATAGAAAATCTGTGGAGGGAGCTGAAGGTTTGAGTTGCCAAACGTCAGCCTCAAAACCTTAATGACTTGGAGAAGATCTGCAAAGAGGAGTGGAACAAAATCCCTCCTGAGATGTGTGCAAACCTGGTGGCCAACTACAAGAAACGTCTGACCTCTGTGATTGCCCACAAGGGTTTTGCCACCAAATACTAAGTCATGTTTTGCAGAGGGGTCAAATACTTATATCCCTCATTTAAATGCAAATGAATTTATAACATTTTTGACATGCATTTTTCTGTATTGTTTTGTTGTTATTCTGTCTCTCACTGTTCAAATAAACCTACCATTAAAATGATAGACTGATCATGTCTTTGTAAGTGGACAAACGTACAACATCAGCAGGGGATCAAATACTTTTTTCCCTCACTGTACCTTTGTGTGTCTCCACGTCCGTATACCTGCAGACACAGACAAATAAGTGGGCAGTTCAGTCATCTGCGCCCAATGCAACTATAGCCTTCAACATATTCTTACCTCTTTGTTGATTGACATTCATTGAATTGTGTCCATTTTCTGTTTTAGATATATTTTTTAAATTTTACATTTGAGTCATTTAGCAGACTCTTTTATCCAGAGCGACTTACAGTTAGTGAGTGCATACATTTTTCATACTGGCCCCCTATGGGAATCGAACCCACAATCCTGGCGTTGCAAGTGCCATGCTCTACCAACTGAGCTACAGGGAGAAAGTGCCAAACAACGCAGCCATTTGCACAAATATGAAAAGATAGATGGTATCATCATAAAGCAAAATCAATTTAGATCATACAAGGGAGAAACCTTACCTTAAATGGAGGAGATCTTACAAATGTTCAGTTAAGGGCCTGCACCTGCTGTTTTCTCAAATTCAGATCCACATTGTTCAGTTGAGCAGTTAGGTTCCTGCAATAACCCCCAAGAACTAAGGAGGTTCCTCAATGAACCCCACTTCCTATGGCAGGGGTATTCAACAAAATTTAAAAAAGGTCCAGTTAGAGAAAATGTTTTGAAGCAAAGGTCCAGAAGATCATAATGTCTAACAATTTAGTGGTATATATATTTAAGTAGCCTAGTAGTTCTGAATGTAATCAATAACTGACCGTCTAATCAAATTAATTCAGTACAATTCAAAAACTTGTTGACAATATTTATTATCACGAAACATAGAACTGAACATTAGGGTTGTCCTCGACTAAAGAAATTCTTAGTCGACTAACACTTATATGAGTTTGTCGACTAATCGATTAGTTGATTTAAATCGACAGAGCTGTGCAAGACTAGAAAAGCGCAATATAAATGTAGTTAATTAACCATCTGTAAAACTGAGTTTCTCCGAAATTAATCCTGCAAAAGCACCACTTTAAATCTCGTGTTCACCAGAAATGTTCTCATAAGTTACTTGGAAATGAGTAATTAAGCATGAATAAGCATAAAAAATGACTTATCGACTAAAGAAATCTTAGTCGACTAAGACCAAAACGACCGATTAGTCGACTAATCGACTAAGAGGGGCAGCCCTACTGAACATATATGTATGACTGTAGATATGTACAATGTGCTCTCATTAATTAACTAAATAAAACTAGGGCTGCATGTCAAAATAAGAGAAAATAAATAAAATGTGAAAATTGTGCATTTTCAAAAAAAGTGCTTAACTTCAGAAAAATAATATAAAGGGAGGAAAAGTTTGAATTTCCCCTTTTCTGTTTCACATCTTGACTCAACAGTCTCAACCAATTTTACAAATAATAAATCTCAACAGATCTTAACAATTGAACAGTTTTAGAGTATCACTTTCTTCCCCTCATATCCCACTCCACCATGTTTTTGCTCAGAATTGAGCTTTAGCCTGTCTTGCCAGAATTTTAAACCTGGGCTTGAATGGAGTCAGGGCCATTCTCATACACATGTGAAGGTGCTCATTGGTGAGCCTGGAACGATATTTAGTTTGAATTATGTTCATTGTGGAGAAAGCTGCCTCGCAGTTGTATGTGGAGCCAAACATGGTCAAGATGTATAGGGCTACTTTCCTCAGACCCGGGAAAGCAGTCTCAGGGACCATTTGGAACCAGAAAGTGGAAGGGTCAGTTCTTACAAACTGCTCTTTCAGGGCCACATCTGCTTGGAGATCAACCAATTGCATCTGGAGAGACCCAGCATTTACCCATTTAAAGTGCTGTGTGACTTCCTTTGAGAACCCCCTGACATCTGTGATCAGAAATGGGTTCTGAATGAACATGGTGAGCTGCTCTCCAAAGCTGAAGCTGTCAAAACGGTTGCTGAAGTTTACAATCAGCTTATCAATAAAATCAACAAAAGAAGACAAATCTCTCTGTCCCTGAACCTGTTCCTGCACTGCTGGGAAGTGTACACAGTCTCCCTGCAGGTCTTCCTTGAACACTTCAAGTTTCCTCTGAAAGGAGCGAACAGCTGTCATCAGTTCACAAATTGAATTGTCCTTGCCCTGTAGCCTCAAATTCAGTTCATTCAGATGTGACGTGATGTCAACCAAAAAGGCCACATTATCCATCCATTTCTCATTTTCTAAAAAGAGAGAAAACTGTGTTGCCTTCTGACTGCTTAGCTCTGCCAAAAAAGATGCTAATTCCCTCCTGATGGACCAAAAGCGCTCTAGCACCCTGCCTTTGCTGAGCCATCTCACATTGTTGTGCAGCAAAAGATCATCAGCATTGGCATCAACTTCTCTGAGGAATTCCCTAAGCATGCGATGCTGGTAGGAAGAGGATGCCCTGAGAAAATTTATCATTTTCATCATTGTATTCATCACCTCAGCATGCTCATCTGACAGGGAGGCACAGAGGACAGATTGATGAATGATGCAATGGTAAGATAAAAGCTCAGGATTGTCCCCTTTCAGTCTTGCTACAGCTCCTTTTTCTTTCCCTATCATAGAAGGGGCTCCATCTGTGGTTATTGAAACCACTTGTTTTGGCTCTATTCCTCTTTTTGTTAACATCTCCTTAATGGCCAGGTAGATATCCTCTCCTTTTGTACTGGTCTGAAGGGGAGTGACACCTAACATGTCTTCACAGAATGTTTTCTGGGCTGTGTTGAAAAACCTGGCAAACACTAACAGCTGAGCATTGTCACATATGTCAGTGGACTCATCCACAGCTAAGCCTACACATGGTGCCTTATGCATGGCTTCATCTAGCTGGGTTAGCACATCCTGAGTTAATATTTCACTTTTCTTTGTGGCAGATGATGCTGACATGGGAATTTGCTTTATTTTATCACAAAGCTCATTTTTTTGTTTTCCCTCAAGTAGTGTTTCAGCTACTGCACTCATGCATTCTTTGACAACCCCTCCATCTGTAAATGGCTTTTTGTGTTTACCCAAAATCCAAGAAACTCTGAGGGAACACTCAAGAGCACGTTGTTGGGCAGTGAATGTGTTGCTCAGGATCCTGGTGGAGTCTGTCCATTCTGGATTAAATGCTCTGTTTTCATTGTCCACTTTTCTTTTTTTGGAGAGTGCCATTTGTTCCTTATTTTCTCTAACTGTTACCCTTTTTCTGCCTCACTCGTCTGTTTCGCTCCCTTTCTCCGTCTCACTCATATTTTCGTCAACTTTCTCCGTCTCACTCGTATTTTCCTCAGCTTTCTCCGGCACACTCGTCTGTATCTCTCCCTTTCTGCGTCTCATTCGTCTGTTTCTCACTCGTCTGTTTCGTTCCCTTTCTCCGTCTCATTCGTCTGTTTTCGCTCCCTTTGTTTTCTACATATATCGCTATCTTTTTAATCCGACTTTCTTTTCCTTGGTAACTTGCCTCTAAAACTCTCATCTGTCTGCACTGTAGAGTCCCAATGTTTACCGCCAGGAATGCAAAGACTTCATTGGCTGAGTGGTATCACGTGGGATCGCTTAACTCACATGCAATTGGTCGGTGAGTTTCCTCATTCACAAAACGAGTACCGTAAAGACTACAAAAGCTGTGCATATTAAAATAGAAGCGCCCCGTCATGTTTTAATTCATATTCTTTTATTTTGGTCCGGGTCCGTATGGGACGGCTTCTGGGTCCGGATCCGGACCGCGGTCCGCCTGTTAGTGACCTATGTCCTATGTCCTATGGGGTTCTTGGGAGTACCTTTTTGGGGGCATTTTTCAGTGCCAAGAACCCTAAGGTTATTCAAATAACTTTTAGGATCTTAGAAGAACCCTTGTTCAAAACAGGTCTCCCTCCAAAAACAACACATATTTGGTTAGTATAGATCCTACTGAGAATTTCCCACTCCACTTTAGTTGAGACAGGTAGAAAAGTTCTCTCTACAGCCCAATTTTCTCAACATGCCAGTGTCAACATTGTAGTTTTTCATTATTGGTCTTTAAAAAAAATGCAACCTTTATTTTTTATTTGTTTTCATAAATTACTTATTGCCTATTCTTGTTGGCACAATAAAAGTGGCCGTTGATAAAAAAAAAAGTATATATATTTTAAATCAACGAATGAAATTGCAATGTGTTGAAATGCGGGCTTTCATTTTTGAAGATTTTTATCATTATCACAAGAAAGTGACGTTATCATTTGTGCTGCTGGCGGAATAGTACTCTGCGAGAAAAAGGAAGAAGAGTAGCTAGCTAGCAGCTAGTAGTCAGCTCGCGAAGCCAGCCAGTAGACTTGAAAAGGATGTACAATTCAACGTATTTTACTACAAGCCAGGTTTTAATATTCGGGTACGATAGCAATAGCAAACAGGTACACCACCTTGCAGATAAATAACTCTGCGGTATGCTCCTGTTTTTGACCAATGTTAGCTAATTTAATAGCATATTTTTACTGCTTGATTCTGAACGACAACGTCCTTAGCCTGTTGTTAGCTAACAGTAGCTAACGTTCGCTGAAGGTATTTGGTTGGCCAGTCTTGATTTAATCAAGAAGGGAACTACAAAAGCGGCTTTTTAAATTATCTGTCAGTTGTATGCGAGAAATACAATAAGGAAGGAGTTATCTTAGACAATGAGAAAAACAACTGAACAAGGTAAGATAATTTATTATGTTAATCTAGTTACAGTGCTTGTTCTGAACACAAGTTTGTCAATGAACTAATCAATGAAATATGGGAAGCAGACCTTAGACAATTGTTGTGCCGTATCCAAATCATTTGGTGTAGGAGTTTTAGTGAACAAAGTATCTCTAGTCATCTTTAGTGATGATAACAAACATTTCACTGCAGTCCATTGATTTCTATAATTCAAGTTACCTTAATGTCTACTTCCTCTCCCAAATAGATAAACGTAGCTATCATGTAAATCATTCAGAACTTGAAACGGCCTCTGTGATTTTCTTCTTGCACTGACGAATTGTTTGATACATTGTTGCATTGGCTACTTGACATAACAAGTGCTCTACCCACTGACTGTATGGGTGATTTCAATACTGGCACTTTGGAAAGACCAACATCACACTTGAATGCTGAACAGTCCTAGAATGTTGAGTTTTGATTCTCATTCCATTGTTGTCCAAAAAAAGCAGCCAGACAAGTTGGTTGTGAACTAAACAATACCCAGTGCTCTTGCTCATTGTCTGAGCTTACACATATAGAAGTGTAGTCGACCTACGTTTTATGGCACAGATGACACAAGTTTCCCACGGGGGGCCAGTATGAAAATGTATGCACTCACTAACTGTAAGTCGCTCTGGATAAGAGCGTCTGCTAAAATGACTAAAATAAAGAAATAAAATACATCTTGGAGCATAAAAGAGTGGGTGAGGCAAGCTTCAAAGTTAGAGGACTCTCTCCTCTGTAATTCAGTCCCACGTCCTTTCACCTCCACCCAACCACATGCTGCCAAAATCCTCCACAGCACTGTAGCTACATGACTAATGTATGACCTGTGGAAAAACGTAATCACAAACTGAAGAGACCAAGTAGGAACAAGGTCATTCCATGTCATTTCAGGAAGCCATGACACCCATTATCTCAGATTACAGAAATTAATTCAGAACAGTTAGAAACAGATAAGATAAGCATTCTGGAAACATTATTTAGTTGAAATATAATTTGATCTCTGAGAAATTAAGCTAATTGATTGCACCCATATTGGCCATTTAATTTATAGGATTCATATAATTTCGAATAAATAGTACCTAACACATGATTTGGACCACACTTTTTTCTAATGAGTAAGACTTGAGGAATCCAAAGAAATGGTCAAAAGCCACCCACGGAACCCCCACACCCCACGCCAAACCCACCCCTACAACAAGTATACAGTATCAGTTCTCTTTGTCTGACAAGTAGGCTAGTATAGAGCTGTGGCTTGGAGTATTGTTTCTTCATCCTATGTAATGTATTTTCAGTGAATTAGGTGATATTTTTTATCCCCTGTCCAGAGAAATGTGTCATTGAACTTGTTAGGGTTATGTTAAAGGGATAATTCACCCAAATTACAAAATTGCGTATTGGTTTCCTTACCCTGTAAGCAGTTTATGGACAAGGTATGACAGCAACCCATGCTTTGGTTTTGTTTACCTGGCCACTGTTTCAAATGCTAACCTTTTAGCATTTGTGGCACAAATCCAATGCATGGGGGGGATTCTTAATAAAACCCCACCTGGAACAGCACCATTTAGTGGTCAGAACCTGGTAATATCAGGATGTAGGATGGGACATAAACCCAACAACTTCAATTACTAATTTCTCTGGACAGGGGAAAAAAACCATCACCAAATTCACTGAAAATACATTACATAGCATGAAGAAACAATACTCCGAGCCACAGCTCTATACTACTTGTCAAACATAGAGAACTGATACTATATACTCGTTGTTGGGGTTGGATTGGCATGGGATGTGAGGGGTCTGTTGGTGGCTTTTGACCATTTCTTTGGATTCCTCATGTCTAACTCATTGTTAGAAAACGTTTAGTCCAAATTGGATGTTAGGTACTATATTTATTGGATATTATAAGAATCCTATACATTTGAAATGGCTCAGTGATCAAATTCAATTCAACAAGATAATGTTGCTGAAATACTAATCTCATCTGTTTCTAACAACAGAAACAATTTCAGAACAATCTGAGATGGTGGGTGTCGAAATCCTCTTTCTTGTGCTTTTTTAGGTGGAAGGAACCAACAGTGAAATTAGGTGTAGGTTTAGCTGAAAAGTCTGTCATTCTTGAGCTTGCTATTTGGTGTTATTCCAGTTGCAGTGTCTAATGTGCAAGTCATTTCCTCCTGATGAAATAATGTATTTACACTTCCCTCTCTTAAGCTGCTCTGTTTGCCATATGTGTCTGCATTTAGTGGGCCTTACAGCTTCAACTTCTTTGTTGAGAGATTCCTGTGCTCAACAAGATACAGCGACCATTTCAGCTCCTAACTCTGATTTGTAAACATGATTGGGGAACAGGAAACATATCTAATAAATAGAGACTTTGTTTCATAGCTGACTCAAATGCCTTGGAATGTTAAAGACATGAAATATGAAAGACAGGGTTTCATTTTAATCATTTGCTTCTGGATGCACTGCAGAAAGCGCACTGGATCCACAAAAAGGCTTTTTGTTGTCTTAAGAAAAGGGCCATATGGCCTTTGGCTCATACCCCATTGCCCAACTGTAGTCAAGCTACTGGGGTTGGTAAAGTGGGAGGGGTAAAGCTCAGGGTGACGTTCCATTTTTAGGAGTCAGGAGTTCTAATTGGCCTAAACATCCTGGCGGATGCAGTTGAGTGGAACTAAGGGTGGAAAGATAATCAACGTCATTTCTCAGATATCAGCCAGAGATGTCTTGATATTCACTCCATATTTATGCTTTGATACCATAATTTGACAAGCAGAAGTCTATTCTCCCTGGTAGTAGGCTAATGTGATACAAGATATTTGCTCCGTATCTCAGTACATAGGCTAACTTAACAGAAATCAACACTTGTGTTGATTTCATCCACAACCCTTTTTCCTATTCGCATAGGCAACATTGCTTTTGCATAAGCAACTCCGCAGATGGAAAGCTATTTTCAGAAAAGTCTCATCAGTTTGATCAATTCACCAAAACTAAACCATGTAGGTCTGGCAGCCTAATACAGGAACTGTTGTTGTTCCCAGTTCTATGTCTTATCAAGCACACAGCATGTTACTTCGAGTTACACAACCACATTTAATTTTTACACTGTTTTATTGTAGGTTAGTTCCTAGGCCCTACATTTCTTCATCTCATACTATAACCTTTATGAATGATGTCAAATTACGGTGTTCATTTTGAATAGCCTTATTCATGAAGTTAGGGCATTAGGCTACTGTACACTGAGTGTACAAAACATTAAGAACACCTGCTCTTTCCATGACAGACTGACCAGGTGAAAGCTATGATCCCTTATTGATGTCACTTGTTAAATCCACTTCAATCAGGGTAAATGAAGGAGAGGAGACAGGTTAAAGAAGGATTTTTAAGCCTTGAGATAATTGAGACATGGATTGTGTATGTGTGCCATTCAGAGCCAACTGTGGGAAGCATTGAAGTCAACATGGGCCAGCATCCCTGTGGAACGCTTTAGATTCCTTGTAGAGTCCATGCCCCAATTAATTGAGTCTGTTCTGAGGGGGAGGGACGCGCACGCAACTCAATATTAGGATGGGGTTCCTAATGTTTGGTATACTCTGTGTATGTCAGAGGCTTGAGTGTAAGCCGTTGACTGTAGGGTGTAGGCCTATTGTGGTTTCATGTTTTTAAAGGGGGGGGGACTTTTATTTTTGATGATGACTCTCGGAAGTGATGTAGATGCATGGGTAAGTTTAGTGAAGAGATGAGTGTGAAAGCTGCCTGGGAACCGTCTCTGGCTATCTTATCTCCCAAGGTGTCGGTCTGAGTTTCTCGAGTAACTTGGAAAGTCACACATTTTTCCACATAAGCATTGATGACTCATGGCTAGACACGGCTACTTTGTGAAATTAGGTCAGAGAAAGTATACTGAACAAAAATATAAATGTAACATGTAAAGTGTTGGTCCCATGTTTCATGAGCTGAAATAAAAGATCCCAGAAATGTTCCATACGCACAGAAAGCTTATTTCTTTAAAATGTTGTGCACAAATTTGTTTACATCCCTGTTAGTGAGCATTTCTCCTTTGCCAAGATAATCCATCCACCTGACAGGTGTGGCATATCAAGAAGCTGATTAAACAGCATGATCATTACACAGGTGCAACTTGTGCTGGGGACAATAAAAGGCCACTCTAAAATGTGTAGTTGTCACACAACACAATGCCACAGATATCTCAAGTTTTGAGGGAGCGTGCAATTGGCATGCTGACTGCCGGACTGTTCACCAGAGCTGTTGCCAGAGTATTGAATGTTCATTTCTCTACCATAAGCCGCCTCCAACGTCGTTTTAGAGAATTTGGCAGTAAGTCCAACCGGCCTCACAATTCAATAGGCCCTAATCTATGGATTTCACATGACTGGGCAGGGGCGCAGCCATGAGGGGGCCTGGGATGGCATAGGCCCACCCACCAGAATGGTTTCAATCTATGAAGTCACATTTAAAAAGTGAATTTGTATCATGCATAGGATAGGCCTACTTTAATATATACTGAACAAAAATATAAATGCAACATGCAACAATTTCAATGATTTTACTGCGTTACAGTTCATATAAGGAAATCAGTCAATTGAAATAAATAAATTAGGCCCTGATCAATGGATTTCACATGACTGGGCAGGGGCACAGCCATGGGGGGGCCTGGGATGGCATTGGCCCACCCACTGGGGAGCCAGGCCCACCCATGGCTGCGCCCCTGCCCAGTCATGTGAAATCCATAGATCAGGGCCTAATTTATTTATTTCAATAGACTGATTTCCCTTCAAATGTGACTTCATAGATTGAAACCATTCTGGTTTAATAGGCATCCATGGTTGGACTTGGAGTGTGGAGCAGGATGTGTAGCCCAGTGCTGGCAGTGCAGTGTGCTCTGTAACAAACCCTGAACAGTCCCTCTGCTCTTCCAGGGTCAGATTTTCTTTATCCTGCAAATGGTAAAGGATAGGATTTGGGGTTCGGTAATCTGATCCTAGATCTGTGGTGTTCTCTTGTTAGAAACACTAATGAGTCCCCAAGCTCCCCCGGTCTGTTTATATGCTGCCTGGTCTACCTGTGGAAAGTAGTCAAAGCCATCTGCCTTCGCATGATACTATAAAACAGAGGCTCAGCAGTTATTCAGTGGCATTGAAATTATTTTAGAACATGAAAGGACTAATACTCAAACAATTGCAGGATTCGAGACTGCGACCAAAACACTAGACCCTTTGACATGGCAGTGCGACATCAATTTAAAATTGTCAGTGAATTTTGTTTTCATTGGTCATGTTCGTTTTTAGTTAACAATTAGATTTTAAAAATGTTTTATCAAGATTTATTCAAACAGCGATGGGTATGCAAACCAGGTATCAAAAAGTTTGTTCTGAAGTCTTAGTTGAATCTTTGCAATGCGCAATTCAGTCATCATGCACTGTTTGAATGAACATTTCTAAAGGCTTTCCCAAAAAAACTTCCCAATTAAATGTTGACTGCTAAGTAGGCCTACCTGGCAGAATGATATCATGATGATTTGTATCAATCGTGGGGCATTTGTTTTGCGAACTCTGCCATCACACTGTCCATTGTACAGTACAAAAACACTGCTAGCCAAACACAACAGTCTCTTGTAGGGCGCGCAATTGAATTAAAGGGCAACTACACCCTCCACATTGGGGGGGATTGTTCCCAGACCTCAAAAGTGGTCTTCTGATGTCGTTGTTGTGGGGGAAAAAAATATTCTATACAAAAGTGTGATTTTGAGCGTGAACCTGAAAAAACTAGGAAAACTCGGAAACCTGGAACAATAATTGGCATAGGCCTTCAGATCCTCAAAGTTATACAGCTGCGCCATTGACAGCATCTTGACTGGCTGCATTACCGCTTCGTATGGCAACTGCTTGACATCCGACCGCAAGTCGCTACAGAGGGTAGTGCGTACGACGCAGTACATCACTAGGGCCGACTCCCTGCCATCCAGGACCTCTATACAGGCGGTGTCAGAGTAAGGCCCTAAAAATTATCAGACTCCAGCCACCCAAGTCATAGACTGTTCTCTCTGCTACCGCATGGCAAGAGGTACTGATGCACCACATCTGGAACCAACAGAACCCTGAACAGCTTCTACCCCCAAGCCATAAGACTGCTAAATAGTTAACCAAACAGCTACCCGGACTATCTGCATTGACCCCCCCCCCCCTCCCCTCTTTGGACTAACTCTTCTGACTAATCACATACGCTGCTGCTACTGCTACTGCTTATTATCTATCCTGTTGCCTAGTCACTTTACCCCTACCCATATGTACAGTGCCTTCAGAAAGTATTCATAACGGTGGACTTAATTCCGCATTTTGTTGTTACTGCCTGAATTCAAAATTGATTGAATTGACTTTTTTTCACCCATCTACACACAATACCCCACAATGACAAAGTGAAAACATGTTTTTAGAGATGTTTGTTGAAAATGAAATACAGAAATATCTCATTAACAATACTTTGTTGAAGCACCTTTGGCAGCGATTACACAAATAATTGTGTATGGAGGGTAGGTCATTATAGGCTATAGGCTACTTGCTCAGCCCGCAAATTAAAGATAACATTTAAGTGATGCTTGCGTTATCCGCTTTCCAGGTCCAGTATTCTTTTCATTCGGGCCAGTAGCTTTCAGATGGCACTGGCAAATTTACCTGAATGTTAAGCCCTGCAAGGGCATGCTAATTTAAAAGATGGCTAGTCATTATTAGCCTGGTTCTGTATGGAATGCAGGTACATTATGGGACACAGGTCAGGTCATTATCGTCGCACAGCGTATATAAATTGGTGCGACCAACTCATGAGCTGGTGCCACCAGTGGAAAAAGTTAGTTTAGATCCCTGACTTGGAGAGGAGCTGCTGCCTTGAAATGACACAGTTCTGTAAGAGAAATAGGCTAGGCCAAGTTGACTTTACTTTGAAATAACATCTAAGGGAACTATTGTTAAATCACTACAGAAATGAGAATGAATTAGCCTTAAGTTACTGCGATAACATTGCTGAGGACATTTCTTGGCATGAAGGTCATGGACACGTAGAGGCCTGTCTTTGTGTGTTTCAGGGAGGCTGTTTTCTGCCTCTGTCTCCTGTTGAAGAATACTGGGATGGGCTGGGAGGGAGGAGTGATCCTTTGTTAGTGTAGTTTACCTTTCATCAGTTTACTCACCAAGTAACTCATTCACTGTCCATAGGCTAGTCTTCATAAAAGTTGACGACAAGTTGTCATTATGTAGGCATTTTACAGTAATGCACTCCTATAAGAATAACATCTGTCCCAATTTAGATTTTCATTCATTCCAAGTAATGTTACAGTATAGGTGTTAGTTTGTACCAGCATGATTTTAACACTGTAAGCCGTTGGTTCTTATAAGCTCAGCAGGGTGCCCTGAACTGGTCATTTCTGAAAAGCCTGTCCAATGTAGGCTAGAATATGGAGTTGTCCTTGCAGGTGTTGAGGCCATGGACCAGTTCCTCTGTGCCTCTGTCCGTGATTGGCTGGGGCTTTGGTCAGAGCAGGCCTCTAATCCAGAGGAGCCCTGCCTGCAGTAGTTTGACAGGAATGCTCCTGGGTGTGTCGTTTTGTGGGGAGAGGGAAGAAAAAGAGCTTTGAATTCTGCAGTGAGCGGCTAACCGAGCTATGTTGTGCGGATTTGGCGATGACGTGTGTTTTGGTACTTAAACGTATGGAAAACGCTTAAGATGGAGACTGAGAACTTGGATGGCACTCCACAATCCTGCTGGCAACTCTGATCTCTCAATGTGGGCAATCTGAGTTCATTGCAAGTTTATAAATAGCTGCAATTACAGTGTATAAGTGAAAAAGCCAGACTGTCAATTTGAAGGCATATATTTGTTTCGGGCTGTTGTTGTGCTTAGTCTTCATTCAGGCCACCACAGCCATCATAAAATAACATATACAAAGTAAAACATAATGAAGTCATGATGCTGAATGATCAAAGACTAAACCAAAGACTAACCATGCGTTTAGCTGGAGATTTAGTGTAGCCTAATGTTCATCCACAAAATGCAACAACTTTCTAGCACAGAATGACATGAAAAGTGTGTGCTGTCAGAGTTATGGACAGATGACGGCATTTAAAAGCCACTTGTCACCTCATGCACGTCAAAAGAGCTATCCCAGAAGATGGCGTAGGCTTAGACAATGTCATAATATGCACTTTCAAAGACCACATCACAGGTTTAGGGGCAGGCCCTTTAGACATTTTCCCTGGTTGTCATGCCCAGACAGGGAGGGAGGTACCCAAACAGGTACTGGTAGTGTTTTTAAATATTTGTTCCTGTAGACTAGACCTTTCCCAATCATAAATAATGAACAGTAAAATGAGTATCCCAGGTCAAGTAAGAGCCTATTGGACCATGGCGCTACACCTCTACACCCCCTCAGTACTGGTTCGGTCCCTGAGCTTAGCTCTCTCAGGATGAGCGCTGTCTGGCCGTGTGTGCGTGGTGTGGACAGGATGACTGGTTGTTTGCCCTGGTGAGAATAAATAAACTCCCCCTCCATCCTCTGTGGTCAGTGAGCCAGGCCCAGAGACATGACAAGCACTCCCCTGCACCAGACCCAGTCCTAGCATCCACCCTAAACCTGGCTGCTCCAGAATCACAATGATCAGTCAAGCCACCCTGCTTTCTCCCTTTCCTCTGACCAGCAGTACAGGTCCTGGGTGTGTTTTGCTTTTCTGTTTAGAAGATTAGCCTGATACTGAAGCTTCATCAACTTTAGAAGTGCTGCGGGGAGCTACTGTAATATCACGTCCATGGCTGAGTTACTTGAATTGGTTGTGATGTGAAAAGTCACAAGTCTCTATATGAAGTGAAGTGAATTCCCCCACTGCTCCTCATGATGAAAATGAATATCAGTGGCCCTCTCCAGTGCGATAGTTCCAAGGTTCCTCTGGAGACCAAGGCCCAGTAAACAAACCCTTGTAAATAAACACTGCATACTTAAGAGAGGAGAACACGGTGAGAGAAAATATCACATTTAACATTAAGTCATTTAGCAGACGCTCTTATCCAGAGCGACTTACAAATTGGTGCATTCAACTTAGGATAGCCAGTGGGACAACCACCACTGTGGGAGGGGGGTTGTAGAAGGATTACTGTTATACTATTCCAGGTATTCCTTAAAGAGGTAGGGTTTCAAGTGTCTCCGGAAGGTGGTCAGTGACTTTGCTGTCGTGGGGGAGCTTGTTCCACCATTGGGGTGCCAGAGCAGTGAATAGCTTTGACTGGGCTGAGCGGGAACTGTGCTTCTGTAGAGGTAGGGGGACTAGCAGGCCAGAGGTGGATGAAGGTAGTGCCCTCGTTTGGGTGTAGGGTCTGATCAGAGCCTGAAGGTAAGGAGGTGCCGTTCCCTTCACAGCTCCGTAGGCAAGCACCATGGTTTTGTAGTAGATGCGAGCTTCAACTGGAAGCCAGTGGAGTGTGCGGAGGAGCGGGGTGACATGAGAGAACTTGTGAAGATTGAACACCAGACGGGCTGCAGCGTTCTGGATAAGTTGTAGGGGTTTAATGGCACAGGCAGGGAGCCCAGCCAACAGCGAGTTTCAGTAATCCAGACGGGAGATGACAAGTGCCTGGATTAGGACCTGTGCCGCTCTCTGTGTAAGGTAGGGTCGTACTCTGCGAATGTTGTAGAGCATGAACCTACAGGATCGGGTCACCGCTTTGATGTTAACGGAGAACGACAGGGTATTTTCCAGGGTCACGCCAAGGTTCTTTGCACTCTGGGAGGAGGACACAATAGAGTTCCCCGGAGGAAGAGCTGCTCCGTCTTGCCGAGGTTCAGCTTGAGGTGGTGATCCGACATCCACACTGATATGTCTGCCAGACATGCAGAGATGCGATTTGCCACCTGGTTATCAGAAGGGGGAAAGGAGAAAATTAATTGTGATGTCTGCGTAGCAATGATAGGAGAGACCATGTGAGGATATGACAGAGCCAAGTGACTTGGTGTATAGCGAGAATAGGAGAGGGCCTAGAACTGAGCCCTGGGGGACACCAGTGGTGAGAGCACGTGGTGCGGAGACAGATTCTCGCCACGCCACCTGGTAGGAGCGACCTGTCAGGTAGGACGCAATCCAAGAGTGAGCAGCGCCGGAGATGCCCAACTCGGAGAGGGTGGAGAGGAGGATCTGATGGTTCACAGTATCAAAGGCAGCAGATAGGTCTAGAAGGATAAGAGCAGAGGAGAGAGAGTTAGCTTTAGCAGTGCGGAGATCCTCCGTGACACAGAGAAGAGCAGTCTTAGTTGAATGACCAGTCTTGAAACCTGACTGGTTTGGATCAAGAAGGTCATTCTGAGAGAGAGAGCAGGAGAGTTGGCTAGAGAGTTTTGGAGAGAAAAGAAAGAAGGGATACTGGTCTGTAGTTGTTGACATCAGAGGGATCGAGTGTTGGTTTTTTGAGAAGGGGTGCAACTCTCGCTCTCTTGAAGACGGAAGGGACATAGCCAGCGGTCAAGGATGAGTTGATGAGCGAGGTGAAGAGACCCGTTCATAATGGAGCGCCCACCCACCATTTTGACTTGAAGTTTAACGATACAGAGGATGGCCGCAAAGGAGGGAAAATTGAGAAAAACAAGAAAAATCAGCCAGGCGAGGCAGTAATGGTGACGAACGATTCCCACTGAATGTGCCAGCTAGTCCAGCAGCGGCAACGGCAGTCAGTGTGACTGAACTGAACTCGGTATTTGTCCCAGGCTGCAGCACCACTACTATGGTGAGTGATGGGTGGGAAAGAACAGAAGACCTTGGCTCAGTGTGTAGTATTGCCCGGCTTCACCTGGTTGCGTTTGCTTTTGGTCTATTTTTACCTTTCAAGTCTGTCTGTTCACGGCTGAATGTCTCCATATGTATGTTATGTTTGTATAGAATGATTCTATATCTGGTTGCATGGTAATATAACATACATTCTAGGGTCAATATGGAAGTGGCACTGTCGGCAGGCCTTGGCTGTAGGCCTAGACCACACATTTTATGGATAGGGGCAACATTGTGGTTTTGAGATGGCATTTTAGTTAAGCAAAATCAAGTTCATCCTTTGAACTGAGTCACCAAAACAATGTGCCTAAAGCCATTCAGATCATAGTTGGTCAGTAAAGTGACAATCTATGGATTTTCAAGGTTAGAAAGGAGTTATCCTTCCTAAGGTGGTTATCGTCACATCTTAGTGCAGGAATCCGACAGGGCACCCAAACATCACCGGGGGTACGCCACAGTGAAGACTGCTCCAGTACCCTATAGGAGGAGATTACACAAGCCCTCCTTAGTAACAGACAAGCTCCTTATATCAACATGCTGTTATATGTCCCTGTGTTTTATGGCAATCCCAGTTGAACACATGGTTTAGTCTGATGGGGTGTGGTCAGGGTTTAATACCTGACCTTAAGCTCCTGTCTCCAGAGCATTGTCTACTAGAAATAGGAGGGAGCTGAGAGGGAGGTAGCATGGGAGGGCTTAGCTAGGGGGGAGGGCAGAGTTAGTGGCTATTCTGGTGCCACAATGGAGTCATGTGTTTGGGAAGTGTTTTTAGAGCAGTGGCCCACATGAGCGCTCCCGCACAATATCCCCTCTGTCTGCCTCCTTGCCTCAACTTCCCCTTCAACTCTTCATGATTTCTGCCACTCGACGCGCACAGCTGCTCCCTCCACGCCTCCCCCACCTTCTTGCCCCACGTCTTGAGAGCAAGAATGTCCCCCCCCCCCCCCCCCCCCGGCTCGCCTCTGTGCTCAGGCTTGTTCAGGAGGGATTCAACATTACAGAATGTACAGACATGTTTCGATGGGATGTAGAATGAACAGTTGTCAGCTCTAGAGGCCTCTAACTGGAAATAGTCTGCTTGATGGTTTATATTTCACTCTTCATAATTCTGCTACCCGCTGACTAAACCCCCACCAGTTCTTAGCAGTTTTCCAGGGCAAAAAGCATAGGCACTCTCCGGGGTGGTCCATCACCACTTGCCAGGATGGCCTGAGCTGTGGAATACTCTGGATTTCCTTATTGGAAACATGTAACGTTTCATGTGGACGCATTGAGTTTTGTGTTTCGGCTCATCAGCCTGATTTGAAGGCACATTTCCCCTTTAACGCCACCATCACTGCCATCCCCATCCATTCAAGCTGCCTTCTGGGTGAAAGAATCGTCTGCTGTGAAGCTCCTCTGTTGTCATGCATGCAGGTCCTCTGGATTGAATGTTTTGCATGTGATTAAACCTCATGTTGTTCTGCTGCAGGCCATGTGGTGTGGTTTATAGATGGGTTAGCTGACAACGTCACAAGTGATGGGGCAGAAGTCTGTGTGTTATGATTCTGGACGGTCAGATAGCTAGCAACAATGACAAGAAGCTGCCATGTGGGGAATTGTAGGTGGCTCGTTTCAGCTCATCTTATCTTGTTATTGATACCATGTCTTGTTTTGAGGTGTTTCGACTCCTGACACATCTATACTAACATGGCGAAAAATTCGCTAGCTAGCTAATCAACAACTGTAGTGATGTATTTCAGACATCACATTTTATTTGTCACATGCATCGTAAACAACAGGTGTAGACTAACAGTGAAATGCTTAATTATGGGTAGGGCTGTTACGGTGACCGTATAACCGCCACACTGGTGGTCACAAGTCATGACAGCAGTCAAATTCCACGTGACCGTTTAGTCATGGTAATTTAGCTTCTCCAAGCTCTGATGCTGCTGATGGTTATTAGTAGCCTACCAAACTTGCCAACTGCCTGGGACTCAGCACTCTATTGTCTGTCTAATCACTCTGACATCAATGCAAATTTAATCGAAAATCTAATCAAACACTTCATGAGAGCCCATGAGCTCATGTTGCGCCACATTTCTATAGGCTATGCAATTGCGTGAGAAAACAGAGGGATTGCCTCTCAAAAAGAGGAGAATCCCATCAGCTTTCTATAGGCTAGACCCACTATTTATTTCTCAACTTTCCTAATATTAAGCACATTGCTTCTATTTACAACAGAAGTATAGCCTACCTGGCTGGCATGAAAATGAACCACTGGAAAAGTGTCCTCCATTCGCTATTTAAGTGCATAGATGACATGTATTTTTTCCCCTCTGCCCCTGTTTTGAGACAGGTGCATGATAATGGCCCATTTCTAAATCAAATCAAATTTCTCATATTATTTAGTATATGTAAAGACAAGATTAAATTAAGAATAGTCTGATGGGTTACAATATTAGCCTATCACTTGTGAATGATGCCCAGATTAAGGTAAGAAACAGCGCGTACCTTTTTTTTGCAACTTTTTTCAATCATAGTCGCACACCTCATGGAGGCTAGCCCATAGGCCTATATGTTTTGTTAAGTTTTGTATCACAACTAAAGTGGCCAAATGACTTCTTAAAATGAAGCACATTAATCCACTTTACAACAGGTGTAGAGCCTAACTGGCATACATACGCAGTGTGTGAGTTTCAAGTTTGGGGAAGATCATTTTCACCATAAAATGCACCTTTATAATAAAAGCATTACATGCATAATCACATTTGTGGTCACTTTTGAGAATGGTGTTTACCTGCTAATGTAACATTCGTGCTTATAGCTACTGCTGTGTGCGCATTGCTGCGCTTATAATGTGAAGACATGGCCTAATAGTTTATCAATATTTTAAGCTTAAAGTTCTGAACTGTTGCATCAGGCTCATTGCTTAAAACAGTTTTTTTGATGCTGGCTGTATTCATTTGGGATCTATCGCATCCCACAACTGTCCCAGACTATGTTTGGAATATTTATTTCTCGCACAGAATAGAATAGGTTAACTTTTGTACTATGGGGGATACTTGATTGACATAGGCTAGTGCTTTTGCTGTTCGTTAAGCCTACTCATCTTGTTAGCTGACGAAAAGTAAATGTGGACAGTTCTTCCAATATCTTCAATATGCGCCTCGGAATTGGATAAGGACGCGCGCAGTTGCGTTCCCGACGTGTCTGTCTTCACTTGTAGCCTGTGATAAAGACCCGATCACGTGACTGAGAGCCATGTGAGTGAGAGGTGCTTCAGCCAGGAGAAGGGAATTATAATTATTATATTCAGCCCAAGGACACAATGGCCACTGGCCTCAAAAGGCATGGATTTATTTCAGGGGGCATTACGGCCACAAAGGATGCAGCCGGGAAATTCGAGGCATTATCAAGTGCTTGTCAAATTGTGAATGAGAGACTGATGAAGTGTGTACAGCCTGCGCAAAAAAACAAAGCAGAGCTCATTTCTTTCATGCAACTTTTTTCAAATCCGTCATTAGTCGCATCATGCAGCCTTAGAATGTATTTAAAAAATGACTCTAAATTAAGCATATAGGAGGACCTGTTTCTTTGTTAACCACATCCATATGGCATAGCCAGATCAGGGCCTTACATAAGGACAGCTCAGAGTATGTGATTCTGTTCTTCTAAAATAGACTACATTTTCTTTATATCATGTTTCTTTAGACCTGTCTAAAATAAATAATGGATTTATTGTGATGGTGTAGGCTATATTACATGGATTTATTAGACTTTTTTTAAATGTAGATGTTCCAAAGGTCTGCATCATTGGCTTGTAGGCTATGCGTGCAAGCCAGGAGATGCTAAATGTGTTTATGTTAATTAACGGTCAGACCGGCAGTTACTTCCTTGACAATCACCGGCTGACAAAATTTTATGACCGTCACAGCCCTACTTATGGGCCCTTCTGCAGAGAATCTTTTTGTTGTTGAAAAAATATTTTTTAAAAACATGAGGAATAAATGCACAATGAGTAACGATAACTTGGCTGTATACATGGGGTACCAGTACTGAGTTGATGTGCAGGGGTGCGAGGTAATTGAGCTAGATATGTACATGTATAATAAACAGTAATGGCAGCTTATGTGATGAGTCAAAAGGGTCCATGCAGATAGTTAAATAGTTAACCAATAGCTACCCGGACTAACCACTGGTCAAAAAAATTAAGGGAACACTAAAATAACACATCCTAGATCTGAATGAATGAAATAATCTTATTAAATACTTTTTCTTTACATAGTTGAATGTGCTGACAACAAAATCACACAAAAATTATCAATGGAAATCAAATTTATCAACCCATGGAGGTCTGGATTTGGAGTCACCCTCAAAATTAAAGTGGAAAACCACACTACAGGCTGATCCAACTTTGATGTAATGTCCTTAAAACAAGTCAAAATGAGGCTCAGTAGTGTGTGTGACCTCCACGTGCCTGCATGACCTCCCTACAACGCCTGGGCATGCTCCTGATGAGGTGGCGGATGGTCTCCTGAGGGATCTCCTCCCAGACCTGGACTAAAGCATCCGCCAACTCCTGGACAGTCTGTGGTGCAACGTGGCGTTGGTGGATGGAGCGAGACATGATGTCCCAGATGTGCTCAATTGGATTCAGGTCTGGGGAACGGGCGGGCCAGTCCATAGCATCAATGCCTTCCTCTTGCAGGAACTGCTGACACACTCCAGCCACATGAGGTCTAGCATTGTCTTGCATTAGGAGGAACCCAGGGCCAACCGCACCAGCATATGGTCTCACAAGGGGTCTGAGGATCTCATCTCGGTACCTAATGGCAGTCAGGCTACCTCTGGCGAGCACATGGAGGGCTGTGCGGCCCCCCAAAGAAATGCCACCCCACACCATGACTGACCCACCGCCAAACCGGTCATGCTGGAGGATGTTGCAGGCAGCAGAACGTTCTCCACGGCGTCTCCAGACTCTGTCACGTCTGTCACGT
This sequence comes from Coregonus lavaretus, assembly GCF_964263955.1. NCBI lineage: Eukaryota > Metazoa > Chordata > Actinopteri > Salmoniformes > Salmonidae > Coregonus > Coregonus lavaretus. Next base: position 32,431,179 of record NC_139993.1, on the reverse strand, counting down.
GCTCAGTGTGAACCTGCTTTAATCTGTGAAGAGCACAGGGCGCCAGTGGCAAATTTGCCAATCTTGGTGTTCTCTGGCAAATGCCAAACATCCTGCACAGTGTTGGGCTGTAAGCACAACCCCCACCTGTGGACGTCGGGCCCTCATACCACCCTCATGGAGTCTGTTTCTGACCGTTTGAGCAGACACATGCACATTTGTGGCCTGCTGGAGGTCATTTTGCAGGGCTCTGGCAGTGCTCCTCCTGCTCCTCCTTGCACAAAGGCGGAGGTAGCAGTCCTGCTGCTGGGTTGTTGCCCTCCTACGGCCTCCTCCACGTCTCCTGATGTACTGGCCTGTCTCCTGGTAGCGCCTCTATACTCTGGACACTACGCTGACAGACACAGCAAACCTTCTTGCCACAGCTCGCATTGATGTGCCACCCTGGATGAGCTGCACTACCTGAGCCACCTGAGCCACCAAAACATCAGCCAGGAAGCATAGGAACTGAGAAGTGGTCTATGGTCACCACCTGCAAAACCAGTCCTTTATTGGGGGTGTCTTGCTAATTGCCTATAATTTCCACCTGTTGTCTATTCCATTTGCACAACAGCATGTGAAATGTATTGTCAATCAGTGTTGCTTCCTAAGTGGACAGTTTGATTTCACAGAAGTGTGATTGACTTGGAGTTACATTGTGTTGTTTAAGTGTTCCCTTTATTTTTTTGAGCAGTGTATATAGCTGTCTTATGGCTTTGGGGTAGAAGCTGTTCAGGGTCCTGTTGGTTCCAGACTTGGTGCATCGGTACCACCGTAGCAGAGAGAAAAGTCTATGACTTTGGTGGCTGAAGTCTTTGACCATTTTTAGGGCCTTCCTCTGACACCGCCTGGTATAGAGGTCCTGGATAGCAGGGAGCTCGGCCCAGTGATGTACTGGGCCATATCTACTACCCTCTATAGCGCCTTGCGGTCGGAGGCCAAGCAGTTGCCATACCAAGTGGTGGTGCAGCTGTATAACTTTTTGAGGATCTGAGGGCCAATGCCAAATCTTTCCAGCCTCCTGAAGGGGAAGAGGCATTGTCGTGCCCTCTTCACGACTGTGTTGGTGTGTGTGGACCATGATAATTACTTAGTGATGTGGACACCGAGGAAATTGAAGCTCTCGACCTGCTCCACTACAGCCCTGTCGATGTGGATGGGGGCGTGGTCCGCCCTCCGTTTCCTGTAGTGCACGATCAGATCCTTTTGTCTTGTTGAGGAAGAGGTTGTTGTCCTTGCATCACACTACCAGGTGTCTGATCTCCTCCCTGTAGGCTGTGTCGTCGGTGATCAGGCCTACCGCCGTCTTGTCGTCTGCAAACTTGATGGTGTTGGAGCCGTGCGCGGCTACCCAGTCGTGGGTGAACAAGTAGTACAGGAGGTGACTATGCACCCACCCCTGAGGGGCCCCTGTCTTCAGGGTCATCGTGGCGGAAATGTTGTTGCCTAACCTCACCACCTGGGGGCGGCCAATCAGGAAGTCCAGTTGCTGAGGGAGGTGTTTAATCCCAGGGTCCTTAGATTAGTAATGAGCTTGGAGGGAACTATGGTGTTGAACGCTGAGCTGTTGTCAATGAACTGCATTATAACATAGGTGTTCCTTTTGTCCAGGTGGGAAAGGGCAGTGTGGAGTGCAATCGAGGTTGCGTCATCTTTGGTGGTATGTGAATTGGAGTGGGTGTAGGGCTGGGCGGTATACCGTGTTTTACTATATACCGGTATTAATGCACGGACCGGTTAGGGTTTTTACTTGTTACCTTCTATAATGGTATTTGTATGTTTGGTTTGTTAAATGTGATATGCCGTGTACATAGCGTTCATTTTTATAGTCTGCACCGCTACTTGTCATCTCTCTCTGCTCTCTCTCCATGCCGCTTTCCACACAGACCTAGCCCCACCCCCTGTCACTCAAGGACCGCATTTGTTGTTGCTTGACCAGGAGACACTTGTGTTCAGTCTGCATGGTCAATGCAGCACATGCAACAATGTTAATTTACATTTTAGTCATTTAGCAGACGCTCTTATCCAGAGCGACTTACATGAGCAATTAGGTTTAAGTGCCTTGCTCAAGGGCACATCGACAGATTTTTCACCTAGTCGGCTCGGGGATTAGAACCAGCGACCTTTCGGTTACTGGCACTACGCTCTTAATCACTAAGCTACCTGCCGCCTGACAACGATGTTTCCACTTTGCTTCTTATATAAATCCACAAGCGTTCTATATAGGGATGTTAACCGTTAATCGGTTAGCTGCCGAAAATACATTTGACCGGTCATGCTTATCGGTCTATAGGTTCATTTGCTTAATTTAGTGGAATTAAATTGGCACAGCATACAGAGCCTAGTTTGAGGAGCAGAATATCTTATCGCCTGTCAGACAGCAAGAGAGTAGCTCCTTACTTGAGTGAAATGTGCTTTTGTAAGCCCAGTCATTGTGCAACAAATAACAATTCTAAATGCAATCACATGTTAACTTTGATGGCCACGATTAAAAGGAGCTATTTTTATTTCTCAACTTGTAATTAAAGTGCGCCTCCCATTTGCTATGGCTATAGTCAACAGTAGGCAGGCTATCAGCGCGTCACCCACCACTTTGCATTGTGAGCTTGAGGCAGGAATTGTCTGAAAGCTTTACTTCAAATGAGGCATGTCTTACCTTGTTTCAAAGTAGCCTTATGAAAATCCATCCATAGAAACGTGGAGGCAATTATTTGATAAAGACTTCCTGATGCCATTAACCAGCATTTCTCTCCTGTTTTATTGGTTTTCATATCAACTTTCTTTCATTGTCCAGAAGCCGAAGGCACAATCCAAGTCATATTAGCAACCCATCCTAGTTGTTGTTATAGATTCCCCCTCTTTCTAAATTTCTAACAGAGATTTTCATCGCTGTCACAACTGCTCGCATTAGGTTTAGAACTGTGTGATCCAGTGACTTGCATTTTGGCAAATGTTTGAAAATGACTTTTTATTAGCTGCTTCATTACAGGAGTTGCATGTTCCATAATAGGCTATAGCATTTTGACTGTAAGACGATAGGCTTGCTATTGTTGCATGTTTTCATTAAGCTATTAATTTAAAATGTCCGGTCATTGTATGCATGCATAGTATCCGAGAGGAAGAGGCGAAGCGAGAGCTTTCACTCTCGCCAAAATCTGTCCAAAACATTTACATTTACATTTTAGTCATTTAGCAGACGCTCTTATCCAGAGCGACTTACAGGAGCAATTAGGGTTAAGTGCCTTGCTCAAGGGCACATTTACGTCATTTAGCAGACAAGCCCAATGCATTTCTATGTCGCCTGCCTTGGGACGACTACCATTGTTAAGGCGGAGAAATGAGCATCTCGTCATTATATACAGATCTCTGATAGTATTTTCTGTTGGTCACGTCATTTTACTGTTTGGAATTTTTGTGACTGTTTGTTAACCGGTTAATGACGGTCAGTTAGTCGGCAGCAAAATTGACAAATTTGCATTCCTAGTTCTATAATTACACTATTTGTGCTTCTTACATCTGCAAACGGCTAGTTTGTCTTTTCTTAAGAAGTTTTAGCTAAATCGTGCTAGTCGCTAATCGCTAGTAGCTGGCTAGCTAGCTAATAAATGTACGGAGTCAGAGCAAACGTAGCTAGCTATACAGCCTGATACCAGTGATGGTGTAGGCCTAAATCAGCATGTTTGTGCAACATTATCTTCTAAATCAAAGAGGAACAGGTGAAGCCTGAAAATGTTGGCTACATGGAAAAAATATTTAATGTAGCCAAAGATTATAGGGTCCCCTAGGAAACACTGACAAACACTTTGGTTCCTACCCTGTCACAATAACTCCTCCCCTGGAATTTCATTTGTTGTCATGTCAAACAACACTGTATTCAAAGTGCCCACTATTATTTATATTTTAACTATAGAATGAGAATAAACATTCTATTTCCATAATTCCAAGTGTTTTGATCTAAATCGCAAGTGAAATCGCAATTGCAACATTTGGTTAAAAATAAAGCCTAGATTTGTTGTCCCTGCATACTCACCAGACATGTCACCCATTGAGCATGTTTTGGATGCTCTGGATTGACGTGTATGACAGCGTGTTCCAGTTCCCGACAATATCCAGCAACCTCGCACAGCCATTGAAGAGGAGTGGGACAACATTCCACGGGCCACAATCAACAGCCTGATCAACTCTATGTGAAGGAGATGTGTCGTGCTGCATGATGCAAATGGTGGTCACACCAGATACTGACTGGTTTTCTGATCCTCGCCCCTACTTTTTTTTAAAGGTATCTGTGGCCAACAGATGCATATCTGTATTCCCAGTCATGTGACATCCATAGATTACGGCCGAATGAATTTATTTCAATTGACGGATTTCCATAGATGAACTGTAACTCAGTAAATCTTTAGAAATTGTTGCATGTTGCGTTTATACAAAAACAAAAAACAACAACATTTTATTCATTTGACAACCCTGTTTTGTAAGCTTTTAAATTATATAAATCTCAACCGTTTATATTTTCCAGCGAGGAAGACATGTTATGGTGGGGTATACAAAATGGGTCAACTTTGAGCACCTTTTATCTCTTGAATGATTTGGCATTCAGGTCCAAAAAGTCACTTTCTGAGCACTTCTACAATGGGGAAATACACTGCTCAAAAAAATAAAGGGAACACTTAAACAACACAATGTAACTCCAAGTCAATCACACTTCTGTGAAATCAAACTGTCCACTTAGGAAGCAACACTGATTGACAATACATTTCACATGCTGTTGTGCAAATGGAATAGACAACAGGTGGAAATTATAGGCAATTAGCAAGACACCTCCAATAAAGGACTGGTTTTGCAGGTGGTGACGACAGACCACTTCTCAGTTCCTATGCTTCCTGGCTGATGTTTTGGTCACTTTTGAATGCTGGCGGTGCTTTCACTCTAGTGGTAGCATGAGACGGAGTCTACAACCCACACAAGTGGCTCAGGTAGTGCAGCTCATCCAGGGTGGCACATCAATGCGAGCTGTGGCAAGAAGGTTTGCTGTGTCTGTCAGCGTAGTGTCCAGAGCATGGAGGCGCTACCAGGAGACAGGCCAGTACATCAGGAGACGTGGAGGAGGCCGTAGGAGGGCAACAACCCAGCAGCAGGACTGCTACCTCCGCCTTTGTGCAAGGAGGAGCAGGAGAAGCACTGCCAGAGCCCTGCAAAATGACCTCTAGCAGGCCACAAATGTGCATGTGTCTGCTCAAACGGTCAGAAACAGACTCCATGAGGGTGGTATGAGGGCCCGACGTCCACAGGTGGGGGTTGTGCTTACAGCCCAACACCGTGCAGGACGTTTGGCATTTGCCAGAGAACACCAAGATTGGCAAATTCGCCACTGGCGCCCTGTGCTCTTCACAGATTAAAGCAGGTTCACACTGAGCACGTGACAGACGTGACAGAGTCTTGAGACGCCGTGGAGAATGTTCTGCGGTGGGTCAGTCATGGTGTGGGGTGGCATTTCTTTGGGGGGCCGCACAGCCCTCCATGTGCTCGCCAGAGGTAGCCTGACTGCCATTAGGTACCGAGATGAGATCCTCAGACCCCTTGTGAGACCATATGCTGGTGCGGTTGGCCCTGGGTTCCTCCTAATGCAAGACAATGCTAGACCTCATGTGGCTGGAGTGTGTCAGCAGTTCCTGCAAGAGGAAGGCATTGATGCTATGGACTGGCCCGCCCATTCCCCAGACCTGAATCCAATTGAGCACATTTTATTTTTTAAATTTAATTTAATCACATCTGGGACATCATGTCTCGCTCCATCCACCAACGCCACGTTGCACCACAGACTGTCCAGGAGTTGGGGGATGCTTTAGTCCAGGTCTGGGAGGAGATCCCTCAGGAGACCATCCGCCACCTCATCAGGAGCATGCCCAGGCGTTGTAGGGAGGTCATACAGGCACGTGGAGGCCACACACACTACTGAGCCTCATTTTGACTTTTTTTAAGGACATTACATCAAAGTTGGATCAGCCTGTAGTGTGGTTTTCCACTTTAATTTTGAGGGTGACTCCAAATCCAGACCTCCATGGGTTGATACATTTGATTTCCATTGATAATTTTTGTGTGATTTTGTTGTCAGCACATTCAACTATGTAAAGAAAAAAGTATTTAATAAGATTATTTCATTCATTCAGATCTAGGATGTGTTATTTTAGTGTTCCCTTTATTTTTTTGAGCAGTGTATGTATTGAAGGTTTCTTTCATATAAAAAGGGGTGCTGTCAAAGTTATTGGAAAGGGCACTAAAAGAGTGGAAGGATTTGGTTGGTTGACTGGGAGAAGGTAAAAACAAGTAGGCTAGGCCTATACAGTAGGCATATTTTATAGGGGGATTATGCGATCATGACCGTGATGAAAATAAGTGCCATGAAATCGGCCTAAAAATATAATATGTTTTATTGTCACATACACTGGGTTAGGTGCAGTGAAATGTGTTGTTTTACAGGGTCATCCATAGTAGTATGGCGCCCCTGGTGCAAATTAAATCAAATCAAATCAAATCAAATCAAATTTTATTGGTCACATGCGCCGAATACAACAGGTGCAGACATTACAGTGAAATGCTTACTTACAGCCCTTAACCAACAGTGCATTTATTTTAAACAAAAAAGTAAGAATAAAACAACAACAAAAAAGTGTTGAGAAAAAAAAGAGCAGAAGTAAAAAATAAAGTGACAGTAGGGAGGCTATATATACAATAGAATAAAGTGACAGTAGGGAGGCTATATATACAGGGGGGTACCGTTGCATAGTCAATGTGCGGGGGCACCGGCTAGTTGAGGTAATATGTACATGTGGGTAGAGTTAAAGTGACTATGCATAAATACTTAACAGAGTAGCAGCAGCGTAAAAAGGATGGGGTGGGGGGGCAGTGCAAATAGTCCGGGTAGCCATGATTAGCTGTTCAGGAGTCTTATGGCTTGGGGGTAGAAGCTGTTGAGAAGTCTTTTGGACCTAGACTTGGCACTCCGGTACCGCTTGCCGTGCGGTAGCAGAGAGAACAGTCTATGACTAGGGTGACTGGAGTCTTTGACAATTTTGAGGGCCTTCCTCTGACACCGCCTGGTATAGAGGTCCTGGATGGCAGGGAGCTTTGCCCCAGTGATGTACTGGGCCGTACGCACTACCCTCTGTAGTGCCTTGCGGTCAGAGGCCAAGCAGTTGCCATACCAGGCGGTGATGCAACCAGTCAGGATGCTCTCGATGGTGCAGCTGTAGAATTTTTTGAGGATCTGAGGACCCATGCCAAATCTTTTTAGTCTCCTGAGGGGGAATAGGCTTTGTCGTGCCCTCTTCACGACTGTCTTGGTGTGTTTGGACCATGATAGTTCGTTGGTGATGTGGACACCAAGGAACTTGAAGCTCTCAACCTGTTCCACTACAGCCCCGTCGATGAGAATGGGGGCGTGCTCAGTCCTCTTTTTTTTCCTGTAGTCCACAATCATCTCCTTTGTCTTGGTCACGTTGAGGGAGAGGTTGTTGTCCTGGCACCACACGGCCAGATCTCTGACCTCCTCCCTATAGGCTGTCTCATCGTTGTCGGTGATCAGGCCTACCACTGTTGTGTCGTCGGCAAACTTAATGATGGTGTTGGAGTCGTGCCTGGCCATGCAGTCATGGGTGAACAGAGAGTACAGGAGGGGACTGAGCACGCACCCCTGAGGGGCCCCCGTGTTGAGGATCAGTGTGGCAGATGTGTTGTTACCTACCCTTACCACCTGGGGGCGGCCCGTCAGGAAGTCCAGGATCCAGTTGCAGAGGGAGGTGTTTAGTCCCAGGATCCTTAGCTTAGTGATGAGCTTTGAGGGCACTATGGTGTTGAATGCTGAGCTGTAGTCAATGAATAGCATTCTCACGTAGGTGTTCCTCTTGTCCAGGTGGGAAAGGGCAGTGTGGAGTGCGATAGAGATTGCATCATCTGTGGATCTGTTGGGGCGGTATGCAAATTGGAGTGGGTCTAGGGTTTCTGGGATTATGCTGTTGATGTGAGCCATGACCAGTCTTTCAAAGCACTTCATGGCTACAGACGTCAGTGCCACGGGTCGGTAGTCATTTAGGCAGGTTATCTTAGAGTTCTTGGGCACGGGGACTATGGTGGTCTGCTTGAAACATGTTGGTATTACAGACTCAGTCAGGGACATGTTGAAAATGTCAGTGAAGACACTTGCCAGTTGGTCAGCACATGCTCGGAGTACACGTCCTGGTAATCCGTCTGGCCCTGCGGCCTTGTGAATGTTGACCTGCTTAAAAGTCTTACTCACATCGGCTACGGAGAGCGTGATCACATAGTCGTCCGGAACAGCTGGTGCTCTCATGCATGCTTCAGTGTTGCTTGCCTCGAAGCGAGCATAGAAGTGGTTTAGCTCGTCTGGTAGGCTTGTGTCACTGGGCAGCTCGCGGCTGTGCTTCCCTTTGTAGTCTGTAATAGTTTTCAAGCCCTGCCACATCCGACGAGCGTCAGAGCCAGTGTAGTATGATTCAATCTTAGACCTGTATTGACTCTTTGCCTGTTTGATGGTTCGTCGGAGGTCATAGCGGGATTTCTTATAAGCGTCCGGGTTAGAGTCCCGTTCCTTGAAAGCGGCAGCTCTACCCTTTAGCTCAGTGCGGATGTTTCCTGTAATCCATGGCTTCTGGTTGGGGTATGTACGTACGGTCACTGTGGGGACGACATCATCGATGCACTTATTGATGAAGCCAGTGACTGATGTGGTGTACTCCTCAATGCTGTCTGAAGAATCCCTGAACATGTTCCAGTCTGTGCTAGCAAAACAGTCCTGTAGCTTAGCATCTGCGTCATCTGACCACTTTTTTATTAGCCGAGTCACTGGTGCTTCCTGCTTCAGTTTTTGCTTATAAGCAGGAATCAGGAGGATAGAGTTATGGTCAGATTTGCCAAATGGAGGGCGAGGGAGAGCTTTGTATGCGTCTCTGTGTGTGGAGTAAAGGTGGTCTAGAGTTTTTTCCCCTCTGGTTGCACATTTAACATGCTGGTAGAAATGAGGTAGAACGGATTTAAGTTTCCCTGCATTAAAGTCCCCTGCTACTAGGAGCGCTGCATCTGGATGAGCGTTTTCCTGTTGATTAATGGCCTTGTACAACTCATTCAGTGCAATCTTAATGCCAGCATTGGTTTGTGGTGGTAAATAGACAGCTATGAAAAGTATAGATGAAAACTCTCTTGGTAAATAGTGTGGTCTACAGCTTATCATAAGATACTCTACCTCAGGCGAGCAAAACCTTGAGACTTCCTTAGTATTTGATTTTGTGCACCAGCTGTTGTTTACAAAAATACAGAGACCGCCACCCCTCGTCTTACCCGAGTCTGCCGTTCTGTCCTGCCGATGTAGCGTATAGCCTGCTAGCTGAATGTTGTCATTGTTGTCATTCAGCCACGACTCCGTGAAACATAAGATATTACAGTTTTTAATGTCCCGTTGGTAGGATAACCGTAATCTTAAATCGTCCATTTTATTATCCAAAGCTTGAACGTTGGCTAATAGGATTGATGGGAGAGGCAGTTTACTCGTTCGCCGTCGGATCTTTACAAGGCACCCCGACCTACGTCCACGGTATCTCCGTCTCTTCCTCACGCGAATGACGGGGATCTGGGCCTTGTCTGGAGTCTGTAGAATATCCTTCGCGAACGCCTCGTTGAAAAAAAAGTGTTCGTCCAACGCGAGGTGAGTAATCGCTGTCCTGATATCCAGAAGCTCTCTTTGGTTATAAGAGACGATGGCATAAACATTATGTACAAAATAAATTACAAATAACGCGGAAAAACACACATAATAGTACAATTGGTTAGAGGGCTGTAAAACGGCAGCCATCTTCTTCCGGCGCTGTTCTTCATTAGGGTGAAGTGTTAGGGTGAAGTGCCTTGCTCAAGGGCACATCACCAGATTTTTCACCTTGTCTGCTCGGGTATTCAAACCAGCGACCTTTCGGTTACTGGCCCAACACTCAAACTGGCTACCTACCGCCCCTGCTAGGCTACCTGCCTCCCCTAGCCTACTTCAAAATGAGAAAAGGTTGGTTTAAAGCCAAGAAGAGGAGACCGACCATGTCGTGTTCTTTCCTGGTGTGTCGACACACTATGAGCTGTGGCCTGGCCTAGCACTCTCCTCACAGCTCCTCTCGGCTCTTCTCCTGGCGCTGACACCCTTTGCAGGGGAAATTCAGTAACTTCGCATCTGGACTGCGTTACTGGAGCAGTGCCACATGTGAGGCTGTGGGGGGGCAGAGCTCAGGAGCTCGAGCCAGGCCTGTCGGATTACCAACCCGCTGTGTAAATTACACAAAGGGTTTTATTGAGCCCAGCTAAAATTGGTGTTGAATTCCATGAGGAACAGAGGTAGAAGTTCGATGTACAGTCTCATCCCAGGGTCATGATCCAGTTACATATTTTGCAAACATACTCCCTGCTGCTGCATGCTTGCCAAACAGCCTTTTGCGTGACCTGGAAAGACCTTGTATGAATACAGAGTTAGGTCTATACCTGCCTTCAAGGAATGTGAGATGGTGGCGGCAGCCGGCTATTTGTTTATCTATTGACCACTTTTTGCAGTACCTAATCAATACAGTGCAGTCTGCTGACCATCGTTAGTGCTCTTCCATTTGGTTCTGATAGGCTGTTCCAGAGGTTATTGAAAGGATGTCTGGCTGGCTCATTGTGCTTCTTTCCCTTGTTTGTCAGCTTACTTTATAACGAATATTTTACAAAATGTATATTTTACATTTGACATTTGAGTAATTTTGCAGACACTTTTATCCAGAGCGACTTACAATTAGTGCATTCATCTTCAGACAGCTGGGTGAGACAACCACATCAGTCTTAGCAAGTACATTTTCCTTCGATAAAATAGCAAAGTGGGTGCTAGTAGAGGTAGCAGAGCGGAGTGCTCTGGTTGGGGGGTGTAGGCTTTGAGAAAATGTACAAATCAAATGCAGTTAGGGATCCCTGTATTCTCTTATTTTCTTTTCCCTGAAGAAAGAAGAAGCAGATGCTCATGTTTTATTGTTCATGGCTGGCCAGGTTTAGGGAGCCGAGTGGCGTTGGTGGGGAGGAGGGGGCAGCCTGGCGTTGGTGGGGAGGAGGGGGCAGCCTGGCGTTGGTGGGGAGGAGGGGGCAGCCTGGCGTTGGTGGGGAGGAGGGGGCTACCTGCATCGCTCTTTTTTGCTGGCCTTTGAGTTTCTCTCTGCCCCGGCCGTCTGCTAGAAGAGTTAAGTCTCAGATTGAGGTTTTCCTTAAACAAAGGTAGTGTTTCTGTTTCAGCCACATGCTCCAGTGGGAGGCTGTCTTTCATTCAGACTGACTCTGGTTGCATCTATAAAAGGGCCTCTGGCTGATTTTACCACTGCAGGCCATTCTCTTTGTGCCTGGGGGACAGTCTGTTTGGCCCCGGGCCAACTCTGCTGCTCATCCCAATCAGGCTAGCTGCTGATGGATTCCCCAATGGCCCTTGTCTCCTCTTCCCCCAAAAGAGAATTAGGTGGTCTGCAGGAAGATATACTCTTCCTCTGAGACTGATAGAGTTGCCTCTTAGCTAATCCTGCGTCACACTAATGGGAAGCCTAGCATAACCCTTACATTCATCATAGCATGGGGAAGCCTTTACAGGCCTCCTGAGTGGCGCAGCGGTCTAAGGCACTGCATCGCAGTGCTAGAGGCGTTACTACAGACACGGGTTCGATCCCGGGCTGTATCACAATCGGCCGTGATCGGGATCCCATAGGGCGGCGCACAATTGGCCCAGCATCGTCTGGGTTAGGGGAGGGTTTGGCCGGGTAGACCGGGTTAGGGGAGGGTTTGGTGGTGTAGGCAGTCATTGTAAATAAGAATTTGTTCTTAACTGACTTGCCTAGTTAAATAAATAATAAATAAACATCATGTATCCTGCCCCTCCCTCTTGCCTCATTCAAAGGGATTGTCTCCTAGCTCAGGTCCTAGGAGACCAGGCCACTCAGAAGCCACTTCCTGTGGGTTGACCTCCATAGAGCTGTAATGTTGTGTGGGGGTTAATGACCAAACGCCTTCATTGGTCCGTCTGTGTCTCAGTAATAACTCATTCACTTCCTGCCAGTCACCCAGTGGTGGCTCAGCTCTGACTGGCTGCTCTGTGTTTGCAGAAGCCTGACAGCCTTCTGCAGTTCACTGACTAATGCAGTGAAATGCTCGTAATCTTAAGGCTGTCAGCTCGGTCATAAACCCTGAAAACAACTGTTCATAAAAGCTATAGCTAGACCTATTCATTGTGGAATGGGGTGGGATCCTCTCTGTCTGTTTCAACTGTATGGCACTTCAGGTTTCGCTCCCCCACTTTGGGTGGGGTTTATAGCTTTAAATTGAGTGCAGTGGTGAGTAACATGGCACAGTTGACATTCCAGGATAGGCTGTCAGGCAAATCGCTCAAGTTGTTTCCCTATCTCTATGTGCCAAGTGGGATCAGTTATGTTGATAAAGGCTGTGTATGCTACATGTAGTGTTTGCAGATTTCTGTGCCTTGCCCCATATTGAAGCTGGCACTACTAATTGTTTTACCCGTGTTTCCAGAAACACACTCCTGATTTCCATCACACAAGGTTGGTTTGGCACTCACACTTTGTGCTTCCAATAAAACTGTTATAATTTGTGTGCGTGTGTTTATGTCCATCTTCGTGATGTCATTAGGGTTCAATAAAACTGAACTCGAGGGCTATTTGCCCTACTCTACGTTTTGAGAATGGAGCTCATTGAAATATTGGTCACATCACAAGTGATATTTGTTACGGTCCTTGGAGGCATAGTATTGAAAAGCCACAGAAAAATGCCCAGTGATGGAAATATGTGGTTTTACACAAACTGGCCTAGTTTACATCGCTCTAAGTGTGCTTTAACAAGAACTTTAATTTGAAATCATGAGACAGTAGTCATCATCATTGTTCTAATTGTTAGAAAATGCTGTCTTGACCCTTAAGGTCATGAGTCATCTGATTCAGGCTAGACCTAGGATAAGCGTACCTATTAAGCCCACTGAATCTTTGGATTCAAATAAAGAAAAAAAAATGTTTTCTGCTATTTTAATGTTTTAACAAATTCATCTAGTTGTTATAGCCATATGTTTTTATTCTAAGCCAATCAAATGTTTTATTATTAAGTTATTGACAGTTGTGTATGTTCCCCAAATTAAAAGCTGCAAAAAAACTTTGGTGTTGAGACGACCCTCAGATAAACACATTTTCCAGATATTTGTTTGTACCTACTCAGGAGAGCTTTTTGAGGAAGGTTCAGTTTCGGTTAGATTATTAACGAATACTCACGGTTTTCGTTTTCTATTTATTTTGAAATGCTCTATGCATTATGCGGGTTGAATGCTGTAACAACACAGAATAAAACAATTATTAAAAGTACCATGGTGATAGTGACTGCACATTACTGCTTATCACTTATTAACCATAATTTATTCACATTACTTTAATAAAATAATTCAATTGTGTATATTACATTTGTTTTAGGCCTATTTGATGACTTTATTATTTCATTCCAAGTCATCATCTCATTTCTATAGAGCTGCTGCCTATGCTGTCTGACAAAATCACTATTTTAGTAGTTCTTCAAAGTAAAAAAGGTATACTTTTATGACTGCTAATTACCAACTATCAATCTTAGATGTATTTTCAGATAGAGATACCTCACGAAGCAACTGCTCTCTATCCCTCTCGATCGCGCCTTCTTCTCTCCATTTCAGACCGGACAAGTATAGATGAGATGATGACATGGAATGAAATAATAAAGTCATCAAATAAGCCTAAAACAAATGTAAACTACACTATATATACAAAATTATGTGGACACCTCTTCAAATTAGTGGATTCGGCTATTTCAGCCACACCCGTTGCTGATAGGTGTATAAAATCGAGCACACAGCCATGCGATCTCCATAGACAAACACTGGCAGTAGAATGGCCCGTACTGAAGAGCTCAGTGACTTTCAAGGTGGCACCATCATAGGATGCCACCTTTCCAACAAGTCAGTTCGTCAAATTTCTGCACTGCTAGAGCTGCCCCGGTCAACTGTAAGTGCTGTTATTGTGAAGTGGAAACGTCTAGGAGCAACAACGGCTCAGCCGCAAAGTGGTAGGCCACACAAGCTCACAGAACGGGACCGCCGAGTGCTGAAGTGCGTAGCGCGTTAAAATAGTCTGTCCTCGGTTGCAACACTCACTACAAAGTTCCAAACTGCCTCTGGAAGCAACGTCAGCACAAGAACTGTTCGTCGGGAGCGTCATGAAATGGATTTCCATGGCCGAGCAGCCGCACACAAGCCTAAGATCACCATTCGCAATGCCAAGCGTCGGCTGGAGTGGTGTAAAGCTCGCTGCCATTGGACTCTGGAGCAGTGGAAACGCGTTCTCTGGAGTGATGAATCTTGCTTCACCATCTGGCAGTCCGACGGATGAATCTGGGTTTGGCGGATGTCAGGAGAACGCTACCTGCCCGACTGCATAGTGCCAACTGTAAAGTTTGGTGGCTAAGGAATAATGGTATGGGGCTGTTTTTCATGGTTCGTGCTAGGCCCCTTAGTTCCAGTGAAGGGAAATCTTAACGCTACAGTATACAATGACATTATAGACGTTTTTCTGTGCTTCCAACTTTGTGGCAACAGTTTTGGGAAGGCCCTTTCCTGTTTCAGCATGACAATGCCCCCGTGCACAAAGCGAGGTCCATACAGAAATGGTTTGTCAAGATTGGTGTGGAAGAACTTGACTGGCCTGCACAGAGCCCTGACCTCAAACCCATCGAACCCCCTTGTGATGAATTGGAACACCGACTGCGAGCCAGGCCTAATCGCCAAACATCAGTGCCCGGCCTCACTAATACTCTTGTGGCTGAATGGAAACAAGTCACCGCAGCAATGTTCCAACATCTAGTGGAAAGCCTTTGTTAGATTAATTTGGATTTTAAGAATAATGACTAAAGAATTTCACCCCAAACACAGTATAAATGTTAGAATTATCATGTAGTGTCAACCCACTAACAGAGGGGGCGGTACTAACCATTCAAGGGGGAAGGCGGGAACTGTTTAAGAAAGCCACCTAAAGGTGGGAGGAGCATAGTGCCTTTGTTTGTCAAGGGGTATAAAAACAGTATGTTTGTGTTTTTGACCAGAGCTCTCCATGAATAAATATGCCGATAATTACTTGTGGATTGTGGACCTTGAATCATTGATGATTAAAACCAGAGCTTTACAACCTCTGGTAATGATTCAAGCTTAGGTTGAATTAGAGATAGAAATTCACATGACAGCCTTCCCAGAGGAGTGGATGCTGTTATAGCAGCAAAGGGGGGACCAACGCCATATTAATTTTGGAATGAGATGTTCGAGCAGGTGTCCACATACTTGTAGTGTATGTAGAATATTGGCCTGTTGGAAACTACAACTCCCTACTACATTGCACAGGTCGGGCTTGATCGGATTTAGCTCTAGAGAAACGGTGCATTGCTCTAAATGGAATTCAAATAATTGAACCGACGTCGGTCAATTAGTTGTTTTAAAAACCAAAAAACGTCCAACATTTTTGGTTGATTGCTCAGCACTTCTTCTCCGATAAGTGCTCATACTTTATGTGAAATTAAGAGATTAATGTGCTGATATAGTGCATTTGGAAAGTATTCAGACCCCTTGACTTTTCAAAATTTTGTTACGTTACAGCCTTATTCTAAAATGGATTAAATTGTTTTCCCCCCTCATCAATCTACACACAATACCCCATAATGACAAAGCAAAAACTGTATTTTGTAATTATTTTTTGCTAATTTATAAAAAATGGAAATAAGTATTCAGACCCTTTACTCAGTTCTTTGTTGAAGCACCTTTGGCAGCGATTACAGCCTCGAATCAAATCAAATGTATTGGTCACATACACATGGTTAGCAGATGTTGTTATTGCGAGTGTAGCGAAATGCTTGTGCTTCTAGTTCCGACAGTGCAGCAATATCTAGCAAGTAATATCTAACAGTTCCACAACCAACAAATATCTAATAGACACAAATCTAAGTAAAGGAATGGAATAAGAATATATAAATATATGGATGAGCAATGTCATTGTCAGAGCGGCATAGGCTAAGATGCAATAGATAGTATAGAGTACAGTATATACATATTCAGAGACATGTCCCGAAGAAACTCCTGCGTTGTCTTGGCTGTGTGCTTAGGGTTGTTGCCCTGTTGGAAGGTGAACCTTCGCCCGTGTCTGAGGTCCTGAGCGCTCTGGAGCAGGTTTTCATCAAGGATCTCTCTGTACTTTCCCCCGTTCATCTTTCCCTTGATCCTGACTAGTCTCCCAGTCCCTGCTGCTGAAAAACATCCCCACAGCATGATGCTGCCACCACGATGCTTCACCATAGGAATGGTGTAATCCATTTTAGAATAAGGCTGTAACGTAACAAAATGTGGAAAAAGTCAAGGGGTCTGAATACCTTCCGAATGCACTGTATATGCACGATAGTATATTTCTTGGGCGTTAATTACGTTAGTTTCATGCCAATTGAAAATATGGGTTTTTCATGCTAGCAGTCGTGCCTGCAAGTCAGTCACACAGTAGCACAGTGTTTCCCAATCTCGGTACTGGCGACCCCAAAGGGTGCACGTTTTGGTTTTTGCACTAGCACTACACAGCTGATTCAAATAATCAACTCATCATTAAGCTTTGATTATTTGAATCAGCTGTGTAGTGCTAGAGCAAAAACCAAAACGTGCACCCCTTGGGGTCCCCAGTACCGAGTTTGGGAAACACTGCAGTAACAGCATGACTTGGTGAACTACAACAAGATTATAGATTTCAGGCTAGTGTTGCACGGTATACCGAAACTTCAATACTTTTTCGATTACTAGAAAATGAAAAACTGTTCCGTACTAGAATTTGTTTTACTTTCGTTACTTCTATCAAATGTGTCTCACGTCATCTACTTATTGAGAGAGGACCAAGTCAGTCTATCAGCACAGCCGATGTCCCCTTACAGCGCGGGAGCACCGTGCCTGCTCCACTTACTCATTGCTAGCTCTAGCCCAGGGCTCTCCAACCCTGTTCCTGGAGAGCTACCGTCCTATAGGTTTTCACTCCAACCCTAATCTAGCACACCTGATTCTAATAATTAGCTGGTTGATAAGCTGAATCAGGTTAGTTACAACTGGGGTTTTAGCAAATTTCTACAGGATGGTAGCTCTCCAGGAACAGGGTTGGAGAGCCCTGCTTTAGCCTGTCCTGTGGAACTCACTGGGAGTCTGGGCTGCATCACCACTTATGCTGCACAAACGTTAATACACTTGAATAATGAATCACAGCATGTTGAAACTGGTAATTACTGTTCGCAAAACATTGATCTCTGTGGATTGGACACCCCCCTGTTATGAGTGCTACTTTCATGATGAATAGTAATGAGTCTATTTTAATAACTTTAGGGGAGATTAATAAAATGTCATTTTACATACGAACTGTACGTTTTTAACATTGGGAAATTAATTAAAATAGATTATAAGGTACATTCGGTAGCCTACCCATTTAAGCACATCTGGACTTATGACTTATGTCTTATTAAAACATTTAAGTAAAGTCATAAAACTTCACATTAGAGATTAATATTTCATTTTATCTACACTTTTCTTACAGAAATTAGGGCAGTATATGATAGAAATGTCTGAACTTAGATATAGGGCTTAATAGGTACACTTACCATAGGAGGTTGCTGGCACCTTAATTGGGGAGGACGGGCTCGTGGTAATGGCTGGAGGTAGGTAGAATGGTATCAAATACATTGTTTCCATGTGTTTTCCATTCCATTTGCTCCGTTCCAGCCATTATTATGAGCCGTCCTCCCCTCAGCAGCCTCCACTGACACACTTACCCTATTTCCATTGACAATTCAGAGGGGATAGGGGTGTACCCTCTTCACCAATTAGCTACTTCTAAGGAGCTTGTTTGTCTTAATTCCTCATCTGCTCACAGTAAGCATCTTAGCCTCCACCACACAGACAATCCATGTATCCATTAACTTTATCTCTGGAATTCTGGGCATCCTCCAAGC
The DNA here is from genome assembly GCF_964263955.1 of Coregonus lavaretus. Classification (NCBI taxonomy): domain Eukaryota; kingdom Metazoa; phylum Chordata; class Actinopteri; order Salmoniformes; family Salmonidae; genus Coregonus; species Coregonus lavaretus. The sequence continues at coordinate 32,413,062 of NC_139993.1, read as the reverse complement.
TTCCAGGAGGTTCTGCATTTGGCTAAAACATTTGCAGTAACCCCTTTTGATTATGTTCTGAGACCCCTCGCACGGCTTTGCTTCTCTGCTTTGAAGCCGGTGTGGGTATCAGTGGAAATAGTTAAATTGACAGATTTAAACCAGACCAGCTCATAATGGAGGATAATGATAATGCTGTTTTTTGTGGTCCCAGTATTTTTGCATGCTTGGCATTTTACGGACTGAATTTCTGGGGTTGTGGTCAACAATTGAGTCACTGACTGCTGTTTTGTATCTATTTCCCTTCTGAATGATTCCAGAGTGTGTCTTACTATTGATGCCCATCTCTGGCCATGGTCTCTTTACTGCTTTGTTGCTGTTCTGTTCGGGAGCACTTTATAGTGAATATGGAGAATAGGCCTACATTTGGTATGCAGGCTTTTTGCATGTTTACCAAGAGGAAACAATGGCTTTTAAGATAATGTTTTGATTACAAAACAAACCAATTCCTCCTTTTGGGAGAGGGACTCGTGTTTTTTGGGCATGTAGGTCAGTATTTTGTGTTTTTCACATTGAAAAACCAAACTCTGGCCTGATGACAGCAGTGATAAATGATAGGTATGCACCTACATTAATTTACATACAGTAATTTACATACAGTAATTTACATCTGTTTCTTGTCTCTGTCTCTCTCTCTCTCTCCCTCTCTTACACTGAGCTATAATCAGCTGTTGTCTTCTGCTTTTGGTTTTAGCTCATTGTTTTACATCAATATTAGTTACAGATATACAGTATATTCCTTGGCGTTCTTTGTTTTGGATGTACATTTACATTTTAGTAATTTAGCAGACACTCTTATCCAGAGTGACTTACAGTTAGTGAGTGCATATATTATTATCATTCTTTTTTTTCTTTTTTCATACTGGCCCCCCGTGGGAATCGAACCCACAACCTTGGCATTGCAAACGCCATGCTCTACCAACTGAGCTACATCCCTGCCGGCCATTCCCTCCCCTACCCTGGACGACGCTGGGCCAGTTGTGCGCCGCCCCATGTACTTGGATATGGGCAGATCCACAGTAACAGAATTACGCTGAGACTAGGGCTGTGGCGTTCATTACATTTTGTCAGCAGGTGATTGTCAAGCAAATAATTCTCACGGTAATTGACCGTTAATTAGTATAAACACGTTTAGCATCTCCTGGCTTCCACGCATAACCTACAAGGCAATGATGCAGACCTTTTGGAACATCTATGTTATGATGAGTTTCTCCGGTATCAAGTAATTCAGGATGCAAGAGAATAGTTACACTTAGATGGAGAGTTGGTACAAAGTATTTCATATTACAGTACCGGATTCACATGACAAGCGGTACGTGAAGGCATACAAAATATCTCCGTTTATATACTGCTTTGCAAGCTAATTCCATCCAACAGTTGCCAACCATTATTGAGTGTCACTCCACAATAGCATCACCCTATATGGTATCGTGTTGCACCCTAGTCAGTATATTCCATCACATACTCCTAAGATTAGCACCAGTGGCCTCCCATCCTTCCTGGCCCGCATACCTTCTGGCACCCACCAGTGACAGAAATAAATACATGGAATGTCCTCATCCTCCAAATCCCATGCAGCTCACAATATCAAAGACATTAACAAATACTGTATAAAGATGTCATATCAATCTACATTTTAAAGTCTAATAAATCAATTTAATATAGCCTACACCATAACAATAAATCCTATATTTATTTTAGACAGGTCTAAAGAAACATGATATGAAGAAAATGTAGTCTCTTTCAGAAGAACAGAATAGCATACTCTGAGTTGTCCTTATGTTAGGCCATGATCTGGCTATGCCATATAGCTGTGTGCTACGCTAGTTCATTTAGCAGACAAGATTTGCTTAGAATTCCGTGGCATTATTTTAAAAATTATTTTATAGTATGAAGAATACAATTAAACATAGCTTAATACAATAGAAAGGATATTTTCTCCAAACAATTTCAAAGGAAGTGCGCACGTGCAGCTATTCTGTGTTGAGCGGTTAACAAAGAAACTGGTCCCTCCTATATGCTTAATTTAGTTATTTATGCAAATGTAGTTGTGATACAAACATTGGGGTATATGTTTTTATGTTTAATACATTCTAAGGCTGCATGATGGGACTCTAATTATTTGAAAAAAGTCACAAGCTGCATACACTTCATCAGTCTCTCATTCACAATTGGACAAGCACTTGATAATATTCTCACCAGGCCTCGATTTTCCCGGCTGCATCCCCCTTGTGTGGCCGTTATGTCCCCTAAAAAATCCATGCCTTTTGCAGCAAAAGCTCAAGCCTATGCCAATCTACTATCCCATAGTCACTTTACCCCTACCTACATGTACATATTACCTCAATTACCTCGACTAACCTGTAACCCTGCACATTGACTCGGTACCGGTGCCCCCTGTATATAACCATGTTATCTGGAGAGACCTGAAAATAGCTGTGCAGCAACGCTCCCCATCCAACCTGACAGAGCTTGAGAGGATCTGCAGAGAAGAATGGGAGAAACTCCCCAAATACAGGTGTGCCAAACTTGTAGCATCGTACCCAAGAAGACTCGACGCTGTAATCGCTGCCAAAGGTGCTGCAACAAAGGACTGAGTAAAGGGTCTGAATACTTATGTAAATGTGATATTTAAGTGTTTTTTATTTATTTTGATAAATTAGCAAAAATGTCTAAACCTGTTTTTGCTTTGACCTTATGGGGTATTGTGTGTAGGTTGATGAGGGAAAAAAACAAATCAATTTTAGAATAAGGCAGTAGCGTCAGCATGTGGAAAAAGGTCTAGGGATCTGAATACTTTCCGAAAGCACTGTAGTAGGCCTAGCCTATAGAAAGCTGATGGGATCCTCCTCTTTTTAGTAGAGGCCATCAACTCTGTTTTCTCATGCAATTGCATAGCCTATAGAAATGTTGCGCAACATGAGCTCATGGGCACTCATGAAGTGTTTGATTAGATTTTCGAATACATTTGCGTTGTCAGAGTGATTAGAGGGACAATAGAGTGCTGAGTACCAGGTAATTAGCAAGTTTGGTAGGCTATTAATGACTATCAGCAGCATCAGAGCTTGGAGAAGCCTAATTACGGTGACTAAACGGTCACGTGGAATTTGATTGCGGTCATGACTCGTGACCGCCTGTGTGGCGGTAATACGGACCCGTAACAGCCCTAGCTGAGACACAGATTTTTCACTTCAATGTTACCAAACCATTGATTTCAAAGTTTAACAAACCATACAGCTCTATGCACCATGACTAATTTTAACAATATCCACCGAACATTTTACGAAAACGTATTTACTGGAAGAACTGTGCAGATGCAAAGTAAAATCTCCCTCCCTCCGTTTTTTTATGTGGCCACGTTTTCCAAAAACTCTTAAATATCTGTTCTGAATTACAATTCAAAGATGTCTGCAGAAAGAATGGGGTGTTAGCTATGACATGACACCTTGACTTTGAAAAAATCCCTTTGGTTATTTAACTACTGTAAGGTAAGTACATTTACATTCTGTAACATTATTGCATCATGGGTCCCTGATCTGTACTATACAGAAAAGCATAATTATGGATATGAACATAATTCTCTTCATGGTGATGTAGCCTGAATAAGTACACAAAGGTAGAAATATGTATTATCCTCCTTTGCATATTTGGGTATTATTCTACACACTGGCTATTATTCTAATGAGCGCCGCCCCCAAACAAGACCAAATTTGGTTGTTCCGGACCAGACCAAATCTGAATCAATCATAGATGTCTGTGTTTCACAAGTTTGAACATCAAATTACAGCACGGTAGAGTACATTGGAGCAGTACAGTAGAGTTCAGTACAGTACTCTACAGTACTGTTCAGTACTCTACTTTTCTTTACTGTTCTGTACTCTACTGGATTGTACTGTGCTGTCCAAACTTGTGAAACATGGACGTTTGGGTTCAGATTTGGTCCGGACCAAATCAGAACCAATCATGGACGTCTATGTTTGGGCCAAATGAAGGTCGGTCCGGACCGGACCAAAAAATGAAGTCTGTGGACATTGAAGTCAAGGCCATGGCGGAGTGACCAAATTTAAACTGCTTTGTCAACCTTTGTCCTATCGTGATTATATACTCCTAAAACATCGTGATATACGATGGAATCGCCCCCTATTGGCCATTACAAGAAATACATACAAAATAAACACTCTGCTAAAACCACCGTTGGGCTAAATCGCATGCTACAACTGGACGAATCATGACGAAAGACAAGGTAGTTGAAAGCCTGGGCAGAGGCTAAGTGCAGGCAAATCTAGGGGGGTAGAAGGATTACTTTATCCTATCCCAGGTATTCCTTAAAGAGGTGGGGTTTCAAATGTCTCCGGAGGGTGGTGAGTGACTCCGCTGTCCTGGCGTCGTGAGGGAGCTTGTTCCACCATTGGGGTGCCAGAGCAGCGAACCGGTTTGACTGGGCTGAGCGGGAACTATGCTTCCGCAGAGGAAGGGGAGCCAGCAGGCCAGAGGTGGATGAACGCAATGCCCTCTTTTGGGTGTAGGGACTGATCAGAGCCTGAAGGTACGGAGGTGCCGTTCCCCTCACAGCTCCATAGGCAAGCACCATGGTCTTGTAACAGATGCAAGCTTCAACTGGAAGCCAGTAGAGTGTGCGGAGGAGCGGGGTGACGTGAGAGAACTTGGGAAGGTTGAACACCAGACGGGCTGCGGCATTCTGGATGAGTTGTAGGGGTTTAATGGCACAGGCAGGGAGCCCAGCCAACAGCGAGTTGCAGTAATCCAGACGGGAGATGACAAGTGCCTGGATTAGGACCTGTGCCGCTTCCTGTGTAAGGCAGGGTCGTACTCTCCGAATGTTGTAGAGCATGAACCTGCAGGATCGGGTCGCCGCCTTGATGTTAGCGGAGAACGACAGGGTGTTGTCCAGGGTCATGCCAAGGCTCTTCGCACTCTGGGAGGAGGACACAACGGAGTTGTCAACCGTGATGGCGAGATCATGGAACGGGCAGTCCTTCCCCGGGAGGAAGAGCAGCTCCGTCTTGCCAAGGTTCAGCTTGAGGTGGTGATCCGTCATCCATACTGATATGTCTGCCAGACATGCAGAGATGCGATTCGCCACCTGGTTATCAGAAGGGGGAAAGGAGAAGATTAGTTGTGTATCGTCAGCGTTGCAGCATGTCCATGTCACATAGCCTAAATATCGAAAGCTGTTAAATGCGTTGCTGATTTATTTATTGCTTGAGATGTAGGCCCTGCTCCCTCAGTGATGCCATTTTGTGCTGATAATAGCCCGTAGAATTCTCACTGGCTTGTTCTATTCCAAATGGTGCTGTCCTCTCACAGTTTCATTTGGTGGTGGCGTGGGCACCTGCTCAGTGCGCACATTTCTGGCTTTTTTTGCGCTTAGCCCTCGGAGGTGTAGGTTCAGGTTGAGGCTCAGTATTAGACGAATACTCATCAGAGATGTCATCATAATTAATTTCTTCCCCAACATCAGTCGTTTTCATTCAAATTCTGTAGCAACGCAACGTGTGCATCCATTCGTCTTGGTCTTCTTGCCATTGTAAATTACGCTCGCTCTCACTGTGTACTCCAAGTAGGCCAGAGTAGATTTATAGAGTACATAACATTTTGAGATTATAATTAGAATATACCAATACAATAGAATGGCCCGCCCTTTTCTTCATTCACAATTGGTGACTACATAATTATGCATTGTTCGCTTCCCCTCGCACATCAACTCATCCATTATTCCTCATCATACTTTAGCCTACTTCATTTATTTCATCTGTTATTATATGTGTGAAATTCATTTAGGTATAGCTTAAGTTAACTTTCGAGGCAAGTATCGGGGTGATTTTCAAATGGGCACGGCAGCTTCAACTATCGGGAGAAGGAGGGGCGCAGACCCTACTGTCGAGGAGGGTGAACGGGGAAAACCATATAAAAATGACATGCCCTCCTAAAACTGTCTATAACATCAGTTCTCTTTGTGATATTAAGATTCTAACAACATTGTGTTATATAGACTAATTTAGGAAAAGTAATAGATGGAGGGGGGCATGACTTAAAAAATGGCAGAGTAATACATTTTTTAAATTCATGAGCAGTCCAAATGACTGCTTTAGTGGTTCTATTGTGGGTTTTATAGTAACATGTAATTTAACTGTAAAAATGTATTAGCCGACCTTTTTAATGTGGCATAAACACAACCAGTCATGTTTTCATCTGATGGTAAAACAAATGACCTCAAAGTAGGTTACCTTCACACGTTAGTCCAAAATAGCATCCGATATACTGAAACAGCGCCCTTCTTTCTTACAAGATGTAGCCCCATGTATCTGATGCGGTCTGGCTCGGATGCATTATCTGACAATGATTGGTCTTTCTGTCGGCGCGCATCTCGGTCAAATACTTTAAAAATATTTAAATATTTTGTTTGGGCGGGCAAGGAGCTATGGTAGGGCGAGCCAGGAGCAGTGTTCCCTGTCATTCTTTTTGGCACTGAGCAGATTTCAGGTCTGCTGAGCACAAACTTGAATGTTTGTGAAAATTCTGTGCAACTTCCAGCGTGCGTTTATTGTGAAGTGAGGCTGTACCCGCTTTAAGTTACTGTTTTAACAGTGGCCATGTAGGCTACTGTGGCTATTTGATCATAATGTGGGCCTACCATATTGTTTGCCATCAAAAACAATGGAGAAAATGCATCCCATAACATTTTAACATTGAAATAGCTGTTCTGTCATTCAGCCTACAGTAGCAGCCGCAGCCAATGTGTGGTGTTCAATGAAGGCCTTTAAAAAAAAATGTTGTGGTGTTTGATGCAAGAAAATACATGATTATTCCCATACCATTATTACAGAGAATCACACAAATTATGTTACCCTCTGCCATTTGGCATGTTGCCCGGCTGTGCCATGCTCTCTTGTACGCTCTTTATTGCATTGTTCCAGTCAAGTTCAAATAGGCTAAACTATCATCTGTCACATCAGAATGTCGTCACCATAGACGATGGCTGTCAACCATCGTTGATTTACGATTCTATCATAATATCGCCCAACCCTAGTGTCAGTAAGAGCGGGGAGAGATTACATTAACTGGAGAGGTAGAGTGAGAAGGAGGGGTTGTCCAGACTGTTTTCACAGTCTTGCTTTGACCACCAGATGGCAAAAAGAGAAATAAAAGTTATAAGCTAAACATAACAGTATGCTAGTGTAAGGGAGGACAGAAACAGGTGACCCAACTGTGGTTTGTGACTACTATGATTTCCCATTGTAGCCAATTCAATTGCAGTAATTCCGTTACTGATTTGCTAACATAATTACGAGTTTTCGTCACTTAGTAATTCATAAACAAACTTCATATCAGTAAAAACACTAGCTAATTGGTAGGTCTACCTTTTACTTGTTACTTCGGTGAACTTTATCCTCTTCATGAGGTAGAGTAATTAGAAAATATCTTAAAGATATGTGGTCTTTGGTAACGGAATTACAAGGCAATGTTTCTTAAACTTACAGAAGGCAAATCATTTCTCCAAAGCTAAATATAAATTTTTGATATTAGTTTGTAGGAGTCTTTATTTTGTTTTTATGTATTTCTATTACTTAAGACTTTTTCTGGTAGATGTTGTCTAAGACCCCCTTTTCTAGCTGTTTGACTAGAAATCCAAGGTTTTGCTTGTTCCAAATGTTTTGGATGGAAAATGGTTTAAAAAAATGTATATGTCTTCATTTCTAAAAAATATAGACTCTTCGCTTTCATTTGACACCCTGTTTGACATGCTCCTATGTACTTCACATGTTGGTGCTCATGCGTCCTTTTACATGAAAATGCCCATATGTAAATCTGGGGTATCTTGAGTTGACCTTGAGCCAAAAGCTATTGGCAGCAGCTTAATAAAGCATGCCAGTCTCATCTGGTCAAAGAACAGTGGCATTACTGGTATAGCAAAAGCTCCATGCCAGTCTCTCTATAGTCTGCCACTGGCTTGTTGGTGGAGGCTGTGAAATGGACTATCTCTTTGATTATATATACTGCTCAATGAACTAAAACCTTTTCACATTTTTTACATCTGCCAAGAACTTCCTGCTAACTTCCTATCAAATAGCGTTGTATCAAAACCAGTCCTGTACATTTTATTAGGCAACATTGACATAAAAACGCAATCGTGTTACTCATCATCATATTCATTTTGAGTTTCTTTGGCTGTCTTGCGGTCGACCGTAAAGTGCTGCCGAATGCTTGAGATGGTAAGTGTCACTTCCCTCTGGAAATCACGGGTACCTTTTGAGTTTCCAGCCTGAACAGCCTCTCCACAGTTTCTGCTTATTAAATGTTTAGGGTCCATAATGTAGTACTATTGGAGCTCTGCCAAGGTGAAAATGTAATCATCCATGAATGGGAAGACGAAGTGTGTGACAGTATGGTGGGTGTCTGTGCGTGTGTTTCTTTTAAGGTTAAATTCGGAGGAGGGCTGTCCCCGACAAAAAAATAATCTTGGTCGACCGGCAGTTGTCTGTTCTTTCGACCATTTTTAAACATGTATTTTTCCATATAGACACACCCTATGTGTTTTTTAATAAAAATCAAGAGATTTTTGACATACCGATCCCATGGCATAGTGTTTATGAACTGATACGCAAAACGACACAGGATTCAAAACTTAGAATCTTTCAATTTTAAATTATTATATAAAATTCTTGCTACTAATAGAATGTTATTTATATGGGGGATACAATCTTCCCAGCTCTGCAGATTTTGCTGCGAAGAGACAGAATCATTAGATCATTTTGTTTTGGTACTGTCCATTTGTAGCTTGTTTTTGGACACAGGTCCAAGAATGGCTAAAGGATTGCAATATTTACCTGGAGCTAACCTTGCAGATAGCATTACTGGATGATCTGAAAAGTCATAGTCAATCGATCAATAACATAATAATACTTTTAGCAAAAATGTTTATTTTCAATTCACAATCTGTAGAAACAATGAGAATAGAAAGGTTCAGAACTTTTGTAAAACATCACAGTACAGTTGAAATATATATGGCAAATAGAAATCCTATATGGATGGTGTTAAAAGATAGATGGGAGGTGTTGAATGGAATTGAAGGATGGGACTAATAACTAACAACAAATAATAACAAGATAACTAATAATGTAAGCATACTGTGTCCATAATAAGTTTATAGGTTGTAGGTTGGGAGCTTTTGTGAAAGGGCACAGTTAGAAAGATATGGCATATAGAAGCAAACCGGATGGACATCATGAAAAGTGGTTGAGAGTAGAGGAAGTTCAGGAGAAAAAACAAACAAAATATAATTATTGTAAAATTGACTGTGTCCATAAAATGTAGATAGTAGGTATAAGCTGGAAGTAGAGGCCTAAGCATTGTTGTTCACTAGTTTAATCCAAGTAGGGAAAGGGTGGCGGGGTTGGAAAGTAATAAAGGGGAATATATATATATATATATATATATATATATATATATATATATATATATATATATATATATATATATATATATATATATATATATATATATATATACAGTGGGGAAAAAAAGTATTTAGTCAGCCACCAATTGTGCATGTTCTCCCACTTAAAAAGATGAGAGAGGCCTGTAATTTTCATCATAGGTACACGTCAACTATGACAGACAAATTGAGAAAAAAAAATCCAGAAAATCCCATTGTAGGATTTTTAATTAATTTATTTGCAAATTATGGTGGAAAATAAGTATTTGGTCACCTACAAACAAGCAAGATTTCTGGCTCTCACAGACCTGTAACTTCTTCTTTAAGAGGCTCCTCTGTCCTCCACTCGTTACCTGTATTAATGGCACCTGTTTGAACTTGTTATCAGTATAAAAGACACCTGTCCACAACCTCAAACAGTCACACTCCAAACTTCACAATGGCCAAGACCAAAGAGCTGTCAAAGGACACCAAAAACAAAATTGTAGACCTGCACCAGGCTGGGAAGACTGAATCTGCAATAGGTAAGCAGCTTGGTTTGAAGAAATCAACTGTGGGAGCAATTATTAGGAAATGGAAGACATACAAGACCACTGATAATCTCCCTCGATCTGGGGCTCCACGCAAGATCTCACCCCGTGGGGTCAAAATGATCACAAGAACGGTGAGCAAAAATCCCAGAACCACACGGGGGGACCTAGTGAATGACCTGCAGAGAGCTGGGACCAAAGTAACAAAGCCAACCATCAGTAACACACTACGCCGCCAGGGACTCAAATCCTGCAGTGCAAGACGTGTCCCCCTGCTTAAGCCAGTACATGTCCAGGCCCGTCTGAAGTGCATTTGGATGATCCAGAAGAGGATTGGGAGAATGTCATATGGTCAGATGAAACCAAAATATAACTTTTTGGTAAAAACTCAACTCGTCATGTTTGGAGGACAAAGAATGCTGAGTTGCATCCAAAGAACACCATACCTACTGTGAAGCATGGAGTTGGAAACATCATGCTTTGGGGCTGTTTTTCTGCAAAGGGACCAGGACGACTGATCCGTGTAAAGGAAAGAATGAATGGGGCCATGTATCGTGAGATTTTGAGTGAAACCCTCCTTCCATCAGCAAGGGCATTGAAGATGAAACGTGGCTGGGTCTTTCAGCATGACAATGATCCCAAACACACCGCCCGGGCAACGAAGGAGTGGCTTCGTAAGAAGCATTTCAAGGTCCTGGAGTGGCCTAGCCAGTCTCCAGATCTCAACCCCATAGAAAATCTTTGGAGGGAGTTGAAAGTCTGTGTTGCCCAGCGACAGCCCCAAAACATCACTGCTCTAGAGGAGATCTGCATGGAGGAATGGGCCAAAATACCAGCAACAGTGTGTGAAAACCTTGTGAAGACTTACAGAAAACGTTTGACCTGTGTCATTGCCAACAAAGGGTATATAACAAAGTATTGAGAAACTTTTGTTATTGGCCAAATACTTATTTTCCACCATCATATGCCAATAAATTCATTAAAAATCCTACAATGTGATTTTCTGGATTTTTTTTCCTCATTTTGTCTGTCATAGTTGACGTGTACATATGATGAAAATTACAGGCCTCTCTCATCTTTTTAAGTGGGAGAACTTGCACAATTGGTGGCTGACTAAATACTTTTTTCCCCCACTGTATATATATATTTTTTTTTTTAAAGGATGTGTATGTATGTATGTACAGTGAGGGGGAAAAAGTATTTGATCCCCTGCTGATTTTGTATGTTTGCCCACTGACAAAGAAATGATCAGTCTATAATTTTAATGGTAGGTTTATTTGAACAGTGAGAGACAGAATAACAACAAAAAAATCCAAAAAAACACATGTCAGAAATTTTATAAATTGATTTGCATTTTATTGAAGGAAATAAGTATTTGACCCCCTCTCAATCAGAAAGATTTCTGGCTCCCAGGTGTCTTTTATACAGGTAACGAGCTGAGATTAGGAGCACACTCTTAAAGGGAGTGCTCCTAATCTCAGTTTGTTACCTGTATAAAAGACACCTGTCCACAGAAGCAAACAATCAATCAGATTCCAAACTCTCCACCATGGCCAAGACCAAAGAGCTCTTCAAGGATGTCAGGGACAAGATTATAGACCTACACAAGGCTGGAATGGGCTACAAGACCATCACCAAGCAGCTTGGTGAAAGGTGACAACAGTTCGCAAATGGAAGAAACACAAAATAACTGTCAATCTCCCTTGGCCTGGGGCTCCATGCAAGATCTCACCTCGTGGAGTTGCAATGATCATGAGAACGGTGAGGAATCAGTCCAGAACTACACGGGAGGATATTGTCAATGATCTCAAGGCAGCTGGGACCATAGTCACCAAGAAAACAATTGGTAACACACTACGCCGTGAAGGACTGAAATCTTGCAGCGCCCGCAAGGTCCCCCTGCTCAAGAAAGCACATGTACAGGGCCGTCTGAAGTTTGCCAATGAACATCTGAATGATTCAGAGGAGAACTGGGTGAAAGTGTTGTGGTCAGATGAGACCAAAATCAAGCTCTTTGGCATCAACTCAAATCGTCGTGTTTGGAGGAGGAGGAGTGCTGCCTATGACCACAAGAACACCATCCCCACTGTCAAACATGGGGGTGGAAACATTATACTTTGGGGGGTTTTTTCTGCTAAGGGGACAGGACAACTTCACTGCATCAAAGGGATGATGGACGGGGCCATGTACCGTCAAATCTTGGGTGAGAACCTCCTTCCCTCAGCCAGGGCATTGGAAATGGGTCGTAGATGGGTATTCAGCATGACAATGACCCAAAACACACGGCCAAGGCAACAAAGGAGTGGCTCAAGAAGAAGCACATTAAGGTCCTGGAGTGGCCTAGCCAGTCTCCAGACCTTAATCCCATAGAAAATCTGTGGAGGGAGCTGAAGGTTCGAGTTGCCAAACATCAGCCTCGAAACCTTAATGACTTGGAGAAGATCTGTAAAGAGGAGTGGAACAAAATTCCTCCTGAGATGTGTGCAAACCTGGTGGCCAACTACAAGAAACGTCTGACCTCTGTGATTGCCAACAAGGGTTTTGCCACCAAGTACTAAGTCATGTTTTGCAGAGGGGTCAAATACTTATTTCCCTCATTAAAAAGCAAATCAATTTATAACATTTTCGACATGCTTTTTTTGGATTTATTTGTTGTTATTCTGTCTCTCACTGTTCAAATAAACATACCATTAAAATTATAGATTGATCATTTCTTTGTCAGTGGGCAAACGTACAAAATCAGCAGGGGATCAAATACTTTTTTCCCTCACTGTATGTATGTATGTTACTGCTCGACTAAAACAATCTCAGTCGACCAACAGCCTAACGACCAAACCGACCAGTCGACTAATTGGGGTCAGCCCTAATTCGGAGGAAGATGCTGAGGGGACAACTTCATTTGCCTTTGCTGCTAATAGTAAAGTTTCTGTGGTGGTGCTATTTTTAGAGTAGGCCTTTAATGTGACAGCTACTGTAATGATTTTGAAAAATTAGTCATCATTATCATCCCATTACCTTCTCACATTTAAGGCATGCATGGGTGTCTGATCTATGTCCAATGAACCCAAAGACAACAGAACATTTCTCACTAGTGGAAATTCCATGTGGGGAAATCAAATGTAGGCAAACTTTAGGGCCAGGGAGCTTTGAGGCTGGGTTCTAGACACAGAAACCTGAGAACTGGGAATACCTGTAAACATTAGTGTGTCAGATGGACAGTGGCACAAAACATTAACTAAACTTGAATGTCAGTCAACAGTTTGTGGTTGTACTGGCCCCTGCCCCTTGGTATAGCCTATATTTATTCAGCGTTTAATGACACAACCTTTTAAAATACATTTCGATTTTTACTTGAACAAATATCCTTAAATTCATTGCATTTTCATCTCTAACAAAATTTAAAAAACAATAAATAAATGTATTAAATAAAATTGTATTTTTTTAATGGTCTTTCTCAAAAACGTTTGTATATTGTCCTATACAATAATCTTGCTCTGAATTTTTTGTTCCTATTATTTTTTGTCATCTTTTTTTTTCGTTTTTTTGGTGTTGCGACCCTGACTTTGAATACCACTGGACTAAGCATTAGCTTTCCTAAAATGCCTTTGCTATGAAATGTAGGATTAAGAATTCCCTTGATGGTAGTGTACATTGCTTGATTTCAATAGTTGAAGGATATTTCTAATCAATTTATTAGAACCACGTTTTCAATTGCCTGCCTATGTGCTGTGATGCAAGTCAAATTTCCACTCTTCAGCTGCTTAGTCCAAGACAAACAGCCGTTTGGAGTATACATGCACTCAAAATGCGCAAATCCAAGCTTTCCCTCTGGGCTGTGAGTCTTTTTTGTTTAAAACCAACCCATTTGTTAGCATTTTTAAACACAGGAGTAATGCCATTGTGGCAAGCTGTTTAGAACTTTGCGAGGCTGCAATGCCCAAATGGGAAACTTCCACAATCGGCATAGCTCAATGTCTTTCATTTAGCCTAAATGAAACCCTTTTCTTAATTGAAGACTTGATCCTACAAAGGGTTGTTTGGCAAAGACACTTTTAGCGGAAATGTGGCTAACAGTTTGCACCACAGCTCTTGTTGCTTTCAGTCAGCTTCCTGCACATAAGCTCTGCTGTCTCTGAAAACAATTGTCTTCCTTTGCTCCCCAGGTGCTGGGTGGTGAGCGAATAGAAGGCAGTGCGGACGGCATGCTGAGGCGACTCCACCTGCCCCAGAATGAGTGTTAATGATGGCGAAGGCGGAGCAGCTAGCAAAGATGGACGGGCCTACAACCTGCAGGTCTACCCACGGCTCTCAGCGGACTGCCCACCTTGCTGCTCCCTCAAAGTGCCCAAGGAGGCCACGGCTGCCTCTGTCATCCAGGACGCAGCCTCGGCCCTGGGCGTGGACCCGCAGCGCCTCTACGTGCTGGCTGAGGTGAAGGAGTGCGGCGGGGAGGAGTGGGTGCTGGAGTCTGGGGACCTCCCCGTCCAGAGGGTCCTGCTGTGGCCTCGCAAAGCCCAGGAGCAGCATCCCCAGAGCGAGGGCTTCTACTTCGTCCTCCAGGAGAGGAACCGCGACGGCACCATCCACTACGTCCACCTTCCCGCCCTCTGCAAGGAGCAGGAGGCCCAGAGATTGGCGGCCAGAGGCTTCCTCCCCCCGCGCCAGGAGGACTTTGACGACCTGTGTAACCTCCCGGTGCTCAACGAGAGCAGCATCCTGGATAACCTTCGCAACCGCTTCCACAAGAAAAAGATCTACACCTACGCCGGGTCTATCCTCATTGCCATCAACCCTTTCAAGTTCCTACCCATCTACAACCCCAAGTACGTCAAGATGTACGAGAACCACCAGCTGGGGAAACTGGAGCCACACATCTTTGCCATCGCGGACGTGGCCTACTACGCCATGCTAAGGAAGAGGGTGAACCAGTGCATCGTTATCTCTGGGGAGAGCGGCTCCGGGAAGACGCAGAGCACCAACTTCCTTATCCACTGTCTGACGGCCCTCAGCCAGAAGGGCTACGCCAGTGGAGTGGAGAGGACCATCCTGGGTGCTGGGCCTGTGCTGGAGGTAAGACTTTTTGTACGCATGTGCAATAGGGTTGGGAATTGCCAGGGACCTCACGATAGGTGCCAACATGATATGTACTGTGATTCTCACGATTCTATATGTATTTATTTGATGTTCCAAACATTTTGCTCACTATAGGCTATGTCTGCTGCAGAGCGACAAGAGAGCATTAGAAAATGAGTTTTGATACAGTTAAAGTCGGAAGTTTACATACACCTTAGCCAAATACATTTAAACTCAGTTTTTCACAATTCCTGACATTTAATCCTAATAAACATTATCTGTCTTAGGTCAGTTAGGATCACCACTTTATTTTAAGAATGTGAAATGTCAGAATAATAGTAGAGAGAATGATTTATTTCAGCTTTTATTTCTTTCATCACATTCCCAGTGGGTCAGAAGTTTTCAGGGCTTTGTGATGGCCACTCCAATACCTTGACTTTGTTGTCCTTAAGCCATTTTGCCACAACTTTGGAAGTATGCTTGGGGTCATTGTCCATTCGGAAGAGCCATTTGCAACCAAGCTTTAACTTCCTGACTGATGTCTTGAGATGTTGCTTCAATATATCCACGTAATTTTCCTTCCTCATGATGCCATCTATTTTGTGTAGTGCACCAGTCCCTCCTGCAGCAAAGCACCCACACAGCATGATGCTGCCACAACCGTGCTTCACGGTTGGGATGGTGTTCTTCGGCTTGCAAGCAACCCCCTTTTTCCTCCAAACATAACGATGGTCATTATGGCCAAACAGTTCTATTTTTGTTTCATCAGACCAGAGGACATTTCTCCAAAAAGTACGATATTTGTCCCCATGTGCAGTTGCAAACCGTAGTGTGGCTTTTTTATGGCAGTTTTGGAGCAGTGGCTTCTTCCTTGCTGAGTGGCCTTTCAGGTTATGTCGATATAGGACTCGTTTTACTGTGGATATAGATACTTTGCTGTTGTTCTGGGATTGTTTTGCACTTTTCGCACCAAAGTACGTTAATCTCTAGGAGACAGAAAGTGTCTCCTTCCTGAGCGGTATGACGGCTGCGTGGTCCCATGGTGTTTATACTTGCGTACTATTGTTTGTACAGATGAACGTGGTACCTTCAGGCGTTTGGAAATTGCTCCCACGGATGAACCAGACTTGTAGAGATCTACACATTTTTTTCTGAGGTCTTGGCTGATTTCTTTTGATTTCCCATGATGTCAAGCAAAGAGGCACTGAGTTTGAAGGTAGGCCTTGAAATACATCCACAGGTACACCTTCAATTGCCTCAAATTATGTCAATTAGCCTATCAGAAGCTTCTAAAGCCATGACATCATTGTCTGGAATTTCCCAAGGTGTTTAAAGGCACAGTCAACTTAGTGTATGTAAACTTCTGACCCACTTGAATTGTGATACAGTGAATTACAAGTGAAATAATCTGTCTAAACAATTGTTGGAAAAATTACTTGTGTCATGCACAAATTAGATGTCCTAACTGACTTGCCAAAACTATAGTTTGTTAACAAGAAATTTGTGGAGTGGTTGAAAAACAAGTTTTAATTACTCTAACCTAAGTGTATGTAAACTTCCGACTTCAACTGTATGTCATGGAAATAAGAGCTGAAAACATGTTGGCTCACTATTGAAAAAGAAGATGGAGAACAGGCTATAGGATGAAAATACCAGAGTTTTGGCGCAGGTACAGCCAACTAGCGCTAGCTAACACTACCTAGCAAATAGAAAAATATAGCGTTATAATATCGTCCCCCAAAAATATTGTGATAGGTAACGTTTTTTAAAATATTTTTTTTAACTAATGTGCAATGAAGTTGGAGCTCATACCGAATATCAAACCTTGTCTAGCAGGATGTCTGTGTGGTTGGAATGGGGCTAAGGATGTTTGTTTGTGCCTCACCTTTATGTCTGTCATAAGTGTCTGTAAACACTCATTCCCCATTATTTGTATTTCTGCACAGTCTCACACAGTCAAGGTTAGCATAGAATCAGAGAATTAAACCGGATGTGAAATGTTTTTTGCTGATAGCTCATTCCCAAGGCAGATGATTCATCTTCATAGGTGACTAATGTTGTCATGATGCATGGACGATCCATCAGCCTGCACTCTGTCCACATTAATAATATTGAAGAAGTGCAGGAAGCATGAAGAGCATCAAACCTAGTTCTTCCAGAAAATAGGACTTTTGAGATGTGCCCCTAATCAAATGTGTTTTCCTTGAGCCAGGAGTTGGAGATCTCAGTTATAGTCATCAGTCATGTGATCTTAGGGGAGAAAGAGGATCTGAGGCTAATGTATAGACTGTTATAAAAGCTATTTTCCTAAAAAAGAAGAAATGAAAGAAGGTGTGGAGATATTAGCCCAGGCATCAGTTTAACAAAATGTTTATTAATATTCTCAAACTCCACATTTTCTATGTCCTGAAGAAAGATTTACCTGAAAATGATATGGTGTTAACACAATAACCCATTCAACTTTGGCTTTCTGGAAGAGAACAAGCTGCTATATCTGAATGTTTTTACTCAGTGATCCTGATTTGTGATATACCCCCTGTTCTATATCAGTGTATCATGAGTCATGTCATGTGAGAATAGAGCGAAGGTCAGGCTCTTGACCAGTAGTCATTGTCAGTTTTGTTGAACAGCTGTGCAAACTAAAGGAAAGCTCATGGAAATATTTTCTAGACACCAGCTTTAGAATAACTCTGATAAGCTCTAGAGCTCCCATGTGGTTCAAATAATTTCCATCTTCTATTTGTGGTCTAGAGCTAAATCTAATTGTAAATTCTAATTGGATTACACACATTATTGCAGAACAATGGCTACCATTCATTACCTATAATTGGAAAAATTAGCATGCCATGATAGTTAGAATCAATCAAGTTTAGGCCTACTATAATACGAGTTGCAACAAGGGAACAACAATCAGCATAGAGCAAATTGTGTGTGCCTGTGAATCATCAGTGTTTTTGATCAGGTGACTGAGTTGCACTCCTGAAGTATGCTTAAAGGGATACTTCAGATTTTGTCAATGAAGCCCTTTATCTACTTACCCAGAGTAAGATGAACTTGTTGATACCATTTTGATGTCTCTGGTTGCAGTTTGAGGGAAGTCGCTAACTAGGGTAATGCAATTGCTAACTAGAGTTAGCACAATGACTGGAAGTCTATGGGAACTGCTAGCATGCTAGTAGATACCATAGACTTCCAGTTATTGCGCTAACGCTAGTTAGCATTGGATCACAAAACTACCTCAAACTTCCTTCATACTGGATGCAGAGACATAACAATAGTATCCATGATTTCATTTGACTCTGGGGAAGTTCTGTCTCTCTCGTTGTTAGAGGAACAAATACACCCATCTGTGGGCTTTCTTTCCCACATTTGGTTGTTTACACACACACACACACACACACACACACACACACACACACACACACACACACACACACACACACACACACACACACACACGTGTAGCCTTTTTCTTACATCACATTTGACCTGTGGCCTGAGTCATGTGTTGTCAGTAAACTCTGGGCCCCTGGTCATGTGACATCATGTGACAGGCATGCTCTGCTCTGGGCACCATGTCACCTCTGACTCTGCCTGGATATACCAACACACGTACCAGCTAGCAGAACTCCAAGCCCTGCATTTTGAGGCTGATTCCTTGACCTGTCAATGTTTTTAATTTGCTGTTTTATGATTTTGTTATACTCCTGTGATTTCTATGGATGTTTACTAGATTACTTGTAGTTTTTCATGTTGTCTGTCTGTACTTGTTTAATGACTTGGTGCTGCCTATCTTGGCCAGGATGCACTTGAAAAAGAGATTTCAAATCTCAATGAGCCCTTCCTGGTTAAATAAGTTGGTATAGCATGGCGCTTGCAACGCCAGGGTTGTGGGTTAGATTCCCACCGGGTACCAGTACGAGGGGGAAAAAAAATATGAAAATGTGTGCACTTTGGATAAGAGTGGCTGCTAAATGACTAAAATGTAAAAATTATATCAGCAGAAACCCCCCCCCCCCCCCTTCCCAAACCCAATGTAAAACAAACACATAACAGAATTGCCAAACGTGTAACCCAGATATCACACACTGGTCATTGATTGTCAACGAGTGTGGAGCGAGTGCTGCTTTGGTGTTTGTAATTAATGGGCCCCAGCTCTAATCTGGTAGCAAATCCCTCTCACATACTTCTGTTTTATTCGTCAATAATGTGGCTAAAAATAGGTCATAAACTCAGTAGGAATGCAGTTTATTGGAAGTAAATGCAGCATTGTAACTTATTGGTATTAAATTCTCAGACCCCCTTGAATTTGAACACAGAGTTCATTCTGGTTTCACACTAGAATGGCAGCATTGCCCTGTAAATGTCAACTGGTCTGGTCCATTCACTGCACTGCAGAATAGAATACAGTATCTGGCATACTATCCGTCAAACTTACAACTCTTTGCAATGCCTCATAATCCATGACCCTTTTACAGGATAGACTAGTCACTGTGCAATGTTCTAAGGCAGCAGCAGGATGAATAGATGGTCCTAAGGCTTTGGTTGGAGAGAACTGAAGAACTGAAGATTTTCCCCTCAATCAGCAGTCCTTGTCCCTTTGGCAGGCTGGCTGAGGCTGGTTATGTCTCTCTGCTCCAGACTGCTCTGCTGCTTCCCCAGGCCTGTGGTCTGACGGGCAGACTTAGACTGGCCTGTGAAACAACCGAGAACCAATTCCCACAGGACTCAGCCAGGACCAGACGCTCCATCCTGGCTCCCCCGTAACAGCCTTACCAGCCCTTCAGTACAGCTCACAGACCTGCGCAAGCATATATATGTATACATATATATATATATATATATATATATATATATATATATATATATATATATATATATATATATATATATATATATATATATATATATATATATATATATATATATATATATATATATATATATATATATACATACAGTGGGGAGAACAAGTATTTGATACACTGCCGATTTTGCAGGTTTTCCTACTTACAAAGCATGTAGAGGTCTGTAATTTGTATCACAAAAATCTAGAAAATCACATTGTATGATTTTTAAGTAATTAATTTGCTTTTATTGCATGACATAAGTATTTGATACATCAGAAAAGCAGAACTTAATATTTGGTACAGAAACCTTTGTTTGCAATTACAGAGATCATACGTTTCCTGTAGGTCTTGACCAGGTTTGCACACACTGCAGCAGGGAT
The DNA here is from genome assembly GCF_964263955.1 of Coregonus lavaretus. Classification (NCBI taxonomy): domain Eukaryota; kingdom Metazoa; phylum Chordata; class Actinopteri; order Salmoniformes; family Salmonidae; genus Coregonus; species Coregonus lavaretus. The sequence continues at coordinate 32,392,733 of NC_139993.1, read as the reverse complement.
TTTGGCCCACTCCTCCATACAGACCTTCTCCAGATCCTTCAGGTTTCGGGGCTGTCGCTGGGCAATACGGACTATCAGCTCCCTCCAAAGATGTTCTATTGGGTTCAGGTCTGGAGACTGGCTAGGCCACTCCAGGACCTTGAGATGCTTCTTACGGAGCCAATCCTTAGTTGCCCTGGCTGTGTGTTTCGGGTCGTTGTCATGCTGGAAGACCCAGCCACGACCCATCTTCAATGCTCTTACTGAGGTAAGGAGGTTGTTGGCCAAGATCTCGCGATACATGGCCCCATCCATCCTCCCCTCAATACGGTGCAGTCGTCCTGTCCCCTTTGCAGAAAAGTATCCCCAAAGAATGATGTTTCCACCTCCATGCATCACGGTTGGGATGGTGTTCTTGGGGTTGTACTCATCCTTCTTCTTCCTCCAAACACGGCAAGTGGAGTTTAGACCAAAAAGCTATATTTTTGTCTAATCAGACCACATGACCTTCTCCCATTCCTCCTCTGGATCATCCAGATGGTCATTGGCAAACTTCAGACGGGCCTGGACATGCGCTGGCTTGAGCAGGTGGAACTTGCGTGCGCTGCAGGATTTTAATCCATGACGGCGTAGTGTGTTACTAATGGTTTTCTTTGAGACTGTGGTCCCAGCTCTCTTCAGGTCATTGACCAGGTCCTGCCGTGTAGTTCTGGGCTGATCCCTCACCTTCCTCATGATCATTGATGCCCCACGAGGTGAGATCTTGCATGGAACCCCAGACCGAGGGTGATTGACCGTCATCTTGAACTTCTTCCATTTTCTAATAATTGCGCCAACAGTTGTTGCCTTCTCACCAAGCTGCTTGCCTATTGTACTGTAGCCCATCCCAGCCTTGTGCATGTCTACAATTTTATCCCTGATGTCCTTACACAGCTCTCTGGTCTTGGCCATTCTGGAGAGGTTGGATTCTGTTTGATTGAGTGTGTGGACAGGTGTCTTTTATACTGGTAACGAGTTCAAACAGGTGCAGTTAATACAGGTAATGAGTGGAGAACAGGAGGGCTTCTTAAAGAAAAACTAACAGGTCTGTGAGAGCCGTAATTCTTACTGGTTGGTAGGTGATCAAATACTTATGTCATGCAATAAAATGCAAATTAATTACTTAAAAATCATACAATGTGATTTTCTGGATTTTTGTTTTAGATTCCGTCTCTCACAGTTGAAGTGTACCTATGATAAAATGTACAGACCTCTACATGCTTTGTAAGTAGGAAAACCTGCAAAATCGGCAGTGTATCAAATACTTGTTCTCCACACTGTACATACATACACACACACACAGTTTCCTCTCCCTCTTGTAGTAGGCTCTGCAAGTTTTTTTTTAGAAGGCCTAGCAAACGTTCTGCAACAAGCCCACAAGATGGCTGACATGAAATTGCATTTTACAGAGGAAGTAATATCTTCTTAGAAGTTATGTTCTGCATTCTTGTTCCTTTTTTCCAGATAAGTCTTGCCGTTTCCTCTTCCTACGAGTCCAGTTCCAACTAATGACTTAAATATGAGGTTTCTTTCAATCTTTATATTTTGGCATTTGGTTGCATTGGCTCCTTTTTCTTGGAGACAGTCCAAGTTTGAATGGGTAACGGGTGAGCTGTTTCTCCTCTCTGTCTCGGCTCTGAAGCTATGAGGGATCTCTTCAGCTTTGGTCGCATTTTGATGAGGTGAGATCATTGGCCTGTAGCGTGACTCTCTTTTAACCCTACAGTGTGCTGTGTGGACTACCTTTAGCGTTCAGACAGCTTTCAACATTTACTTCTTGAACAGAACTCCAATCATCTACCGCTATCCCATTGCCTAGTGACTTTATCCCTACCTATATGTACATATCTACCTCAACTACCTCGTACCCCTGCACATTGACTCAGTACTGGTACCCCGTGTATACAGTGAGGGGAAAAAAGTATTTGATTCCCTTCTGATTTTGTACGTTTGCCCACTGAAAGACATGATCAGTCTATAATTTTAATGGTAGGTTTATTTGAACAGTGAGAGACAGAATAACAACAAAAATCCAGAAAAACGCATGTCAAAAATGGTATAAAGTGATTTGCATTTTAATGAGGGAAATATTTGTCACATGCGCGGAATACAACAACTGTAGACTTTACCGTGAAACAATGTTCCCTCAAATTTTTAGGCTAATGTGGCTATTTTATCATAACGTAGGCCTACCAGAGTGGCCTGCCATCAAAAACAATGGAGAAAATGCATCCCATAACATTTTAACATGGAAATAGCTGTTCTATCATTCAGTCTACAATAGCAGCCAATGTGTGGTGTTCAATGTAGGCCTACATTCCATGAGACTTTGGGAAAAGAACATGCAGGGCTTGACCTTAACCAGTTTATCCACTTGTCCTTCAGACAAGGAGGTGACTGAAAATGTGTTGTGTGATGCAAGAAACCACTTTACAATAAAAATAAAATGCATTATTATTCCCATACCATTATTACAGAGAATCAGACAAATTATGCTACCCTCTGCCTATTGGCTACTTAGCTTATTCAAGCCTGTCTCAAAACTCAACACTGCCCCTTTAAGACAAATAAAAAGCTCTTTACCTGACTTGCTTTTCAAAGATGTCTAGAAATGTACACGTTTTGTGCTCTTGTAGGAAGCAATCACTCTCCTATTGCTGACTAAAAAAGTATCTATAACTGGGCTAATAACTCACTAACTAGCAAAGGATATGAACTAAATGTGCACACGTGGCTACATGCAGCTCTTGCTTTGATCTCAAAACAAGCGCATCTACTCACGACCGCTCATGCTGTAAACACAGTCCAGTTCAAAGGAAATGGCACAGATCCATATATGGCAATGGTCTATTTGCATATAGGCCTACTGCAGCTGTGATTGTTTCTGCCGCACCAGTCTGTGTAGAGTAGTGCGTGTCAATGCAATAGAATCCTACTCCGATGCGTTCTGCCTACAACAAAATCTCTTGCATAGTTCGTTTTGTTTTGGTATGTTGCATTGAAAGTGGCTAATATTGCGTTGATTTGATCATATAATTGCCACAGTAAAGGGAAATGTTGATAGTGTTAACAGGGAAAACTCTAGAACAATGGTCACCAACCTTTTCTGAGTCAAGATCACTGAGTCAAAATGCAAGCTGAGATCTACCGCTCCGATTTAAAAAAAAAAAAAAACTTGACTTGAAAAACATAAGCCTGTGCAACATTAACCAATTAAAAACAGGACTGTAACATTTAGGTTTGTGCAGTAAGCTATAGGCCCAATACATTATCACCGCATATTGGCTTTGCACTACCCTCTGTAGTCCCTTGCGGTCGGATGCCGACCAGTCTCCTGCCTCATATTGTCCAGTGTACACAAACTGAAAGCCTGCCTTATACTTGATTTCTTCACAGAACTGGTTATACAGGTACCTCTGTATTTCGCCTGTGTTTTCTCTCATGTGCTTTGAAGAGCTGTTTTAGACTGGTCCCTCCTCTTACAGAGTAAAAGCCTGATACAGGAAGATATGTCACTGCTCCTTTTCTTTTATTCAGGTGTCGTATTCTCTCAATGCAGGGTAAAGACTTGAACATAAACAGCGGCAGTAGAACGTTGCAACTCTGAGGTATTTTTGGTTTGCATACTTTTGACACTGAGAAGTAGATTGAAGGTTTGTTTTACTGAGAAGAACCACAGGGTGATTATCAGTACACACCATCTTTATATCTGCAAGTCAAGTCTTAATAGTATGCTGCGTGCCGACACTGTTCTCACAGCACTCCAGTATTATTAGCTTAGACTTTCAGATCAACTCAGTTAATCTTGTAATATAACATGCAACAGCACACTGTTGTTTTTTTGTCCCATGCAGCAAAGTTTCAGATCCCTCTGCAGTAGAGTTTGTAGTACTGCAGGTGTTGCTCTGGGCTGGTCACACTGTATGACATCATTGCGGGGCGGCAGGTAGCTTAGTGGTTAAGAGCGTTGTGCCAGTAACCGAAAGGTCGCTGGTTCTAATCCCCGAGCCGACTAGGTGAAAAATCTGTCTGTGCCCTTGAGCAAGGCACTTAACCCTAATTGCTCCTGTAAGTCGCTCTGGATAAGAGCGTCTGCTAAATGACTAAAATGTAAATGTAATTGTGGATCAAATAGCACTGTGTGGATTTGGCTCAGGAAGCTAGCTATCTACCCACCACCGCTAGTCCCCTCAGCCTCCAGTCTAAGACCTAGCCTTAGCCAGCCAGACTGTCACCCATTTCTTACTTTATCTTTACTCTTTGTATGTGCATGAAGTTTTTGCATTACATTTTTTCTATGGCTTAGTGTATGTGCAGTTCCATGAAATGAGTCCCTTTTGGGTAGTGTAACTTTTGATTTCACCTAATTTTAACATTCTGTCATAAAGAGCAGAAGTTCAACTTAATAAACTTAGCAACAAAACCGACTTGGGGCATATTGTTGGCTTATATTGTTGACAACATGTAAACTATATTTTGTCTCAATGTTTATTGAAAACATAAATACATTTGCACAATGAGCACTTGTTGTATTCCAAATACTTTGTTATAGTTGTTGGTTAGCAAGCTAGCGAATGTTAGGTTTATTATAGGGTGTCCACCAACTTTGCCCAGAGTGCTTTGGTGATGAAATGTCACTTATGTTATAAAATGCATTTTACCATGACCAATATGATTCTTCATGCTCTGAATCGTTTAGTGGGATCTTTCTGTAACATAGCATTAACATTATATCCAAAAAGTCAGATTTCCTAACATAATACATCCGGTAATAAGCACCGAGCTCTGTTAAGATCGCTGCCGCTTTCTCGCAGTAACTTTTGAGGATTTGACATGTTGTGGTGGTCGTCTGCGAAGTTGTTTCCACGGGTTGCAAAAAGCAAAAATTGGCATAACACAAGCTAAATTAAATGTAAAAGGCTTTTAAAAAAAACGCTTAGTGCTCCGTTGACGTATCAAAATCGATATCTATTTTACCTCTATTGCTTTATGTCGTCTGGATTCGAGAAGAAAGATGACTCGTTCAACGGTGAGCCTGTCAGTTAGCAATCATTCTTGCACAGCATCCAGCCTAGCTGACGCAATGCTATTTTCCTGTTTTTTGACCACTTATTTTCTCTGGCTTCAGGTGATTTAGTCACCCTAATTTTGGCCATCCTACAAGGGTAAAAACGCCAATAACCTTTTGAACGGTTTATGATAGAGATATGAGGGTTTGGACCATTTTGTATCTACACAATTAACATATTATTTTACCCATTGGTCAAAAGATGCGTTTTTGATTGAACATGAAATCAGTCAAAACACCTCAAAGCATGATATCAAGAACAAGATAAAACGAGCTGAAACGAGCCACCTTCGATACCCCACATGACAGCTTCTTGTCATTGCTGCTAGCTATCTGACCGTTCAGAATCATAACAATGCACGGCTTCGTGATCAGCCAACACGTCTATGGGTAACAGGGTTGACGTGTTATGCTCAACCTGCTCAGTTTTCCACCAGGAAATAGCTAAAAAGAGTAGAACCAGCTCACCTGCTTTTACACTATGATTTGACTATTAGATGTTTAATTCTTCTTTAGAATAAAAAATAAATAAAAGGAATAGTTTCACCATAGGAGAATGAGAGTTCAGTTCACGTAACAGGGTTGACCTTAAATAAATAATAAATAATAATATGCCATTTAGCAGACGCTTTTATCCAAAGCGACTTACAGTCGTGCGTGCATACATTTTTGTGTATGCGTGGTCCCGGGGATCGAACCCACTACCTTGGCGTTACAAGCGCCGTGCTCTACCAGCTGAGCTACAGAGGACCACAGGTTAAAATGAGGGACAGGTTTTTGTACATTTATGAATCACTAATCACATGAAATAAATATACTGAACAAAAATATAAATGCAACATGCAACAATTTCAAAGATTTTCCTGAGTTACAGTTCATATAAGGAAATCAGTCAATATAAATAAATTCATTTGGCCCTAATCTATGGATTTCACATGACTGGGAATACAGATATGCATTTGTTGGCAACAGGTAGGGGCGAGGATCAGAAAAGCAGTCAGTATCTTGTGTGACCACCATTTGCCTCATGCAGCACGACACTTCTCCTTCACATAGAGTTGATCAGGCTGGTGATTGTGGCCTGTGGAATGTTGTCCCACTCCTCTTCAATGGCTGTGTGAAGTTGCTGGATATTGGCGGTAACTGCAACACGCTGTCGTACACGTCCATCCAGAGCATTCCAAACATGCTCAATGGGTGACATATGAGTATGCAGGCCATTGAAGAACTGGGACATTTTCAGCTTCCGGGAATTCTGTACAGATCCTTGCAACATGTGGCCATGTATTATCATGCTGAAACATTAGTTGATGGCGGCGGATTAATGGCACGACAATGGGCCTCAGGATCTCATCACGGTATCTATGCGCATTCAAATTGCCATTGATGAAGTGCAACGGTGTTCGTTGTCCGTAGCTTATGCCTGCCCATTCCATAAACCCACAGTGAAGCCGGTTGGACGTACTGCCAATTTTTCTAAAACAACGTTGGAGGCGGGTTATGGTAGAGAAATGAACATTCAATTCTCTGGCAACAGCTCTGGTGGACATTCCTGCTGTCAGCATGCCAATTGCACGCTCCTTCAAAACTTGAGACATCTGTTGCATTGTTTGACAAAACTGCACATTTTAGTGGCCTTTTATTTTCCCCAGCACAAGGTGCACCTGTGTAATGATCATGCTGTTTAATCAGCTTCTTGATATGCCACACCTGTTAGGTGGATAGATTATATCTTGGCAAAGGAGAAATGCTCACTAACAGCGACATATTCAAATGTAAGATTTTTTTTATTGTTGAGAAAAAATGCTTTTTGAGTGCCTGGAAAATGTATGCAATCTTTTATTTCAGCACATGAAACATGGGACCAACACTTTATATTTTGCATTTATATTGAATTTTCCATGTCATCTATATTAAAGGGCACTGCATTAAATATTACAGGCTTTTAAAATGCAATATTGGTGCCAGGGTGGAAAATTAACACCAGCCAAATGCTGGTAGATTGGAATTACCCAAATGTGACCTCTTTGGATAATACAAATTGGTTGGTTTATTGATTGATTGGTATGATGGCCCTGCCTAGCAGAAAGCCCAGAGTTAAGCCAGGATTTAACCTCTACCTGGCACCTACTGTACCTTCTGCATCCAGAAGCCCATAGTAGTGACTCTGAGCCAGTCTAACCAACCATACCCTCCCTGTACCACACACAGTTTCCCAGCCCACAGACAGGAACCTCCTATCAGTGGGCTCTAACTGCAGACTCTAACAGGAAGCAGCAGTTTTATGCTACAGGAAGAGCTAGCTGCAGGAGCCTCCCTTTGCCATTGGTCAATCGGCACACTAGGCGTGTCGACAGACGCCGCATTGTTGCTCAGGAAGTATAGAGGAGTAGCGGCCATTCTGTGTGCCTATTGTTTATCTCCCAGCCTGCCTGCGTTTTCTCTCTAGCCTGGTTATATTTGGCCAGGCTGGATGCCCGGTGGCACTACAGTAGTTTGGTGGTGTGGGAAACCGGCTCTCTGGCATGACACACAATGGCCTCAGCCTCCTGTAAGGCTAGTTCTTTTGTTTTGGCCATTCATCAGCAGCTACTTAGCAATTTGTCAGTCATCTACTGTGAGCTAAGCTACGTCAAATTAGCCTAGCTCTCAAGGGATGTGATTGTTTGCTCATATTTTAGGTCATATTTGTATTCTTGCACAGCATACTAGTTGACTCTGTTCACCAGTTAGGAACATAAGTGTCACTGTCTTATTTTCCAAGTTACCAGCACAGGTTCTCATGTAACAGGCCAGTTGTACAGTATTCATGGCATTGACCACAGACTATCTTGATGTGGTGCCCTGGGTGTGGCTACTTGAAATGGGACCAGTCTGGTGAACCATGGCATTGGAGCGAGACTCCCTGCAGCCCTGACTGGCTCCAGTACACAGGATCCTGTACTAATATGTGGCTAGCCATCCTCTGACTGCAGCAGAGCAGATGCATATTGAAGCAATTTAACCGGAGACCTCTCCAATCAAATCTCTTTATTATTTCCACTGAGCTGACATTCAACCCCTTTTTGTTTATTTTCCACTCAAGGCAAATGAGTGCAGCTTGCCTGTTGTTGTCTCCTGAGTGGCGCAGTGGTCTAAGGCGCCGCATCGCAGTGCTAACTGTGCCACTAGAGATCCTGGTTCGAATCCAGGCTCTGTCGCAGCCGGCCGCGACCGGGAGACTCATGGGCGGCGCACAATTGGCCCAGCGTCGTCCAGGGTAGGGGAGGGAATGGCCGGCAGGGATGTAGCTCAGTTGATAGAGCATGGCGTTTGCAACGCCAGGGTTGTGGGTTCGATTCCCACGGGGGGCCAGTATAAAAAATAATAATATATGTATTCACTAACTGTAAGTCGCTCTGGATAAGAGCGTCTGCTAAATGACTAAAATGTAATGTAAATGTTTTAAGATTACTAAGGTCTGTTAAAATGTGTATCTGAGATAGGGCTGTTTCTTCTTTCCAGCATTGATTTCTGCACAGTTTTACAATGCAATGATATCCCACAATGTATAGTGATTCACACAGAGTTATAATTGATCATTCTAATTCTATGGGATTCACACAGGGGGACCCTTGTCACATGCCACTTTCAGTACTGAATCCCCATCAATGTTCTCCAAGCACTAACACTGCCTAACACTACATATACAGTCGCATAACAAAATTAATGATTGGATGCTCAGTTGAGCTGTGCCTGGAGACCTTTGTCTGGTTAGCCATAGAGATGACATGCAGCAAGGCCAAACATACAAGATAAGTTGTGCAGTTATATTTAACTATCATCTGAATGTCCCACAGACAAAATAAATGAATTAATTAGTTTGTCTGCCACCAATTAAAAATCATAAATGGCTTAAAATCACTAATATAACTATAGCTCAGTTGGTAGAGCATGTTGCTTGCAATGCCAGGGTTGTGGGTTCGTTTCCCACGGGGGGCTAGTATGAAAATGTATGCACTCACTAACTGTAAGTCGCTCTGGATAAGAGCGTCTGCCGCATAAAATTACAAAAAGTTGAACAGATTTTCGATGTCCCAATACCATGGCATCGGCTTTATGAACTGATATACAAAACAACAATTGATGTATTAATTCTCGGTACAAAAAGAATGCTCAGTATATGGGGAATTCAACAGTCAGACCGGTGCAGACTGCCATGCGGAAATAGAATCAATAGAGCATCTCTTTTGGTACTGTCCACCGGTGGCTTGTTTTTGGAGTCAGGTCCAGGAATGGTTGTTATGCCATAATATCAGAGTGCAGTTGAACATGCAAACTGTATTGCTGGGGGACTTGATGGACCACAGTCAGTCAATAGGAAATATAATTGTGCTCTTGGGTAAAATGTTTATTGTTGGGGCAATAAAATGCAAATTAATTACTTAAAAATCATACAATGTGATTTTCTGGATATTTTTTTTTTTTTAGATTCCGTCTCTCACAGTTGAAGTGTACCTATGATAAAAATTACAGACCTCTACATGCTTTGTAAGTAGGAAAACCTGCAAAATCGGCAGTGTATCAAATACTTGTTCTCCCCACTGTATATACATACAGTACCAGTCAAAAGTTTTTTTTATATACACAGTGCCTTCGGAAAGTATTCAGACCCCTTGACTTTTTACACATTTTGTTACGTTACAGCCTTATTCTAAAATTTGTTTTTTTCCCTCATCAATCTACACACAATACCCCGTAATGACAAAGCAAAAACAGGCTGTTATAAATTGTAGCTAATTTATTACATTTACGTTACATTTACGTTATTTAGCAGACGCTCTTATCCAGAGCGACTTACAGGAGCAATTAGGGTTAAGTGCCTTGCTTAAGGGCACATCGACAGATTTTTCACCTAGTCGGCTCGGGGATTAGAACCAGCGACCTTTCGGTTACTGGCACAACGCTCTTACCCACTAAGCTACCTGCCGCCCTTTTTTTATAAAATAAAAAAAACGGAAATATTACATTTACATAAGTATTCATACCCTTTACTCAGTACTTTGTTGAAGCACCTTTGGCAGCGATTACAGCATCGAGTCTTCTTGGGTATAAAGCTTGGCACACCTGTATTTGGAGAGTTTCTCTCATTCTTCTCTGCAGATCCTCTCAAGCTCTGTCAGGTTGGATGGGGAGCGTTGCTACACAGCAATTTTCAGGTCTCTCCAGAGATGTTCTATTGGGTTCAAGTCCAGGCTCTGGCTGGGCCACTCAAGGACATTCAGAGACCACTCCTGCGTTGTCTTGGTTGTGTGCTTAGAGTCGTTGTCCTGTTGGAAGGTGAACCTTCGCCCCAGTCTGAGGTCCTGAGCGCTCTGTAGCAGGTTTTCATCAAGGATCTCTCTGTACTTTGTTCCGTTCATCTTTACCTCGATCTTGACTATTCTCCCAGTCCTTTCCCTGAAAAACATCCCCACAGAATGGCGCTGCCACCACCATGCTTCACCGTAGGGATGGTGCCAGATTTCCTCCAGACGTGACGCTTGGCAATCAGGCCAAAAACCTTGGTTTCATCAGACCAGAACATCTTTTTTCTCATGGTCTGAGAGTTTTTAGGTGTCTTTTGGCAAACTCCAAGCGGGCTGTCATGTGCCTTTTACTGAGGAATGGCTTCCATCTGGCTACTCTACCATAAAGGCCTGATTGGTGGAGTGCTGCAGAGATGGTTGTCCTTCTGGAAGATTCTCCCATCTCCACAGAGGAACTCTAGAGCTCTGTCAGGGTGACTATCGGATTCTTGGTCACCTCCCTGACCAAGGCCCTTCTCCACCGATTGCTCAGTTTGGCCGGGCGGCCAGAGTTTTGGTGATTCCAAACTTCTTCCATTTAAGAATGATGGAGGCCACTGTGTTCTTGGGGATCTTCAATGCTGCAGAAATGTTTTGGTACCCATTCCCAGATCTGTGCCTCGACACAATCCTGTCTCAGAGCTCTACGGACAATTCCTTCGACCTCATGGCTTGGGTTTTGCTCTGACATGCACTGTCAACTCTGGGACCTTATATAGACAGGTGTGTGCCTTTCCAAATCATATATCCAATCAAGTTGTAGAAACATCTCAAGGATGATCAATGGAAACAGGATGCACCTGAGCTCAATTTCGAGTCTCATAGCAAAATGTCTGAATACTTATGTAAATAAGTATTTATGTTTTTTATTTTTTATTAATTAGCAAAAATTAGCAAAAACCTGTTCTCGCTTTAATTATGCGGTATTGTGTGAAAATGTTTTAATACATTTTAGAATAAGGCTGTAACGTAACAAAATGTGGTCAAGGGGTCTGAATACTTTCCGAAGGCACTGTATATCTGAATGTCCCACAGCGTCTCTGACCTACATGAAAGTCACTGTCGCTGGTTGTATTGGCCTTGTAATTTAGGGTTTTGTCATTATTCTTGTAAGTACCATTGGTTGTTGTGGTGTTACAGTATTGGTGCTATCACATATCAGCCTCCAGTTATAGGTTATGCAGAGAGAGCCTGATATGTTACTGTCAATGCATTTCCTATTAATGTGGATATTCTCGTCTTAAGCAGCTTAGGAATCTGTTGTGCATGTAGCCAAGTGGTTGAGAGGTGTCAGAGCCTTGCTGTGATACAGGGAAACAAATATCAGTCATTTAAACCAAGGATCTTTCTACTGAGATGCCTGTCGGTGCAATAACAATTAGCGTGTAAGGCTGTGATTAGTAAGGAGAAGTGGTAAGAGTCTGAGGTGGCCAACTATGGGACTGAATGTGGAACTGAGCCTTGGGCTTCTGTACTGTAAATATACAGGGAGGCCGGCTGCCAGGGAACACTAGAAAAAGGAGCCAGTCAAGACAGGCAAATATGTAATGATTAAATGTGTACACACACACATCTAACACTGTGGAATCTTAAAATCATCTCCCCCTCCTTTCTCTTTTGATCTTCTACCTTTGCTTTTCCTCTGTCTCTGTTCCCCCAATCCCCTCCCCCTCTCCCTCTTGCTCTCTCTCCTCTATCTTCTTTCCTTTCCCTCGCTTTCTCTTACCCCCATCCTCTTTCTCCCTTTAACAAAAAGGGGGTAAGCCTTTATTTCACTCTGCTTGGGTTGCCATGCCATTGAGCCACTTCCTCATAACTGATGTGCCTCTCAACCAATCACAAAGGCCGCAGAGAGGGATGTTTGAATGTGAATGATGCTGTGACACGTTTAGCATTCCCTCCACGGCAGAGAGGCCAAGCACAGGGGAACGTTCCCAGGGTCTGCTAGCCTTCACCCTGGGACAACCGTTTGACAACACTAGGCACCATTCAGACGGATGGGCGGTCAATACCAGCTGACAGTGCCTTAACCTGGCCCTGTGTCAATGTTATCGCCCCCTCAGTAAAACACACACACACACACAACCATACATTCAGACACATACAGTAGCAAGAGGATACAGTCTCCTGGGAAAGAGGAGTCTAACAGGTTCATGTTAAACCACACAATCCTGGCCACGGATGACGACATTTCAGACAGACTTTTCGTCCGTCCCCCCCTTCAGCTCATGCCTCTTACTCTTTTGATATTTGCTTCAAGTTCCAACTCTTTGCTGTGCCCTCAAATGCAGTTTATGATTCTTCAAGCAGCACTCATCCTGGATCTTAAGTTGATATAGTGAGTGTAATTCTGCTCATAAATTGTGAACACAGAGCAATAGGTAAAGAGGGCATAATACCCAGACAGCCGGTCTATTGGAACAGTGGAAATGGGTCAACGGTTCACTGTAAGGAATCGTAATCAGAGCCCCTCTTTGAGGACCCCCTCCCCTCTAAATCCGTTCAACCACCACTGTATCAAATTCAGACTGCTCCCTGTACAATGTGGCTCCTATTTAAAATGCACTGACTCAACTTCCCCTGTGGCTGCTTTTTGTTGCCTGTGTGTGCGCGAACAGGGCTCCCCATTCAGACTAGTGGCCGTGCTGGGTTTGTGCCCCTGGCTGGGGTTGGTAGTAGCCTGTGGGGGGAGGCTTCTAGACCTAACACAGGCACCCCATACCCCATCAATCTCACTGGCCTAGTGTCATCCCCTGGACTTCTGCAAGAGAGAAGAAAGGAGGGGGCAGGGAGGGAAAGTGAGGACTAGCCCCCCCCCCCCTATTTCTTAACTATAATCACTTTATGGTCCACACAGTGAAAGTAACCATGCATTCTCTCTCTCGTTCCCTCTTTCCACCAGGCGTTTGGGAATGCCAAGACGGCCCACAACAACAACTCCAGCCGCTTTGGGAAGTTCATCCAGGTCAACTACTTGGAGAGCGGGGTGGTGAGAGGGTGAGTACTGACCGCTAGCCCACACTGTGTGTTGTGATGACACACACTCAATCCTCTTGTATGCAGGTACACTACCGGTCAAAAGTTTTAGAACACCTACTCATTCAAGGGTTTTTCTTTATTTTTACTATTTTCTACATTGTAGAATAATAGTGAAGACATCAAACCTATGAAATAACACATATGGAATCATGTAGTAACCAAAAAAGTGTTAAACAAATCAAAATAAATTTTATATTTGAGATTCTTTGCCTTGATGACTAGCAGAAACCTCCATGACAGCAGACAGCCGCTGTTACTTCCATCATACCATACAAGGCTAGTGAGAAGTGGATTAGTAGTGTCTTAGGTTGTTTCTGTTTGAGGCCTGCAGGCCCACGTTAAAGCACAGCCTCCTTCCTCTCTCTGCCTACAGTCATTCTGGTTACCGCCTGCGTCACACTGCTCTGCTCTTTCATTTCCTCTCTAACAGAGGAAGAGTGTGCTGCTGAAGATATTACAAATGAAACATGAGCTGTGAGCGCTCTCGCTGTTACAAGACAAGAGCTTACAATACAGTATAGACAAGACCCATTGATTCACAACCTGATTAGTAGGTCCTAAAACATTGCCTGGCTACCCAAACTCCTTGCTCGGGCCAAACGCTACACCACGCCCACAGACGTTAGTTTCTTCTCTGCAATGAGTCTGGATCTGAGTACCCCCCCGATGATTTCTAGAACACAAGCACATTCTAACCGTTCTGATTGGTCCCTGAAACCAATGGGTTGGGCCAGAGCCAGAAAACACGTGGGTAAAGCGGCGTTTTGAAAATTCGTCATTGGCTTTGATACGCTGATTGGTTAGAGATGATCCAATCACTGATGACTTTGTTTTGTACAACGCCCCCCATTTTGACATCACCAGGTTTTATTAGTATGTACGTGATACGGAGTGGTATACATAATCCAACGAAATGCTTACTTGCAGGTTCCTTCTCGACAATGCAACAACAATAAGAAATTATAAAAGATAAGAATACGAACGTAAAGTAATTAGCTCAGTAAAATTGAATATCATTTTTAGCATAAGTATAATAAAAGAAGGCACAATTTATAGTCCAATATTTACACGTGTATTGGGGAAGGGGGTGGATGGGGGGCAGTGTATAAACTGATCAGTATAATAAGAGTCTGGTAGCAGCAGTTGTGGTGTGTGTGTAGCATGAATGTATAATGTCTGTGTGGGTGTGTGCTACGGTGAGGAGAATCAGAGCATGTGGTCAGTTCAGTTCAAGTGTTCAGCAGTTTGATGGCTTGTAGATGCCAACAGCCTCAGAGACAGTTTCTATCAGACCTCATGCTCCGATACCGTCTGCCTGACGGTAAGGAAGAGAACAGCTCGTTCCTGGGGTGTGTGGGGTCCTTGATGATGCTGCGTGCCAGTGATGTACTGGGCCTTGCGTTCGTGGACGGAGCAAATCCCATACCAGGCCATGATGCAACCGGTCAGGACATTTTACATTTACATTTTAGTCATTTAGCAGACGCTCTTATCCAGAGCGACTTACAGTTAGTGAGTGCATACATAATTTTTTTATTTTTTCATACTGGCCCCCCGTGGGAATCGAACCCACAACCCTGGCGTTGCAAACGCCATGCTCCAACTGAGCTACATCCCTGGACGCTTTTGATGGTGCAACAGTAGTATTTGGAGAGGACCCTGGGCGGCATGACGAGTGGTGGTGGTGCCCTCTTGACAAGTTCTCGGTGATGTGGACGCAGAGAAACTTATAACTCGTGACTCTCAAATTGGAGTGGGTCCAGTGTGCCTGGCATACTGGCCTTGGTGTGGGCCATGACCAGCCTTTTGAAGCACTTCATAATGGCCGAGGTGAGAGCGACGGGGCAATAGTCATATGAGCATGTCACCTTATTTTTTTTCTTGGGCACTGGGACAATGGCAGTTGAGGACTACAGCCTGGGACAGGGACAGGTTGAGATGTCTGAGAAGACGCCCGCCAGCTGGTCAGCACACACTGAGGACGCGGCCAGGGATGCCATCTGGGCCGGCAGCTATGTGAGCATTCACTCTTTTGAGAGTTTTCCTCACGTCGGCCTCGGAGAGCGAAAGCACCTGGTTGTCCGGAGCGGCAAGAGAATTCCTGGATGGCTCGGTATTGTCTGCCTCGAAGTGAGCATAAAAAATGTTAAGCTTGTCTGAGAGTGAGGCGTCGGTGGGCACCGCACAGCTGGATTTGCCCTTGAAGTCCTTGCCACATGTGATGCGAGTCTGAGTTTTCAAACATCAATTCAAGAGTCTGTATTGTCTTTTTGCGTCCCTAATGAATTTGCGGAGCTCATACCTGCTTGCCTTGTACGTGTTGCACGCCACCGAGTCATCGGGGTTCATTCTGCTGACATTGAATGCTGCAGTACGGGCCCTCAGCATTGTACGGATATCTCCGTTCATCCAGGGTTTTTGGTTGGGGCTTGTCCGGATTGTTATTGTGGGTACAACATCATCAATACATTTCCTAATGAAGCCTGTGACTGACAATGTATATTCCTCAATATAGATGGATTAGTCCTGGGTGGATGAAACTTTGAACATAAATAATCAGTATTCTCAAAACAATCCTGCAGCACCACAAACGACTTAAACGATGGCAGTCTCAGACTGAGGTATGTAGCGAACATAGAGCAGCGGAAGACTTCAGTTTGAGTTGTCAGGCAACCTAAAACAGGGACACATCGCTTTTTATTGAATTGCTTAGCTTGAGAGGGGTCAAAGTAATTGAATATCGATGGCTGAATGTTGCCATTGAGACTTTAGTGGCTGAGCTGTAGTAGTAGTGCTGGTTGAGCTTGTTATGCTTGTAGTGGAGCATCTGTCAGTCAGAAGCCATTGATTACAGCAGGACAGTGCTGACATTCTGCTGAGCAAAGGCTCGCTGTGCAGCAGAGAGTGGTGCAGCAATGGAAAGCAGGCAGTGTTGGGCCAGTAATCGGTTCGAATCGTCAAGCCGTCTAGGTGAAAAATGTAACCCTAATTGCTCCTGTAAGTCGCTCATGATAAGAGCCTCTGCTAAATGACTAAAAAGGAAACCCTGGTTCTACCGCTCAGCGCCGCATTAGTCTGGCTGGCTCACTGAGTCTAACTAGCTTTCACTGCCTGGGATGGGAGATACTCTCACTGTAGCAGAATATCGTGGTGATACCTGGAGTGGCTTCTTAGTTTGAGGATCTATCCAGTATCCATAGTCTGGTCTTGAACTGTGTATGTCCGACTATCTGTGTCTCTGTCTGTATCTGTCTGAGTGCGTGTCTGCATTGGATATGGACCTTATTGATACATATAATATATTATAGGCACCAGCCCCTTGGCTTGGCTGTGTTATTGCAATAGTGCACCTTCTGGCCTGGCATTGCTTTCTATTAGATCAGCTCTATAAAGAGACAGAGGGCCAGTTAGTGAAGTTTCCATGCCCAGCACTGGGTACTCTGCCTGCCTGAGCTACTCACAGCCCCTGTCATCCTGTATACAGTTGAAAATGGCAGATTATGTCATTGATAAGTGCCTAAATTGGAACACAGGGGCTGTACAGTAACATACTATACATGATGTCAGAGCTCAGGTTTTCCGACTCCACAGCGCTGTATGGGTTTTGACTGACAGACGTTATAATCTTGAGCACTGCATGCGACAGGAAGATGCCACCATCCCTCCCGCTAATTGCGCTACTTTTGCACATTTGTTGTTGTCTGAGTGAGGGAAATGCTGTAAATCGAGAGGAGTCGATGTGTTCTGAAAGATGAGACGTTGAAGATTATAATAAAAACCACTTTGATGTCGTACAAGCAAACCACACACCTATAAGTCCAAATGTGCACTTCACTTTTCCATTTTCCATTTACAGTATCAGCGTTTATGATCGCTATGTTTGCTCCACAGTTACAAGGATGGCATGGGTTATACCCTGGGTTGTCCTGAACAGAATGAGCCTATGTTTGTTGTATTGTGAAGAAAAGTAGCCGTGGAACACGCACCTGAATGCACTCATGACTCCATTCTGTGCGCACCAAAATTACAATCTGTCTGAAGTGCCTTTTGAAAGCCTAACACTGTATGATCGTATTTTATAACTTAGCTAGCCATGATGCCTACCTGACCCAGATTGTGATTTATAATGGAATGTTTTTGGATTGCGTAAACAACAACAGCAATTGTGTGATGGTGGGGATGCAGGGCTGTGTTCCAAACAAAAACCTACAAGTGTGCTTGCTTCAGTTCCTCAATGGCAAAGCTGGAAGATAAAAAAATAAAAAAAGCACCTTTATAGTTGAAGGCTCTTTCCTTGAATCCTAAAAGTGCATTGAAATTACTTAGGAACTGTGCACAGTTTGGAGAGCTGTGTGGCCACCTGGAGACACCAGTTGGACCTCACTCAAACCTTTTGTAATAATCGTTTTTTATTATCTTGCACATACCTCAAAATGTCAATGAATACTTATGTTACTGAATGTATACAGAGTATTTTTTTATTTTCGTTATTGACAAATGCTGTGAAAGTACAGTAAATGTAAAAATGCACATAAAATCAAGTGTAATATTTTAGATTCTGTCTTGTCAGGTGAAGTGTTGTGTCCTTACCTTTTGGTCTAATAATTTTCCCATAATCTCCAAAGTGTTCCCTTTCAATTGCTACCATTGTATGCTTTTTATAGTTCTTCTGTTAGAAACATTTCAATTTGGCCCTATCCATATAGGCCAATTTCCACGGGTGTAAGGGGTTAATATACACACACCACTCAGCCATCGCCCTGACACTCTATTTTTAGGGTGTCAACAAACAAAGATTAGCTTAATATTGTTTTCCTCGTGCCTGAAAAATTAAATTAGCTCAGTTTAAACTGTTGATCATAGTGGCTGTGTTGCTGGACATTAACATGACTATGCACCAGGCTGAGGCTGTCCATATCTGGACTCGTTGTTCAACTCTTTATTGTTCCACTGACCATCTGCCTTTGCTTCCCCTCCTCCTCAGTCACTACCATCCCACTTTCACTTATACGACCCCTACTCATAGACGTGCACACACACACACACACACACACACACACACACACACACGAGACCCTCAATAGACACACAGCCAAGTGAAAGGACCAGACTAACTCCAGTGTTACTTGATTGATGTTTTCATTCTCTCTCTCTCTCTTTCTTTCTCTCTCTCTCTCTCCCCCCTCCCCGTCTCCCTCATTCTCAGGGCAATTGTGGAGAAGTATCTCCTGGAGAAGTCTCGTCTGGTCTCCAGAGAGAAGAATGAGAGGTAAAGGGAAACAGCAGGGGTCATAATCTTTGACCCCAGTGACCTGTGGAGGCCCTCTGTACAAACAGAGGGAGAATCCCCTGGGTGTCTTTGATATTCAGTTAACATGCCATGTCCAAGGGTGACTCTCGGACCTAGACACAGAGTTAACTTTCTCCCCAGCCTGAATATGTATCAAAGAGTTGCATCAATATGGGACCTGATACTTATTTCTTTCAGGAATAAATATTTAATTTATAATTTATTTACCCATGATGAGGACCGTAGTCCTACTATTTCTACTACAAATGCCCTGGTTGGGGTTGGCATAGCCTATAAACAGAATGAACCCTTGTTCTCACTAGATGTAGTATTATATTGTCATGTACTACTCATGTTGTTACTCATATACCAACATGTGTCTGTTGAAATGGATCACCTCTGTTTGCCTATGAGTCTGCCTGTGTCTGTGATGTCAGCGAGACTCCGTAGTAAACATGGAAAGTCATTACGCCCGTGTGTTTTTACAACAATGCAAGCCGACCGGCCACCTGATAACAAGACTGGAAAAACTGATAGCAGCATTCACGCTCATTACTAGACTGGCACGTTATAGACACAGAGTCAATGTTGGGTCGGGAAAAAAGTACTACCATAGTGTTGACTTCTGATTGCCTTTATTTCACTATAAAAGAAGCCCCTTTTAAATAAATAAATGATTTATTCTTGCCACCTAAAAATATATAACCTTCACTCCACCAAATAACAAAGCGAAACAAATAACAAACGCGAAAACCACACTGTATCCACACACAAAACACATTTTACTGAACACACTAAACATTGTTTTGTGTCCCTGTAGGAACTACCATGTGTTTTACTATCTGCTGGTGGGAGCGTCAGAGGAGGAGCGCAAGGAGTTCAAACTGCTGCAGCCTGAAGATTACCTCTACCTCAAGCAGGTACCATACACACACACACACACACACACACACACACACACACACACACACCACGGAGGTAATGGCTGGAGCGGAATAAGTGGAACGGTATCAACAACATGGTTTCCATGTATTTGATGCCATTCCATTTGCTCCGTTCCAGCCATTATTATGAGCCGTCCTCCCCTCTGCAGCCTCCACTGTTGCGCGCACACACTGGATATACATACTCTACACAACCCCTGTTTTTCTTAGCACAGTACGCATATTTCTCTACCTCAAGCAGTATATATCCATTTACTGTACTATCTCCTACTAAATCTAGAGCCACATCCCCATTAGTTTATCCCTTATGTACCCCTAGCTGGTTTTCTGCTGTATTCTCTTGTGTAAGGTACCTTGATTCTCTTCCTCTACCAGATGCCCTTGAATAAATTTTGAATATAATCCTTTGTACCCTGATTCTCATTATATTCATGGGTTCTGTGTGTCATAATCATCTTTTTCCATGTACTTGGATTGGCTCAAGGTAACATTTCCCATCGGATTCAGTGGTAGTAAACCTGGTATGCGGTGTCATTGTCATGCAGTGAATGGCCTGCATATGCTCTCAGTTCTCCCAGTTTCCTGCCCATACGTGCAGTGCATGTTAATGAAACCCCCCCCCCCCCCCCCCCTCCTCTCCCCATTCTCCTCTCCCTCTCTCTGTGCAGCAAAACTTTAAGATAGAAGATGTAGAAGACCTGCGTCATGAATTTGAGAGGCTGCAGCAGGCCATGGAGATGGTGGGCTTCCTGTCTGCCACTAAGAAACAGTGAGTGAACATGCCATGGGCAGTCAATCTACACTACTTCTACACACCATTCCATCCCTTAAATGGCTGCCTAAAAGGCAAATAGGTCATATAGATTTGCATATACTGTAGTCTGTTGGCATTACTTGGATCCACTTGAATCTCCTGCACAATGTACAGCTCAGCAAACGTAGCCAGACAACCCTTTCCTCTGATGCAGTTGTTCCAGTAGTTGGCAGTGATGTGCATCCAATATGGCAGAACAATAGACATGCTGTAGAAGGAGGGCCTGTTCTATTCATTGTGATTCTATGATAATGACGCTTGTCTGTCTGCTGCAGGATCTTCTCTGTGCTGTCGGCCATCTTGTACCTCGGCAACGTAACGTACAGGAGGAAGTCTACAGGCCGAGACGAGGGACTGGACGTGGGACCACCGGAAGTCCTGGCTACCCTCTCAGACCTGCTCAAGGTAACAATGGTTCTGCTCTGCTGCTCTAGTCTACACATCAATGAACGAGTAGTCTTTACTCAATATGTGTGGGGACTTTGGTCCCAGCCCAGACCTAACACTGATTCAGCAAAAAAATCATATTGATGAATTTGGGGAGCCTGCGTCTCAGTGTAGGAGTTCTGATCTAGGATCAGGCCCCTTGTTTATTTATGATGATCTAAAAGGACAAACTGATCCTAGATCAGCACTCCTGCTCCAAGGAGACAAGGGTGTTAAAACGGGCTCAGGAGTATTAGTGGTCCACTGAGACAAATGAAGTTGAGTTTAAAGCATTGTAATAACCTAAACATGTGGCTAGGTATCTGTTTCATCATAACTTTGTGGTCCTCTGTAGCTCAGCTGGTAGAGCACGGCGCTTGTAACGCCAAGGTAGTGGGTTCGATCCCCGGGACCACCCATACACAAAAAAATGTATGCACGCATGACTGTAAGTCGCTTTGGATAAAAGCGTCTGCTAAATGGCATATTATTATTATTATTATTATTATTATTAACTAACATCCCCAAACAGTGAGTGTATACTATTATTGTCCACTGAAGATTTACATTTTACATTTACGTCATTTAGCAGACGCTCTTATCCAGAGCGACTTACAGTTAGTGGATACATTATTTTTTTTATTTTCATACTGGCCCCCCGTGGTTCTCCCCAATGATTATACAGGATGCCTCCTCTCCACTAAATTAATGTATTTTTAATGTCGCAAGCCTTGAGAATTGTGAGTGTAACATCTCTCTCTGTGTGTGTGTGTGTGACCTCGCAGGTGAAAGAGGAGTTGCTGGTCGAGGCGCTGACTAAGAGGAAAACGGTGACAGTCAATGACAAGCTGATTCTGCCCTACAGCCACAGTGAGGTAGGCAACCATCGACCGATATTCAGGGCCTATCATTATCTTGCTGGGTTTATTCCCCAGGATAATTGTGTCATGTGTTTGTCTCCTCCTTTTCCCTGTGTGTCTGTCTCCTCCCTCGGTCTCATCTGTCTGTTTGTCTTTACTCCCATTCACCCCCCCCCCCCCCCTCCCCCCCCCATCTGTAATTATCTCTCTATCTCATTCTGTTTCTCAGGCCATCACTGCGAGAGACTCCATGGCCAAGTCTCTGTACAGTGCCCTGTTCAACTGGATTGTCCTGCGCATCAATCATGCACTGCTCAACAAGAAAGACATGGAGGAATCTGTCCCGGTGAGAGAGAGAACACACACACAACAGAACAGACCTAGGAATGCAGCTCAAGAGTTCCCCCTCCATGTTTCGGCATCGTCAAGGCCAGACATGTCGGCAGATCCCCAGAAATAACTACGCAATGAACTATAAAAAAAATGAACTAACCAGAGCTCTAGTATTTCTAACTGACCTACTGTATGTCTTTTTTCTGTTCCAGTGTTTGTCAATAGGGGTCCTGGATATATTTGGCTTTGAGGACTTTGAGACCAACAGCTTTGAGCAGTTCTGTATCAACTATGCAAACGAGCAGCTTCAGTATTACTTCAACCAGCACATCTTCAAACTTGAGCAGGTGAGTTGGCCCTGGGTGCCTCTCATTGAAATATAATCTATGTCATTCTATTTCTATGGTGCCTCTCCGTAAAGACAGTATAACAGCCCTGATCCTATGTCTTGATCCTATGGGAGACCCGTGGGGCTGCGCACAAATGGCCCAGCGTCGTCCAGGGTAGGGGAGGGAATGGCCGGCAGAGATGTAGCTCTGGGTTCGATTCCAGTATGAAAAACATAAAAAATAATGTATGCACTCTGGATAAGAGCGTCTGCTAAATGACTAAAATGTAAATGTCTTTAACTCTGACCGTGTTATTGGTCCATTGCAGGAGGAGTACCAGGCGGAGGGCATCACCTGGCACAACATAGACTACACAGACAACGTGGGCTGCATCCACCTCATCAGCAAGAAGCCCACTGGTCTCCTGTACCTACTGGACGAGGAGAGCAAGTAAGGACTTCAAGCCTTTTTTCCATATTCCACAAAAGGGGATCGTTCACCCAAAACTCATTGATCTTCATGGGCCAGAAGTGACTGCAGCCTAAACATTTGCTTTGCTTTGCTACATAGTTGTCTAGAAGCGGCAATAATGTACATTTTAGATGAGATGCAGGTTGAAACGGTATACGTCTCCTCCCTCTGCTCTCCTCCTCTCACGCTCTCTCCCTCGCTCCAGCTTCCCCCACGCCACTGATAAGACCCTGCTGGCCAAGTTTAAGCAGCAGCACCAGGAGAATAAGTACTTTGTGCCCACGCCTGTGATGGAGCCTGCCTTCGTCATCCACCACTTTGCTGGGAAAGTCAAATACCAGATCAAGGTAGGGATGGATGGACCCCCACCCACCAACATGGTCACAGACTCCCTGTTTACTATCATGTAATGTCTAGGGGGTTGAGGGAGGTTTCTTGCATTTGTGTAACTGTTCATTGTTATTGACATCATCTAATTATTGTTCAGTGTATTAATAATCTTAGCGGCGACTCTAAAATGGCCTCAACATGCTAACCGTCTCCTGTGACTCTCTCCTGGCAGGACTTCCGGGAGAAGAACACGGACCACATGCGTCCGGACATTGTGGCTCTACTGCGCAGCAGTGACCGGGCCTACGTGCGTCAGCTGATCGGGATGGACCCTGTGGCCATGTTCCGCTGGGGCATCCTGCGAGCCACCATCAGGGGAATGGCTGCCTTCAACGAGGCTGGACGCCGTTGGGCCGCCAAGACCGCAGGTACATATACACCTGGAGCAGTAGTACAATACAGGTACATATACACCTGGAGCAGTAGTACAATACAGGTACATATACACCTGGAGCAGTAGTACAATACAGGTACATGTACACCTGGAGCAGTAGTACAATACAGGTACATATACACCTGGAGCAGTAGTACAATACAGGCACATATACACCTGGAGCAGTAGTACAATACAGGTACATATACACCTGGAGCAGTAGTACAATACAGGTACATATACACCTGGAGCAGTAGTACAATACAGGTACATATACACCTGGAGCAGTAGTACAATACAGGTACATATACACCTGGAGCAGTAGTACAATACAGGTACATATACACCTGGAGCAGTAGTACAATGGGCAGCTGATTGTATAGGTATACACATGCTTTAGACACCATAGGAGTCTACAGCCATGTCTCAGAGTTAGAACTGTACCCATACACAGTAACCAACAATTGCAGTAGGCTTACTTGTTTGCTTATTTCGTTTAGAGGGGCTGGGGGGGGAAACGTGAGGCTTTGGAAATGTCAGGTTTTTCCCTGCAAGCCTCAGTCATTATCCGCTAGATAATTTTTGTTGTGTTGACTAGATGAGAAAAGTGGCCCATTGACGTAAGAGGCTATTTTAATAGGGATTAATGGGATTAAATAAAATAAAGGAAAAACAAAGCAGGGAAATGGCCCCTGGAAGGACTCAACTGGATTATTCTGCTGTTTTTTGACAAGCAGGAGTCATGCGGTGCACTCTTTTGTCCTCGTAGAACCTCTAGGCATCTAATCTAATGATGTGTGTGTCTGTGCATGTATGTCTGTGTGTGTTTGACAGGTGTGCAGCGCACCACTTCCAGGACTCTTTTGGGGGAGCTGCAGAGGTCCAACACGCCTGTAGAAAGGATGTACCGGTAAGGCCCAGATCCACTGCACAGTCCTCTGACAGAGGGACACACAGGGAAGGAGGGAAACGACATTTGGCCCAATATCCACATTTCCATACCACTTAGAAAGAAGTGATGTATTGGCCATGCATAGGGCCCTCGTGTATTTTTCCTGTCAGGTCACATGGTCACAAAAAATGTCTGTCCCTAGCCATGCATACTAGATAGTATGTTATTGTGGAAATTGAGACATACTCTGGGAGTGTTGTGAAATGGGCCATCTTCCTCTCCTCCACTGTTGTTTTGGGTGTGATGTCGTGATTGACAGATGGGTCTTTCTCTCCCCTGAGGCACACGGCAGGTGTTCAGTCATTATAATCCACCAGAGCGCCTGTGGAGCAAAAGCCCAAGGACAATGCCTCAATCTTCTATCAGAAATCCACTTTAAATGCACAACCTGACTACCTTGATCCAAGACCAAGTCATCTCATTGAATCTATACTATACAGACAAAATATTGTATTTAGGATTAACCAGAATAACTTAAATCAGTTTGCCATACAATAACAAGCCCCTTACTAGTCCCTGATTGGGGCCCTCTCACAGAGAACACATTGTGATTTGTGGATTTGGTCATCAATCACATTTGACATCACAAGGTCTTTTAAGAAATCCATTTGTCACAAAGATGACAAATGAAAGGGTGAGCATCCGTACTGTGGGATGCGTGTCGCTGCACCTAGGATGACATGAAACAGGATTAGACATTGATATCATGATTATGAATCACAAGATTGTTCAGGAAGTGTATCTGTACTTGGAGCCAAATGAAACTCCCACTAGGCCCCCAGTAAATGGAACTGAATGAAACTATTGAAACAGTTGGCTCCCATGTGTGCTTCCTAATCTCTTGTATGACATAAGCTCTGTCATATCCATAGAAATAGAATAATATCTCTATGGTGGAATGAATCCTCCTTCATCTCATCCTGGCCCCTGCGTTGTTTCCCCTGCCCCTGGGTGACCCCGTGTGCTGTTCTCTTCCCTCAACAGACGGGCTTCTATGCTCGATTTCTACTTTGATCACTCTGACGAGCGCCCACTAGAGGCCTTCGAAGACATCTTTGCTAGCTATGAGAGTAAGAAGTAAGTGGACTGGAGGAGAGCAGGAGGAAGGATGGAGGGAGGTCAAGCAGGAGGAAGGATGGAGGGAGGTCAAGCAGGAGGAAGGGACAGTATTGTTTTTATGGGCAGTTAGTCTCTGGCTCATTCCCGCTCTGAGTTTGCTCATATTCATAATGTCAGCGATACACAAGACACTCTACGTCATGAAGCTTTGCAGCAGGCATAGGTTTCTTTAGTTTGCAAAGGAAGTCCTAATATGAAACGTGCAGAGTCAGACTACAGAAATAGACTTCATAGAAACATCAAACACATAAAACATTTTCCTTTCTAATTATCAACGATTCGTTCTTATTCTCTTCCCCCTTTCTAGCCCTGTATTTTCCACCACATTGCTCTCTTTACTCTCTCCCCCTCTTTCGCTCTCTCTGTTTCTCTCTCCAACTCTCAGCCACGGTAATCTGTCTCTTCACCCTGGTTTATTATTGTTAATGTAGAACACAGGAAGGTCTTAGTGCTGCCCTGGTCTGATAATCTACTGATTACTGGGAGGAAACTGGAAAGTCTGTGCACACTAAAATATGGTAGTCCAGCATTAAGTACATAATAAACAGTAGTAGTAAAGTTTTGTTAATGAAACAGGTCAGGGAAAATGCTATACATCTCAGGTCCTGGAATAGTAGTGATGAGGTAGGAAATGTAATAAACAATTGCCTGTGGAGAAAGTTGAATGCGTCATTGTAGTTTCTAAATGGACCAAAAGCCCCTGTTCTAATATGAGCATTCTCTGAGAGGAACTGAGCAGTAGTGTGAAAACCACCCCTAGCTCCTTCCTTAGGCCCTACCCCTTATGTGTTTGCAGATAGGATAGGTGTTAGTAATATGGGGATAGCTCCACCTAGGCTTTTGATTAGCTTAGGGGAGCTTCCTCCATACTGTTTCCACCTATCTGGTTCCTTCAGACCTCAAAATACTGAAGACGTCAGGTCAAGGGGCTGTTTTTGGACTGGGCTAGTTTGTCTATGGTACCTTTACTTATGGCCCGTCCCTTCCTGCCTGACCTCCCTTGGTTTATTGATCAGAGTGGTAAGTACAGTAATGCATGGATCCAGTTCTGAGTGCAGAGGAACAGCCATCTTAACAACACCAGTCCTCCCCAGTTTACCATCAGTATAACACCAGTCCAATGACCAATCCCAGTCGCCAGCAGTGTAACACCAGCATGGAAAAAAGATGTCAACCACTGAAGCTTTGATTCAGGAATGCATGCTCACAATACTTACTTACAGGAGTATGGTGTGTGAGAACATCTACTCAATGCACAACCTCTCGGTCTCTACACTTTCTACTGCAGCAATAGCTGGGTGGTCTGAACTGAAGTGACATTGTCCCACATGTTAAACAGCAGTTTTACATGCTCTCGATTTCAGACCTCTAACTGTTCTGTGTGTGTGTTTCTCTTGGGAAGTGGGCTCTTTGGTGGTGGGGTGTTTTCTGTCTTTCGAGGTGTCCTAACAGCGGTGTTCCTACATCCCCTGCCCTCCCCTTATGCCCCGTGCCCAACCCCCCTTCCCCTCTCCTCCCCATGTCTCCTACCCACCGTCGTCCTCACCCACTATGGCCCTTGCTGGGTTGAATCAGGGACATGCATGCCCAGATAATCAGTTCCATTAAGGACTTGCAGCTGGACGGTGAGGACCCTCGCAAGCTGCTGCAGTCCTGGGGTCGCCTGCGGTTCCCTCGACACCTCCTTCAGTGAGTCTGTAGCCCTGGCCCCTTCCAGCTCAGTCCAGCCCAGCCCAGCTCGGCCTAGCAAGTCTAACCCTGCTTTAACAGTGTTCAACCTTAATCCTCCTGGGGCAACATTTTGTTCCAGCACTAGCACACCTGATTTGACTACAAAAAAATAAATCCTATTCCAAAACGGCAACAGAATTATGTCTTCACCTCACATGGTTGTTAAAACTCTCAACCCGAGACAGACAGTTTAAGACACAGGCTAGGTAATTAGCTGTTTGAGACCACACCTCACGAAAAATGCACCTCCGAACAAAGAACTCCTCACAGGAATCCTAGTTATTTGCAGAAGGCTACCCAACAACACAAGGCTGCTCGTGATAGTGGAATGCAAGGCCCAGAGAGACTGGGTCCCAATGTGATGTTGATTAGCATGAAGCTGATGCTGTAATGCAACAAGGCTTTTGCCCATATGGGCTATAATGGAGATGCAGAGGCCTTGATGAAAGCTGAGGATGCAATGATGGCTTGAATATCAGCTGCTGCATGAACAAGGACATTACTCACATTAATGCATTGGCTACTAGATGAAACTGTGTAGGAATGTGTCTAAAATAAGTCTAAAAGAACGTAAAAATGTGTTACAAATGATAGTTTCTTTAACTTATATAGAACTATAGTTGTTGGGTATAGCCTATGCAAATATTTTCAACACACAGTCAAGAAACAAAACAAAAGTTTACAAAGTGTTGTCGGCACATAGCAACAGTTCCCAAGGCTGATATAAGGCTCAATATGTAGTGATGAAAACAAGACGGGCTGGCTGATTGGTTGGCTAGGTTCCCCCTTCCCTCCATCCTTCAACCCCCCTCCTCCATCATCCCCCCCCTCCCCAGCCCTTGTCATCCCACCCATACTCCAGGTGCAAGCCCTCACGCCTCACTGACTGAGCATGACTTAACATACTAACAACACGGCTTGCCCCTACACTCACCCGTAGACCTCCTCAGCGACGTCTCTGAGCTGAGCCTCTCTCACTGACCTATCTCTCCCCCACAGGAAAAACAAGAACGCCAAGCAGAAACAGATCATACCCAAGGTAAACTTCATACATCATACATATGCCAGCTATGTGCACTCATACATTAATATAATTTGAAATATAAACGTAATATACAATCCGAGATATATATCTTGAAATATGAGATCACGAAATCATCTGATAGAAAATGTTCCATATACACTCACCGGACAGTTTATTAGGTACACCCATCTAGTACCGGGTTGGATCCCGCTTTTCCTCCAGAACAACCTGAATTCTTCCAGGCATGGATTATACAAGTCGAAAGCGTTCCACAGGAATGTTGGTCTATGATGACGTGATGGCATCACGCAGTTGCTGCAGATTGGACGGCGGTACACCACCGCCACCAGCCTGTACTGTTGACACCAGGTAGGATGGGTCCATGGACTCATGCTGCTTACGCTAACTCCTGACTCTGCCATCAGAATGACACAACAGGAACCGGAATTCATCGTACCAGGCAAAGTTTTTCCACTCCTCAAATGTCCAGTGTTGGTGATCGCGTGCCCACTGGAGCCACTTCTTGTTTTTAGCTCATAGGAGTGGAACCCGGTGTGGTCGTCTGCTGCAATAGCCCATCCGTGACAAGGATTGACGAGTTGTATGTTCCGAGATGCCGTTCTGCACACCACTGTTGTACTGCGCCGTTATTCTTGCCAGTCTCCTTCGATCTCTCTCATCAACGAGCTGTTTTTGCCCAAAGGACTGCCGCTGACTGGATTTTTTTTTTTTGTCATTAGGAAATGTATCTGACTACATTATTTCTATGATAAACTTTAAAAACATGATGTCCATGCATAATCTTTGCAAAAAAGACCTTGCTTTTTCATTGTAAGCTCTGCCAGCCAAATAGTGTTACACTTCTGTTGTCGTCTGATGAAAATGAAGCTATTTTCTGCCAAATGTTTTGCACTGAACAAAAATATAAACGCAACATGTAAAGTGTTGGTCCCATCCATGTTTCATGAGCTGAAAGAAAATATCCCAGAGATTTTCCATATTCACAAAAAGCATATTTCTCTCAATTGTTTACATCCCTGTTAGTGAGTATTTCTCCTTTACCAAGATAATCCATCCACCTGACAGGTGTGGCATATCAAGACATGATCATTACACAGGTGCACCTTGTGCTGGGGACAATAAAAGGCCACTAAAATGTGCAATTTTGTCACACTGTTGCCAGAGAATTTGATGTTAATTTCTCTACGTCGTTTTAGAGAATTTGGCAGTACATCCGACCGGCCTCACAACCGCAGACCATGTGTATGGTGTCATGTGGGCGAGCAGTTTGCTGATGTCAACGTTGTGAACAGAGTGCCCCATGGTGGGGTTATGGTATGGGCAGGCATAAGCTACGGACAACAAACACAATTGCATTTTATTGATGGCAATTTGAATGCAAAAAAATACCGTGACGAGATCCTGAGGCCCATTGTGAGGCCCATTTTTTAAAAAGGTATCTGTGACCAACAGATGCATATCTGTATTCCCAGTCATGTGAAATCCATAGATTAGGACCTAATAAATGTATTTCAATAGACTGATTTCCTCATATGAACTCTAACTCAGTAAAATCTTTGAAATGGTTGCATTTATATTTTTGTTCAGTGTATTTTCTGTGAAGGAAAACTATAGTTGCACGTCCATGATCACTCTATTGAAGTAAAAAAAAACACTGTTGAATTTCAATATAAAATGCCACTCCTGTTGTGCTATTTACAAACAAACACGTGACTGGCTCAACTGTTCTGGAAAACGACAGTAAGCTTCATATTGTAAACAAATCTGACTGGTTTAATGAAGAACCCGATCTGCTTTATCTCCTAATATATTGCACAAGTTGACTGCAGGTATTTACTTCAAAAGTAGCTACAAATATTAAAAAGTTATTGAAAAACTTCAAATAAATATATTCAATGGTATTGACAGTATTGAAAAACTATCCAAATACACTGGTATACCGAACCTACGTCGCATCATTTTCGGGAAACCCTAGACGCGTGAAAAGCCCAGGAGGGCTGCCATTTCTGAGATACTGGATCCGGCGTGCCTTGCACCGACTATCATACCACGCTCAAAGTTGCTTAGGTCACTTGTTTTGCCCATTCTAACGTTCAATCAAACAGTAACTGAATGCCTGTCTGCCTGCTGTATATAGCAAGACACGGCCACTTGACTCACTGTCTGTAGGAGCGATCCTTTTTTGTGAACTGGGGGTGTACCTAATAAACTGGCCGGTGGGTGTATGTCTTCTTTCCAAATATTTAATTTGACTCTGAGAGTATCAATGAGACTGTTGTGCTATCTGCAGACATTTAGAACTCTGTGATGTTGATGCTGTTCCTTAGAGCCTTCTGGACTCTCGCTCCCTGAAGTTCATCGTCGGTCGGACCATCCACGACCGCTCCACCAAGTCTCTGCATCACCTCAACAAGAAGAAGAAGACCCCCAGCATCAGTGCTCAGTTCCAGGTCAGCTGATCTCATCAGCAAATACCGCAGACACTAACATACACCTGCAAATACACAGCCACCCTTCACACACTGCAAACTTCATACAATGCAGATGCAGAACATGGTGAAATGTTTATTTGTTGAGGTAAGTCTTAATTGACATGAAATCTCTTTTACATTGACAGACCTCTCTGACAAAGCTGCTAGAGAATCTGGGCAGAGCAGAGCCCTTCTTCATCCGCTGTATTCGTTCCAACTCTGAGAAGGTAAAGTTACTTTACTAAAAACATGTTTTACAAGAGTTGGAGTTTGAATTTTTTTCAAGTTTCACTCCACAATGATACAATAGTTGACAATCCAAAATCAGCCGTCATAGTAAAACATGGTACAGTTTCATTAGGAGTCATCTATAACACATGATCATCTACAGTGGGGAGAACAAGTATTTGATACACTGCCGATTTTGCAGGTTTTCCTACTTACAAAGCATGTAGAGGTCTGTAATTTTTATCATAGGTACACTTCAACTGTGAGAGACGGAATCCAGAAAAAATCCAGAAAATCACATTGTATTATTTTTTAAGTAATTAATTTGCATTTTATTGCATGACATAAGTATTTGATACATCAGAAAAGCAGAACTTCATATTTGGTACAGAAACCTTTGTTTGCAATTACAGAGATCATACGTTTCCTGTAGGTCTTGACCAGGTTTGCACACACTGCAGCAGGGATTTTGGCCCACTCCTCCATACAGACCTTCTCCAGATCCTTCAGGTTTCGGGGCTGTCGCTGGGCAATACAGACTTTCAGCTCCCTCCAAAGATTTTCTATTGGATTCAGGTCTGGAGACTGGCTAGGCCACTCCAGGACCTTGAGATGCTTCTTACGGAGCCACTCCTTAGTTGCCCTGGCTGTGTGTTTCGGGTCGTTGTCATGCTGGAAGACCAAGCCACGACCCATCTTCAATGCTCTTACTGAGGGAAGGAGGTTGTTGGCCAAGATCTCGCGATACATGGCCCCATCCATCCTCCCCTCAATACGGTGCAGTCGTCCTGTCCCCTTTGCAGAAAAAGCATCCCCAAAGAATGATGTTTCCACCTCCATGCTTCACGGTTGGGATGGTGTTCTTGGGGTTGTACTCATCCTTCTTCTTCCTCCAAACACGGCGAGTGGAGTTTAGACCAAAAAGCTCTATTTTTGTCTCATCAGATCACTTGACCTTCTCCCATTCCTCCTCTCGATCATCCAGATGGTCATTGGCAAACTTCAGACGGGCCTGGACATGTGCTGGCTTGAGCAGGGGGACCTTGCGTGCGTTGCAGGATTTTAATCCATGACGGCGTAGTGTGATACTAATGGTTTTCTTTGAGACTGTGGTCCCAGCTCTCTTCAGGTCATTGACCAGGTCCTGCCGTGTAGTTCTGGGCTGATCCCTCACCTTCCTCATGATCATTGATGCCCCACGAGGTGAGATCTTGCATGGAGCCCCAGACCGAGGGTGATTGACCGTCATCTTGAACTTTTTCAATTTTCTAATAATTGCGCCAACAGTTGTTGCCTTCTCACCAAGCTGCTTGCCTATTGTCCTGTAGCCCATCCCAGCCTTGTGCAGGTCTACAATTTTATCCCTGATGTCCTTACACAGCTCTCTAGTCTCGGCCATTGTGGAGAGGTTGGAGTCTGTTTGATTGAGTGTGTGGACAGGTGTCTTTTATACAGGTAACGAGTTCAAACAGGTGCAGTTAATACAGGTAATGAGTGGAGAACAGGAGGGATTCTTAAAGAAAAACTAACAGGTCTGTGAGAGACGGAATTCTTACTGGTTGGTAGGTGATCAAATACTTATGTCATGCAATAAAATGCAAATTAATTACTTAAAAATCATACAATGTGATTTTCTGGATTTTTGTTTTAGATTCCGTCTCTCACAGTTGAAGTGTACCTATGATAAAAATTACAGACCTCTACGTGATTTGTAAGTAGGAAAACCTGCAAAATCGGCAGTGTATCAAATACTTGTTCTCCCCACTGTATACATTATTGGTATCAGTTATTATATATTACATCATCCATACATGTGTATGCATAAACAAAAACAAAGAACAGTAGCTAAAAGGACATTTAGGCTACTACGTATAACCAAGATGATGATGATAAATGTTTGAGTTTGTTCCTTTAACGACGTGCTGTGTATCTGGGGGCGGCAGGTAGCTTAGTGGTTAAGAGCGTTGTGCCAGTAACCGAAAGGTTGCTGGTTCTAATCCCCGAGCCGACTAGGTGAAAAATCTGTCGATGTGCCCTTGAGCAAGGCACTTAACCCTAATTGCTCCTGTAAGTTGCTCTGGATAAGAGCGTCTGCTAAATGACTAAAATGTAAATGTATCTGTGTGAGTGCAGAAAGAGATGTGCCTGAACGAGACCCTGGTGCTGCAGCAGCTGCGCTACACAGGCATGCTGGAGACGGTTCGCATCCGAAGGTCTGGCTATGGAGCTAAGTACATCTTCCAGGTACACTGCACCTCTTCACTGACTCAGATAGCCAGTAGACACCAGGAAGGAAGCAATATCTGTTGTTGATTATTTACCAATAGCTAACTCCGTAACTTGTACATGTATACTGAACAAAAGTATAAAAGCAACATGTAAAGTGTTGGTCCCATGTTTCATGAGCTGAAATAAAAGATCCCAGAAATTTTCCATACGCACAAAAAGCTGATTTCTGTCAAATTTTGGTCACAAATTTGTTTACATCCGTGTTAGTGAGCATTTCTCCTTTTCAAAGATAATCCATCCACCTGACAGGTGTGGCATATCAAGAAGCTGATTAAACAGCATGATCATTACACAGGTACACCTTGTGCTGGGGACAATAAAAGGCTACTCTAAAATGTGCAGTTTTGTAACACTACACAATGCCACAGATGTCCCAAGTTTTGAGGGAGCGTGCAATTGACATGCTGTCTGCAGGAATGTCAACCAGAGCTGTTGCTATATAATTTTATGTTAATTTCTCTACCATAAGCCGCCTCCAACGTCATTTTAGAGAATTTGGCAGTACGTCCAACCGGCCTCACAATCACAGACCACGTGTAACCACGCCAGCCCAGGACCTCCACATCCGGCTGCTTCACTTGCAAGATCGTCTGAGACCAGCCACCCGGACAGCTGATGAAACTGTGGGTTTGCACAACCGAATAATTTTTGCACAAACTGTCAGAAACCATCTCAGGGAAGCTCATCGGCGTGCTCATCTTCCTCACCAGGGTCTTGACCTGACTGCAGTTCGACGTCATAAGATACTTCAGTGGGCAAATTCTTACCTTCAATGGCCACTGGCATTCTGGAAAAGTGTGCTGTTCACGGCTGAATCCCGGTTTCAACTGTACCGGGCAGATGGCAGACAGCGTGTATGGTGTTGTGTGGGCGAGTGGTTTGCTGATGTCAACGTTGTGAGCAGAGTGCCCCATGGTGGCGGTGGGTTATGGTATGGGCAGGCATAAGCTACGGACAACAAACACAATGGCATTTTATCGATGGCAATTTGAATGCACAGATATACCTTGACAAGATCCAGAGGCCCATTGTCGTACCATTCATCCGCCGCCATCACCTCATGTTTCAGTATGATAATGCATTGCCCCATGTCGCAAGGATCTGTACACAATTCCTGGAAACCGAAAATGTCCCAGTTCTTCCATGGCCTGCATACTCACCAGACATGTCACCCCTTGAGCATGTTTGGTATTATCTGGATTGACGTGTATGACAGCGTGTTCCAGTTCCCACCAATATCCAGCAACATCGCACAGCCATTGAAGAGTTGGACAACATTCCACAGGCCACAATCAACAGCCTGATTAACTCTTTGCGAAGATGTGTCGTGCTGCATGAGGCAAATGGTCACACCAGAGACTGACTGGTTTTCTGATCCACGCCCATACCTTTTTTTTAAGGTATCTGTGACCAACAGATGCAGATATGTATTCCCAGTCATGTGTAATCCATAAATTAGGGCCTAATGAATTTATTTCAATTGACTGATTTCCTTAAATGAACTGTAACTCAGTAAAATCTTTTAAATTGTTGCCTGTTGCGTTTATATTTTTGTTCAGTATAAGAAGGAAAATGTTTATTGTGTCAATGCAGACACGAATTACTTATGCGAAATTCATGACAGACACATAATTGTCCACTACACGATTTTGTATACAGTGCATTTCAATCA
Source organism: Coregonus lavaretus (assembly GCF_964263955.1). Taxonomy (NCBI): domain Eukaryota; kingdom Metazoa; phylum Chordata; class Actinopteri; order Salmoniformes; family Salmonidae; genus Coregonus; species Coregonus lavaretus. The sequence goes on along the minus strand of NC_139993.1, from coordinate 32,357,544 downwards.
CAGATAAAGGCAGTAGGTTACTTTATACAGAAATGATAGGAGGGAGGTTGGTCGGGGAGGATGGGTGGGTTTATAATCTGAAGGTCTAGCAATTTCAAATAAGTAGTTTGTGTCTATTTCACAAAAACCTGTGATTGTGTTGGTCAACCAACTAAATACGTTTTATAAATGTGTCCCTATAGGAATTCATTGAGCAATTCCGAGTGTTGCTGCCCAAAAATGCCACACCCTCCAAGCCAGAGGACATCTCAGCCTTGTTCCAGAGGATGAATCTAGACCACACCACCTACCAGATAGGCAAAACCAAGGTTAGACAAGCGCTCCTTCGCTCTTTTCACTCAGAAACCTCACTTTCCTATGATATGTTAAAGATATAGGAAATAGTGGTGATACTTTCTAAACTATTAACATAAGTAAAATGGACAGGTAGCCTATTTTCCCCAGAGAGATATAATAAGATATACAGTTTTCTCTTATGTATCTCTTGAATTAAATTGCGATCCTCAGGTTTACCTGAAGGAACTAGAGCGTCAGCAGCTGCAGGACATGCTGCACAAGGACGTGATGCGTAAGATCATCTTCCTGCAGCGCTGGTTCAGGGCCCACCTGGAGAGGAGGTACTTCTTGGAGATGAGACAGGCGGCCATCTTGATCCAGGTAAGCTGTGTGATAACCCATCCTGTAGGTGTAACGCCATAAAACTGTCTGTACAGAAAAGGCACGGATGTCAGTTCAAAGTTATTACTTTTCCCTATATGGACTGCCTAGAAAACTATAATTTTCTGTGTCTATTTCTTACAAAGAAATGCATATAAATTGTCCAATAGCCTTCCTATATGAGACAATCATATTTCTGCAGACAGGCTAATAATGTGTTCTTGCCCCTGTTCGTCCCTCCCAGCGTGCATGGCATAGGCACCACAAGGAGAGACGGTGTCAGGCAGCCACACTGATTCAGGCCGTTTGGAGGGGCTCTAGACAGAGATCAGAGTACCTCCGCAGGCGGACCAACATCAAGAAAATACAGGCTCTGGCCAGAGGACACTCAGCACGGAGGAGGTACAGCACCAGGCCACACCACTGAAATACTTCTTGTAGTATTTATATAGTTTGAAATGCTTCGAGTTACTGGTAAACATTGACTAAGTGATTATTAACACCATCTCATGAATTCTGGTACTAGTGTTGTCAGAATCCCCACAGTCATTTGTTACAAATACTTTGAAAATGCTATGAGATGCCTAACATTGTGATATGGATGTTGAACCACCTCTGAATCATGTTGGACTTTACAGGTGCCATTCAATACGGGAGGACAAGAGGAAAAAGGAGGATGAAGAAGAGGAGGCCAGGAGGAGGGCAGAGGAAGAGGCAGCCAGGCTAGTGAGAGAGGCAGAAGAGGAGGCAGCCCGACTGGAAATGGAGGCAGAGGAAGTGGCATATAGGAGAAAGAAAGAGGCAGAGCGGGAGGCAGCGGAGAGGAGGGCGAGGGAGAATGAGGAGGCACGGCTGAGGCAGGCAGAAAGGGTCAATGAGGAACCTGAGACACAGGAGGAACCAGAGGCACAGGTGGCAGCTGAAAGGACTCTAGATGAGAGCCGACATTGGGACAAAGTGCCTGTCCAGGACAAGGAGGAGCAGAGGGAGGAAGTGGAAGATGGCGAGGCTGCAGCTAGTTCACCTCCCGAGAAGGTGGGAAAGCGGGATGCCTCTGCAGTCTCCCAGCCTAATAAGGGCAACAGTACACAGGCTGAGGCTGGGCCCCAGCCAGAGGATGAGAGCCAGGCTGTGGAGGAACTGGAGGAAGCCCACTCCGAGGAGCCCGAGGAGGAGGGGACCACAGAGGCAGCTGCCCCCCAGTCACCAGAGAGATACAAGGGGGCTCAGGCGGCTGCGGAGGCTTCCCCCTCCACAGACCCCCAGTCGGGGCAGAAGAAACTACGACCTCCCCCCCTCCACAAGGCCCCAGCCTCCAGGAGCCAGGAGAAGAGAGAGCTGCGGCGCCAGCGGGGCCTGGAGCACAGCCAGAGAGAGAGTGAGCGGGTCGCCTCGGCAGCCACCAAGGAGGAGCCCGCCCCTAAGGTCATGGATCAGGAGGCAGCCAACCGAGCCGAGGGAAAGCCAAAAGGCCGGCCTGAGCGGACGGACAGCAAGGAGATGGACCAGTACACCTTTGTAGCCTGGAAGAAAGAAGACAAGGGGAAGAAGGAAGCCAAAGCCGCCACCCCTGCACCTATACGCCCCAGCACCTTACACCTGAACCCCCCTGAGCCAATGGCTAACAGGAACGGCCATGAGGTCCTGGGTCCAGGCAACCTGACTCGCTACAGCCAACAGGACGCCATGAAGGAGAAGGCAGAGAAATGGAAGGAGAGGAAGATTGATGTACGACAACCAGAGAGTACCAGTCCTCCTGAGGCCCACAGCAAGGACAGGATAAAAAAACATTCACAGTACGACGTTTCATATCCTTCTGATATCTACACTAATATGAATTAGTTATACTTGCTTCAGGATGTTATTGTATTTGCAACATGAGGAAGGACTGATGATTCCCCCAGTTATGATCATGAATTTCCCTCATCTCTGTATCCCACTTTATTTCCAGGAGTGGTGGAAACTCTTCATCTCTTGATGCTATGTCCCCTGGATTGGCTGGTGCTACTTCAAACAGAGAGGTAACATGCTCATTGCTCTAGTATTATACCCACCGTGTTGTGTGCCTTGCCTTTCTTATTAACTGTTATTTTCATCAAATATGAGAGCAGCACATCAGATCTGAACAGGCTGAAGCTAGCCAATCACATCCTTCCTGCATGGCATCTGAATGGAAGCTCAAAGTGTCGTTGTGCTTTTCTGGCTAGGTCAGAGCACGTTACCGTAAACGTTCCAAACACAAACGTCGGCTAGCTCGTAGACGCTCGCCTTTTAAGAAAAGTGCAGAAATGGAGGATGTGGCGTATTGGACCTGCTTCCCTTTGTCCCCTGTGAGCCCAAGCAGGCCCTTGCACTCAAAGTCCATGGATAAGGTATAATCACAAAGCCAGAGCACAGCTTGCCACCTCAGAGTAACTGAGCCCTGCCAGCCAAAGCAAACCTGGTGCGTCCTCGCACACCTTTGGCTCTTTGTCTTTGGACTCTATTTTCTGACCTTTTCTGCCATAGTGTTTAACCCCATCATCATACACTTCCTTAGATGTAACACAGAACATAATAAAGAGGCTTAGGAGTGTATACACTCCAGGGTTGATCAACTCCACAATGAAACCCTTTCTGGTCGACCGTCATGATTTAGCTGTTTCGTCACAGGTTGGGCTAGCCATGTGGTTCATAATGGGCTATTTCACCCAGCAGTTAATCTTATTTGATCAAATGTCATGTCCATGGCAGCAAAAACAATGAGTTGTATCATGGCTACCATTTTGCCAGACTCTTACTGTAACTGTGTGCCAGTATATTTGCATCTACATTCAGCAGTGTTATTGGACAATAACAAACACAACTCTCTCATTTTCCAATTGAATGATTCATTTGTTATTTAAATAACAAGTGGTCCCAGATTATTTGGGGACTTGACTCAATAATGATTTGGCTTTCCCAAAATCCACCACAAAAAAAGGTAAATGTGCTGATGGGAATAAACATGGGTGTATTTTTCAGGTGATAAAATGATAACGTCATCCATAATTTGTGTATCGATTATGAGTAGTGGTGAACTTTTAAGGTAGTTGTCCCCAAGATTGGTTGTTTGTGGAAGTTGGCTACTCATGGAAATCTTTGGAAGTTGTGTAGGTGGGGTTTTCATGGAAGTTTATTGGTTGCTGTTGTGTTGGGGCCATTCTTGATTGCTGGAAATGTAATCTCTCTTTCCTATCACAACTGGAACAAGGCCTGGGCTTTTGAACACCTGCTCAATGGGTAGGGAATTATACAGTATAGTTTGGTTCCTCACATTGTTCTTATTTCTTTTCTCCTTGTATCGCCAGTCTCCTACAGAGGATGGGTCAAAGGGCAGCATGAAGAGGAGGACCCATGACACCTCAGGCCACCAGGACACTGTCCACACTCACCCCTCCACCCCAGAGAGGTACGGTGCTTCAGGGAAACTAATGGGAGATATTGCACAGCAGGGTGGGGGACTGAATAGTCCTGGCTGATTCCTTTTGGGTTGTGAAAAGAGACTGGGTTGAACCTAGAAATATTGGCTTTGTTTATTTGATGAGTCATAAGAGCATTCCAAAAGCTTTTGGCAGGTTACAGCATAAAATGGTTTGGGAACAAGTGGTGTAGATTAGAACCTTACTTGGCCAATATTATGGTTTGATGCCTTGGGTTTTGGATGTCAAATCACATACTATGATGTCCTAAGGGTCTTCCAGATAACCCCAGTGCTTGAGTGTGATGGTAATGTAATAGAGACTAATATAGGAACAGTGGAGGGAAACCCTTCACCAGACGATTTCATCCACCCAGGAGGTCTGAGTCAGATGACCCATGGGAATATACTCTTCCTTGTGTAATCAAACTTTCCAGCTCCTTGATGTGGCTTGCTGCACAAACTAGAGTTTCCCATATATAGCTATAGAGGCAGTTTGTTATTGGATGGGATGGATTCCGGAAATTCCTTAACTTCATTTACTCTTTCATTAATTAACTTTTTTAAATGTGCTGTGCCATGACAAAGTTTCTATCAGATTGGAAGATTGAAGATTGCGCTTTATTTTGATTTTGCTTTGGATTGTTACCATGGTTCTCAGTGAGCAGAGTTGGTCTGTAAACCCTGAAAATATGTGGTGCTGGACTGTACCAATGAGAAAATGTAGTACTGTAGTCTTACATACAAAACCCCTCACAGGTCTGCCCCTTGATATTCCCACTTCATAAAGATTCAGCATTCACATCTCACACATCTGTTCACTAAAACAAAGCATGTTTTATCCAATTCTCATGCATGGTGGCAGATGTGATCTATTTCTGTGTCAAGTCTGAACAACAGGTACTCTTGTAATTGTCATTCATATTATTAGGATTAGATACATTACTCACCTGTGCCTATTTACTGTAGCTTAGTCTCGCACCAAGAATGGCATGACAGTCAAACCCATTAAAAACCATGATACACATTAATTACCCATAAATGTTCGACTTACAGTGCATTTGCATTGACTGAGTGTGGTAACAGTGTGGTGTTGACAGAGTTTGTTTGATTGTGCAGTAGATCCTCAGGGTTCCTGAGGAAGATCCTGAAGAAACGTCCCCATAAGGAGCCTCAGACCCCTGACGATGGAGATCTGACCACGGCCCAGGCCCTGATCGAACGAGGAGAAGGTAAGTGGCACCTGGACGCAGCCTTGAGGAACACCAAATATGTGACCTGACCAGGAAAAACTCTGGGTCCTAGTTATACAATAGGTTCTACAATAAGGACCACATTATTTGTGCTGATCCAGTCTGGCCTGGAATTGGCAGTGGTCTTAATCATGTGAAGGTGCTGGAAGAGTGCAGTGATGTAGGGGTGATACAGGGTCAGTCACTTCCTGAACATGAGACCCAGAGAGAAAATCCAGGTGTTTGCTTTCAGGGTAAATAATGAGGCATGTAGGATTAAGCTCTATCAAAACAAGATAGTTTGGACCTTTCATGAATCTGGCTCTAGCCTCTTGCTATGGCAGTGCATAAGAGTTTGGCGTTTGAGAGGGGTAAAAAGGGGATGACATATCAACACTTAATTTGGAATGAAGTTAACAGCTTTAATTTCCTGGACAAAAATATATATACTGAACAAAAAATATAAACGCAACATGTAAAGAATTGGTCCCATGTTTCATGAGCTGAAATAAAAGATCCTAGAAATGTTCCATATTCACAAAAATATAATTTGTTTACATTGTTGTTAGTGAGCATTTCTCCTTTGCCAAGATAATCCAGCCACCTGACAGGTGTGGCATATCAAGAAGCTGATTATACAGCATGATCATTTCACAGGTGCACCTTGTGCTGGGGAACAATAAAAGGCCACTCTAAAATGTGCAGTTTTGTCACACAACACAATGCCACAGATGTCTCAAGTTTTGAGGGAGCGTGCAATTGACATGCTTACTGTAGGAATGTCCACCAGAGCTGTTGCCAGAGAACTGAATGTTCCATTACCTACCATAAGCCGCCTCCAACGTCGTTTTAGAGAATTTGCCAGTACTTCCAACCGGCCTCACAACCGCAGACCACGTATAACCACGCCAGCCCAGGACCTACACGGCTTCTTCACCTGCGGGATCGTCTGAGACCAGCCACCCGGAAAGCTGTTGAAACTGAGGAGTCTGTCTGTAATAAAGCCCTTTTGTGGGGAAAAACTCATTCTGATTGGCTGGGCCTGGCTCCCCAGTGGGTGGGCCTATGCCCTCCCAGGCCAACCCATGGCTGCACCCCTGCCCAGTCATGTGAAATCCATAGATTAGGGCCTAATTTATTTATTTCAGTTGACTGATTTCCTTATATGTACTGTAACTCAGTGAAATCGTTGAAATTGTTACATGTTGCATTTATATTATTGTTCAGTATATATAAAATGTGCCCAGGTCCCAACAAAATCTACATTTTAGAGCTTTGTTGGCTATCAGATTCTACAGCAAAGTTTAGGATATCTTTATTCCAAACCCTGTTTTTTTTCGCATAATGTATAATGATATTTATACATATTGACAACACTGCGCTCGCTCTCGCTCTCTCGCTCTCTTCCACACAACCCCGCCTCTCTCACACATCCCGCTCACACCCAGACCCGGCTAGTGGAGGTCGGGTGGTGAGCCAGAACCCCACCATCAAGATCAGCCAGGCCACACGGGTCTCAGAGCAGTGGAACGCCTCACTGGACCGGGAGATTACCAACGCCAATGAACTCCGACACCTGGATGAGTTCCTGGGGAATCAGGTCGGACCGCTTTTCTGCTTCTTCATACAGCTAGGGCTAACTGTTACGAGGGTTGTTCTCAGTCACACACCTTGTGTAGTTTCCAGGTGCATAGAGGTAAAATACACTTATTGTAATATTTTCAATTGACCACAATGTGTTTAATCTCTCTGTCTGTAGGTGAATGACTTCCGCTCCAGGGGGAAGCAGTTGTCGGCAACCGAGGACATCTTCATCTCAGCCACCGTGCAGTTCAGAGAGACCATCAAGGGCATGTACTCTCTCCCAGTGAGTGGACACACACACACACACTATGGATTATGAATGGGTGATGTTTTATACATTTCTGACTCCCTCTCTCTCTCTCCTGTGGTGGACAGAAACCCCACATTGGCTACAACGGTCTGATGCGTGGCTACCAGAACAGGGTGATCATCCTGGCCGGAGACAAGAAGAAGGGTGAGGTGCAGCTGGTGGTCAACCTCTTCCAGTCTGTCCTGGATGGCTTCATACGGGGGGAGATCAAGAAGGAGGAGGCAGAACCAGCCAAGGTGAACCTGCGTATTTTGTCATAGGACTATTATCAGGGGGTTTTCTGGATCAAAAAGAGGCTTGGCTTAGGTGGTGGGTGTGGCAGGTGGCGAGGCAATGGGCGCAGTCGGCCCGTCAGCGAGGCTGAATTTTCAATAACATTTTAAAGGCCCCCATCTTGGTGGTGGTAGACATTTTTGAATTTTTAAGCCAATTTCCTGCAATTCTACATATTTCTCCATAGACCTGAAATACATTTTTGCAGTTTAATGCTCATTTCCTGCAGTTCTACAAATTTTTCCATGGAGATAAAATGTTGCCGTTTTAAAGCTAATTTCCTGCATTTCTATGCATTTTGCTATGGCTAGTGCTGTGTTATTTTGCTCAAACAGGAAAAACAAAATCAATACTGCTAAATTCATTGTGTTGAGAATTTTCTATTCTCCCGACTGTCTAGCTTTGGTGATTGTTAGTTCTCAAAGATTATATTATTGAAAAATATAAAGGGTCCGTTATCATTTCTACATACTTTGTAGCTTGTTTTTAGTAATTTAAGTTTACATTGAAAGCGTTTTTACATCCCGAAAATGAATTTCTAACAAATTAAAGATTTTACACCGCTTGGACTTAGGTCCGCCCAAGGATTTCAGTTGCAGAAAAATCCCTATATTATTGCAGTAGGCAAATCCAAGCACCCAGGTGAAGGCTTTATGCTATAACAGTTGGCATAAACAGCACTTTGGGTTTTAGTCATCAAAACCATTTACAAGGCTTTTGTAGAACCAGTGCCTCGCTATGCTCGACTGCTGTATGATAAACACAGTATTGATTGATATATGGATTAAATGAATTAGCTATTGATGTGTTTATGTCTGTATTTCAGCCTGATAAAGCTCGGAAGAAGAGGAGGAAAAAAGACAAGGGTGTAAGTACAAAGGATCAGCCATAAAATCTGTCCACTCCTTTCTCATTATGGCAAGAAACAGGTAACTGCCAAAATAAAGGAAACACCAACATATAGTGTCATAATAGGGCGTTGGGCCACCACGAGCCAGAACACCTTCAATGCACCTTGGCATAGGTTGTACAAGTGTCTGGAACTCTATTGGAGGGATGCGACACCATTCTTCCACAATAAATTTGGTGTTTTGTTGATGGGAAAACGCTGTCTCAGGTACGGTTCCAGAATCTCCCATAAGTGTTCAATTGGGTTGAGATCTGGTGACTGAGACGGCCATGGCATATGGTTTACATCGTTTTCATGCTCATCAAAGCATTCAGTGACCATTCAGTGACCATTCGTGCCCTGTGGATGGGGGCATTGTCATCCTATGGGGGCATAGCCATGGTAGCCAAAATAATGGCCTGCCCAGCATTTTTATACATGACCCTAAGCATGATGGGTTGTTAATTGCTTAATTAACTCAGGAACCACACCAGTGTGGAAGCACCTGCTCATTTACTTAAGTGTTTCCATTATTTTGCCAGGTACCTGTATTCAATGAAATTACTCTATAAATATCTATATCAATGTGTCCAATTGTTATGGTTTAGATGGAGAACCCTTTGGACCATGTGTTCAGCACATACCAGGTTAACATCATGCAATCCTGTGACCAGTGCAGCTCCTATATCTGGGGCATGGAGAAAGCCTGCATGTGCAGCTGTGAGTACCACAAACACAAATATTCTGACAACATTCACATTCTACTAACAAGGATGACACTCTCGAAATGATTGATGTGAATGTTGAGAATAGTTTTTACATTCTTCTGAGCACCACCATGAACACAAATGCTAAGTAATGTTTTTATTCCTCCAGATTGCAAGATGGTGTGCCACAAGAAGTGCCTCTGCAAAATTGTCACAGACTGCTCCACGTTTTGTGTCAAAAAGGTCAACTTTAACCTCATTGTTGGACCATGATTTAGGTTGGCTAATGTCAAGTCAGGATTGGTCCCTATGTTACTCCCTATGTGACTAATATGCCACTGTCTGTGTATGCAGAGTGATGAGTCGGGAGGCCTGCACTTTGGGGTGCGAGTCTGTCACCTGACCAGCGATAAGAACCCTGTTCCCATGGTGCTGGAGATAATGCTGGAGCACGTGGAGATGAATGGCCTGTACACGGAGGGGATCTACCGCAAGTCTGGCTCCGCCAACCGCATGAAGGAGCTCCACCAGCGAATGGAGACTGGTAAGGACCTGCCATACCATAAACAGTGTAGCAGTGCTTTCAGAGAGCTGCAAAGATATTGATGGGTAACACTTGAAGGGTTATATTTAAGACATACTTAACATGTAACACCTACACAAGCACTAGAGTACTTGTATTTTTCACATTTCATAGTGCCTAGAGATCTTACATTTTACATTATATCTCTTCATGTTCCCATTCTATGACTTGTGTAATGGTTGTTGTTGTGTGGCAGACCCCCACTCAGTGTGCCTAGAGGACTACCCCATCCACACAGTGACTGGGCTGGCCAAACAGTGGCTGAGGGAGCTGCCTGACCCCCTCATGACCTTCACTCATTACAATGACTTCCTTCGGGCCGTAGGTGAGTCCTGTTATAGCGCTAGGTTTAGACAAAACTCTGCCCCACTATAGACCATGGCTCTTCTCCAGTATTAAGAGAGATGGGTACTCTTCTTTTCATTTTGTAATATAATTTACGTCCACAAGGGGAAGCCCCTATATCAGCCCATGTGGGTTATGGTCTCCTTTGTATATTCTACTGAGATATTCTACTGAATGTTGAAATGTGGTGTAATATTGTCAAGTGTCAGCGGTCATTGCATTACATTGTGGCTTTGTTGTTGATCCAACATTGGTATTTTTCTCCTCTCTAGAACTTCCTGAAAAGCAAGAACAGCTACATGCCATCTACAAAGTGTTGGAACAGCTCCCCACCGCATGCTTCAACACCTTGGAAAGGCTTGTCTTCCATCTAGTCAGGTGCAATACTCATCATGGCTGGGGCTCTCAATTGGTTGAATAAAGGATTAACGACAAAAAGCACCATGCTCAGTGTATGTTGCTGGACGAATACAATTTGAAAGGACATATTTTTCCTTCAAACATGAGTAATGTTTATTTATTCTTCCAGAGTGTCTAAGGAGGAGTCTCACAACCGCATGTCTCCCAACTCCCTGGCCATCGTGTTTGCCCCCTGCATCCTCCGCTGTCCAGACAGCGCCGACCCACTCATGAGCATGAGGGACGTGGCGAAGACCACCACGTGAGTCTCTCTCTGATCACTGCATAGACCGGAACTACTGTTACTTTAGATATCTGTAACAAAGCTTTTAATCAATTCTGTTTAAATAAATTAAAATGAAGGGGAAAAAATACAGTAAGATAATGGTCCATTTAGAATGAATTTGATTGATCTCAACCCTAGTCTTTGCTGTTATGAAGGCAGCTAGGTAGGTCACTCACTCTATGGAAAACAATGCAGTGCCTTTAACCTCTACGGGATCGGTGTCCCGTATACGAGACGGTTGAGCTAACGTGCGCTAATGTGATTAGCATGACTCTTGTAAGTAACAGCAAACTTTCCAGGACATAGACATGTCTTATGGCATAAAGCTTAAATTATTGTTAATCTAACTGCACTGTCCAATTTACTATAGCTATTACAGTGAAAAAATACCATGCTATTGTTTGAGGAGAGTGCACAACAACAAGAAACTTATCACGGCAACTGGTTTGATACATTCACCTCTGAAGGTAAATAATGTACTTACATTCAGTAATCTTGCTCTGATTTGTCATCCTGAGTGTCCCAGAGATATAATGTAGCGTAGTTTTGTTTGATAAATAAATTGTTATATTCAAATGTAGGAACTGGGTTCTACAGTTTGAACCCTTGCTGTCTCTGGCTCTACACCCACCCCGCCCAGCCATCTAGATGTGTGAAAGTTAGTGTATAAGCTAATGATCCATCATGTATGACATTCCTGGGAGTGTGTACATTTACATTTACGTCATTTAGCAGACGCTCTTATCAAGAGCGACTTACAAATTGGTGCATTCACCTTATGATAGCCAGTGGGACAACTACTTTAAAAATAGTATTTTTAGAATTTTCATTTGTTTTTTATATATATATCGACAGTGTATCAAATACTTGTTCTCCCCACTGTGTATATATATACAGTGGGGAGAACAAGTATTTGATACACTGCCGATTTTGCAGGTTTTCCTACTTACAAAGCATGTAGAGGTCTGTAATTTTTATCATAGGTACACTTCAACTGTGAAAGACAGAATCTAAAACAAAAATCCAGAAAATCACATTGTATGATTTTTAAGTAATTAATTTGCATTTTATTGCATGACATAAGTATTTGATACATCAGAAAAGCAGAACTTTATATTTGGTACAGAAACCTTTGTTTGCAATTACAGAGATCATACGAAACGTAGGTCTTGACCAGATTTACACACACTGCAGCAGGGATTTTGGCCCACTCCTCCATACAGACCTTCTCCAGATCCTTCAGGTTTCGGGGCTGTCGCTGGGCAATACGGACTTTCAGCTCCCTCCAAAGATTTTCTATTGGGTTCAGGTCTGGAGACTGGCTAGGCCACTCCAGGACCTTGAGATGCTTCTTACGGAGCCACTCCTTAGTTGCCCTGGCTGTGTGTTTCAGGTCGTTGTCATGCTGGAAGACCCAGCCACGACCCATCTTCAATGCTCTTACTGAGGGAAGGAGGTTGTTGGCCAAGATCTCGCGATACATGGCCCCATCCATCCTCCCCTCAATACGGTGCAGTCATCCTGTCCCCTTTGCAGAAAAGCATCCCCAAAGAATGATGTTTCCATGCTTCACGGTTGGGATGGTGTTCTTGGGGTTGTACTCATCCTTCTTCTTCCTCCAAACACGGCGAGTGGAGTTTAGACCAACAAGCTATATTTTTGTCTAATCAGACCACATGACCTTCTCCCATTCCTCCTCTGGATCATCCAGATGGTCATTGGCAAACTTCAGACGGGCCTGGACATGCGCTGGCTTGAGCAGGGGGACCTTGCGTGCGCTACAGGATTTTAATCCATGACGGCGTAGTGTGTTACTAATGGTTTTCTTTGAGACTGTGGTCCCAGCTCTCTTCAGGTCATTGACCAGGTCCTGCCGTGTAGTTCTGGGCTGATCCCTCACCTTCCTCATGATCATTGATGCCCCACGAGGTGAAATCTTGCATGGAGCCCCAGACCGAGGGTGATTGACCGTCATCTTGAACTTCTTCCATTTTCTAATAATTGCGCCAACAGTTGTTGCCTTCTCACCAAGCTGCTTGCCTATTGTCCTGTAGCCCATCCCAGCCTTGTGCAGGTCTACAATTTTATCCCTGATGTCCTTACACAGCTCTCTGGTCTTGGCCATTGTGGAGAGGTTGGAGTCTGTTTGATTGAGTGTGTGGACAGGTGTCTTTTATACAGGTAACGAGTTCAAACAGGTGCAGTTAATACAGGTAATGAGTGGAGAACAGGAGGGCTTCTTAAAGAAAAACTAACAGTTCTGTGAGAGCCGGAATTCTAACTGGTTGGTAGGTGATCAAATACTTATGTCATGCAATAAAATGCAAATTAATTACTTAAAAATCATACAATGTGATTTTCTGGATTTTTGTTTTAGATTCCGTCTCTCACAGTTGAAGTGTACCTATGATAAAATGTACAGACCTCTACATGCTTTGTAAGTAGGAAAACCTGCAAAATCGGCAGTGTATCAAATACTTGTTCTCCCCACTATATATATATATATATATATATATATATATATATATATATAATGGTTTTTTTTTTGTGGGAGGGGGTAGAAGGATTACTTTTATACTATCCCAGGTATTACTTAAAGAGGTAGGGTTTCAAGTGTCTCCGGAAGGTGGTCAGTGACTCCGCTGTCTTGACGTCGTGAGGGAGCTTGTTCCACCAGAGCAGCGAACAGTTTTGACTGGGCTGAGCGGGAACTGTGCTTCCGCAGAGGTAGGGGGACCAGCAGGCCAGAGGTAGAAGAACGCAATGCCCTCGTTTGGGTGTAGGGACTGATCAGAGCCTGAAGGTAAGGAGGTGCCATTCCCCTCACAGCTCCGTAGGCAAGCACCATGGTCTTGTAGCAGATGTGAGCTTCAACTGGAAGCCAGTGGAGTGTGCGGAGGAGCGGGGTGACGTGCGAGAACTTGGGAAGGTTGAACACCAGACGAGCTTCAGCGTTCTGGATAAGTTGTAGGGGTTTAATGACACAGGCAGGGAGCCCAGCCAACAGCGAGTTGCAGTAATCCAGACGGGAGATGACAAGTGCCTGGATTAGGACCATGCCGCTTCCTGTGTAAGGTATGGTCGTACTCTGCGAATGTTGTAGAGCATGAACCTACAGGATCGGGTCACCGCTTTGACGTTAGCGGAGAACGACAGGGTGTTGTCGAGGGTCACGCCAAGGTTCTTTGCACTCTGGGAGGAGGATACAACGTAGTTGTCAACCGTGATGGCGAGATCATGGAGCGGGCAGTCCTTCCCCGGGAGGAAGAGCAGCTCAGTCTTGCCGAGGTTCAGCTTGAGGTGGTGATCCGACATCCACACTGATATGTCTGCCAGACATGCAGAGATGCGATTCGCCACCTGGTTATCAGAAGAGAGAAAGGAGAAGATTAATTGTGTGTCGTCTGCGTAGCAGTAATAGGAGAGACCATGTGAGGATATGACAGAGCCAAGTGACTTGGTGTATAGAGAGAATAGGAGAGGGCCTAGAACTGAGCCCTGGGGGACACCAGTGGTAAAAGCACGTGGTGCGGAGACAGATTCGCGCCACGCCACCTGGTAGGAGCGACCTGTCAGGTAGGACGCAATCCAAGAGTGAGCCGCGCCGGAGATGCCCAACTCGGAGAGGGTGGAGAGGAGGATCTGATGGTTCACAGTATCAAAGGCAGCAGATAGGTCTAGAAGGATGAGAGCAGAGGAGAGAGAGTTAGCTTTAGCAGTGCGGAGAGCCTCCGTGACACAGAGAAGAGCAGTCTCAGTTGAATGACCAGTCTTGAAACCTGACTGGTTTGGATCAGGAAGGTCATTCTGAGAGAGATAGCAGGAGAGTTGGCTATAGACGGCACGCTCGAGTTTTGGAGAGAAAAGAAAGAAGGGATACTGGTCTGTAGTTTGAGGGATCGAGTGTAGGTTTTTTGAGGAGGGGTGCAACTCTCGCTTTCTTGAAGATGGAAGGGACATAGCCAGCGGACAAGGATGAGTTGATGAGCGAGGTGAGGTAAGGGAGAAGGTCTCCGGAAATGGTCTGGAGAAGAGAGGAGGGGATAGGGTCAAGCGGGCAGGTTGTTGGGCGGCCGGCCGTCACAAGTCGCAAGATTTCATCTGGAGAGAGAGGGGAGAAAGAAGTCAAAGCATAGGGTAGGGCAGTGTGAGCAGGATCAGCGGTGTCATTTGACTTAATAAATGAGGATCGGATGTTGTTAACCTTCTTTTCAAAATGGTTGACGAAGTCATCCACAGAGAGGGAGGGGGAGGAGGAGGAGGATTCAGCAGGGAGGAGAAGGTGGCAAAGAGCTTCCTAGGGTTAGAGTGGTAGAAAGTGGCTTTAGCAGCAGAAACAGAGGAAGATAATGTAGAGAGGAGGGAGTGGAAAGATGACAGGTCCGCAGGGAGTCTAGTTTTCCTCTATTTCCGCTTGGCTGCCCGGAGCCCTGTTCTGTGAGCTTGCAATTAATCGTCAAGCCACGGCGCAGGAGGGGAGGACCGAGCCGGCCGGGAGGATAGGGGACATAGAGAGTCAAAAGATTCAGAGAGGGAGGAGAGGAGGGTTGAGGAGGCAGAATCAGGAGATTGGAGGGAGAAGGATTTAGCAGAGGGAAGAGATGATAGGATGGAAGAGGAGAGAGTAGCGGGAGAGAGAGAGTGAAGGTTGCGACGGCACATTACCATCTGAGTAGGGGCAGAGTGAGTAGTGTTGGAGGAGAGCGAGAGAGAAAAGGATACGAAGTTGTGGTCGGAGACTTGGAGGGGAGTTGCAGTGAGATTAGTAGAAGAACAGCATCTAGTAAAGATGAGGTCAAGCGTATTGCCTGCCTTGTGAGTAGGGGGGGACGGTGTGAGGGTGAGGTCAAAAGAGGAAAGGAGTGGAAAGAAGGAGGCAGAGAGAAATTAGTCAAAGGCAGACGTAGGGAGGTTAGTCACCCAGAACTGTGAGGGGTGAGCCATCCTCAGGAAAGGAACTTATCAAGGCGTCAAGCTCATTGATGAGCTCTCCAAGGGAACCTGGAGGGCGATAAATGACAAGGATGTTAAGCTTGAATGGGCTAGTGACTGTGACAGCATGGAATTCAAATGAGGAGATAGACAGATGGGTCAGGGGGAAAAGAGAGAATGTCCACTTGGGAGAGATGAGGATTCCTGTGCCACCGCCGCGCTGACCAGATGCTCTCGGGGTATGCGAGAACACATGATCAGACGAGGAAAGAGCAGTAGGAGTAGCAGTGTTTTCTGTGGTAATCCATGTTTCTGTCAGCGCCAAGAAGTCGAGGGACTGGAGGGTGGCATAGGCTGAGATGAACTCTGCCTTGTTGGCCGCAGAACGGCAGTTCCAGAGGCTACCGGAGACCTGGAACTCCACGTGTGTCGTGCGCGCAGGTACCACCAGATTAGAGTGGCAGCAGCCACGCCGTGTGAAGCGTTTGTATGGCCTGTGCGGAGAGGCGAGAACAGGGATAGACAGACACATAGTTGACAGGCTACAGAAAAGGCTACAATAATGCAAAGGAGATCGGAATGAAATGAACTAAGCATCTGGGAAAGCGAGAGAGCGGGGCCTCCCTCACGTTTCACTGAAACGCTCAAATTTAACTCTCCCAACTTCCATTTTAGATTAATAGACTTTAGTTAGTGTCTGGTCTGTTAGCGATGTTACCAAACAGACTAGTTCTGTCTCTTACCTCTAGTTAGTGTCTGGTCTATTAGCGATGTTACCAAACAGACTAGTTCTGTCTCTTGCCTCTAGTTAGTGTCTGGTCTATTAGCGATGTTACCAAACAGACTAGTTCTGTCTCTTGCCTCTAGTTAGTGTCTGGTCTATTAGCGATGTTACCAAACAGACTAGTTCTGTCTCTTACCTCTAGTTAGTGTCTGGTCTATTAGCGATGTTACCAAACAGACTAGTTAAAAAACATAAAGAATTTGGAGACTATCCCCTCTCATCCTGAATCTATTTATATTAACAGGGATAAATCTGGTCAATGTTAGAGGCTGATCCAGGTTCAGATTTAACTTGACCCTGACCCTGTAGTGAGGTCTGATAATCACCGCTGCAGGTTTTACACTAATCTGACAGGAGTTGACAATCCTTCTGTGAATAATGTATTTGATCTATAACGATGTATCACAGTGTTATTACATACAGTACCAGTCAAAAGTTTGGACACACCTACTCATTCAAGGGTTTGTCTTTATTTAAACCATTTTTTACATTGTAGAATAATAGTGAAGACATCGAAACTATGAAATAACATACAGGTAAAAGTCAGTAAATTAGAATATTTTGAAAAACTTGATTTATTTCAGTAATTGCATTCAAAAGGTGTAACTTGTACATTATATTTATTCATTGCACACAGACTGATGCATTCAAATGTTTATTTCATTTAATTTTGATGATTTGAAGTGGCAACAAATGAAAATCCAAAATTCCGTGTGTCACAAAATTAGAATATTGTGTAAGGGTTACATTTTGAAGACACCTGGTGCCACAAAATAATCAGCTGATTAACTCAAAACACCTGCAAAGGGCTTTAAATGGTCTCTCAGTCCAGTTCTGAAGCCTACACAAACATGGGGAAGACTTCAGATTTGACAGCTGTCCAAAAGGCGACCATCGACACATTGCACAAGGAGGGAAAGACACAAAAGGTTATTGCAGAAGAGGCTGGCTGTTCTCAGAGCTCTGTGTCCAAACACATTAATAGAGAGGCAAAGGGAAGGAAAAACTGTGGTCAGAAAAAGTGTACAAGCGATAGGGATCACCGCGCCCTAGTCAAGATTGTGAAAAAAAACCCATTCAAAAATGTGGGGGAGATTCACAAGGAGTGGACAGCTGCTGGAGTCAGGGCTTCAAGATCCACCACCAAGAGACGCTTGAAAGACATGGGTTTCAACTGCCGCATACCTCGTGTCAAGCCACTGTTGACCAAGAAACAGCGCGAAAAGCGTCTCACCTGGGCTAAGGAAAAAAAGAGCTGGACTGCTGCTGAGTGGTCTAAAGTCATGTTTTCTGACGAAAGCAAATTTTGCATTTCCTTTGGAAATCGAGGTCCCAGAGTCTGGAGGAAGACAGGAGAGGCACAGGATCCACGTTGCCTGAAGTCTAGTGTAAAGTTTCCACCATCAGTGATGGTTTGGGGTGCCATGTCATCTGCTGGTGTCGGTCCACTCTGTTTCCTGAGATCAAGGGTCAACGCAGCCGTCTACCAGCAAGTTTTAGAGCACTTCATGCTTCCTGCTGCTGACCTGCTCTATGGAGATGGAGATTTCAGGTTCCAACAGGACTTGGCGCCTGCACACAGCGCAAAATCTACCCGTGCCTGGTTTACGGACCATGGTATTTCTGTTCTAAATTGGCCAGCCAACTCCCCTGACCTTAGCCCCATAGAAAATCTGTGGGGTATTGTGAAAAGGAAGATGCAGAATGCCAGACCCAACAACGCAGAAGAGTTGAAGGCCACTATCAGAGCAACCTGGGCTCTCATAACACCTGAGCAGTGCCAGAAACTCATCGACTCCATGCCACGCCGCATTAATGCAGTAATTGAGGCAAAAGGAGCTCCAACCAAGTATTGAGTATTGTACATGCTCATATTTTTCATTTTCATACTTTTCAGTTGGCCAACATTTCTAAAAAATCCCTTTTTTGTATTAGCCTTAAGTAATATTCTAATTTTGTGACACACGGAATTTTGGATTTTCATTTGTTGCCACTTCAAATCATCAAAATTAAATGAAATAAACATTTGAATGCAACAGTCTGTGTGCAATGAATAAATATAATGTACAAGTTACACCTTTTGAATGCAATTACTGAAATAAATCAAGTTTTTCAAAATATTCTAATTTACTGACTTTTACCTGTATATGGAATCATATAGTAACCAAAAAAGTGTTAATAAAATCAAAATATATTTTATATTTGAGATTCTTCAAATAGCCACCCTTTGCCTTGATGACAGCTTTACACACTCTTGGCATTCTCTCAACCAGCTTCATGAGGTAGTCACCTGGAATGCATTTCAATTAACAGGTGTGCCTTCTTAAAAGTTAATTTGTGGAATGTATTTCCTTCTTAATGCGTTTGAGCCAATCAGTTGTGTTTTGACAAGGTAGGGGTGGTATACAGAAGATAGCCCTATTTGGTAAAATACTAAGTCCATATTATGGCAAGAACTGCTTAAATAAGCAAAGAGAAACGACAGTCCATCATTACTTTAAGAAATGAAGGTCAGTCAATACAGAACATTTCAAGAACTTTGAACGTTTCTTCAAGTGCAGTCGCAAAAACCATCAAGCCCTATGATGAAACTGGCTCTCATGAGGACAGTCAAACTTACATTTTGTATTACCATATAATTTTTGTATGTTCTCTATAGTTATGTACTTGAAAATGTATAAATTGACCAATTCGGGACATTTGGGCAGACTTGATACAAAATAGTCCAGTATTGCAATGCTTCACTGGATCAATCTGAAACTTTGCACACACTGCTGCCAAGACGTATGTTTTTTTTGTCAGTATTACCTTTTACCAGATCTAATGTGTTATATTCTCCTACATTAATTTCACATTTCCACAAACTTCAAAGTGTTTCCTTTCAAATTGTATCAAGGATATGCAATCCTTGCTTCAGGTCCTGAGCTACAGGCAGTTAGATTTGGGTATGTCATTTTAGGCGGAAATTGAGAAAAAAAGGGTCCGATCCTTAAGAGGTTAACACAATAGAATTGGTTACTAACATGTAATGTCTGTGTCCCAGGTGTGTGGAGATGCTGATCAACGAGCAGATCCGAAGCTACAACGAAAAGATGGAAGAGATTGAACAGCTGGAATATGCCGAGAATTTGGCTATCAATCAGCTCAAACTCAAGAGGCAGAACACGGTAAGCACAATGCTACATGCCTTGGTCTGTCTGGACAATATCCAGGGTTGGGGTCAATTCAGGAAGTAAACTGAAATTCCAATTTTCCTCAATGCTTCTCTATGAGAAACATTTGGAATTGGAATTTGTTTACTTTCTGAATTGAAATGGAATTGACCCCAACCCTGACATTTACCAGGTCCATAGACTCACCAGGCAAACCAACTATAGTCACTGACTTGATTTACTGTAGGGCAGTGTTCTACACCCCTGGTCCTGTAAGGCCTCAGAGTGTCAGTGTATTGTCCAATGTCCACCATGGGTTACTGCTCATTGTTTTGTGGTTCTCCCTTGTCTCTCTTCAGCTGCATTGGCATTTGCCCCTCAGGTTTTCTGCTCCATACAAAGGAGTGGTGGTACGTATCCACTTAGCTCCAGTTCTCCTGGTAGCTAGATGCAGTTTGTCATGTCAACCCGTCTGTGCATGACATGTAGTAGTCGATGACCCCCCTCCCTTCTCCTCCTTTTCATACTAACTGGTAGTATACAATATTGCAGTGGTCACCCAACTATGGTTTTGGAGAACTATTGGGCGTGCAGGCTTTTGTTCCAGCCCAGCATTAACACACCTAAGTCAACTAATCGTGGACCCAAGTGAAGACCATGATCAGTAGATTCTGCAGAAAAGGTGTGTTCGTGCTGGGCTGGAACAAAAGCCTGCCTACCTTACCCACTCTTAGTAGCGCTCCGGAACTTCTTGTTAGACCCCTGTAATACTGCATATTTGTTTCAGTCCCCAGCGTCTGTGATGGGAAGGTTCTTCAGAGTGATGGTGTTGGGTTGATGTTGTGTATGGTTTGACTAGTATTTAGTGACATTAACTCTTGATCATAACTCACTTGTGCTGTGTGGCACATACATGATTCCAGACAGCACAACCTTGGGGTGAAAGGGATGGTTTGTGGATTCTTCCTGTTAACCGGTACCAAGCATTGGAACTCATGGAATGGGGATTGCTTGACATGGGAATGACTTCTTTCTTGATGATGACTTTTTCTCCTGGTGTAAAATAACCTTTTATCATATGACATGACTTCTGCTTTGATTTGCAGTCTCAAGCTGCATTCAATAGTTCAATAGTGCATAAAACCCCTGACACCCGATACTGATGTTTTCCTACATGTTGTGTGGTTGAATAACATAGTGCCTGTTTCTCCCTACTGATCTTGACACAACCTCCTGCCTGCCTTAAGGTACCATGGTTCCCTGGCATGCCACAGGCATAATATGATATGCAACACTATGCATGATTACTTAACACAGGCACCCCCCACCATTCATTCACCCTCTCATCCTCTTAACCAGTGTGATGTAGACTTGCCATTGTTATAGCCCAATCGTTAAGGTGTCCTGAGTAACTGTGTGCGTGTCTGTGTGTTCTCTCCCAGGTGCATGAGAAAGAGTGCTCTGACCTGACGGTGGTCCCTGAGAATGATGTGCCGCTGGACTCTGATACGGAGGCTGAGAAAAACCTGATGGCGCGCATCAAGTCCATCAAACAGGAGAAGTAAGAACCGAGGAGAGCCTCTGAGTCACGCCTAGATTCACCACTGAATTCAGCACATATTTTAAAACTGTGATTTATACACTGTGGTTATATTTATATCAAATGGTTATATCTGATGGTTATAGTTTCGCTTTGCTGAGATCCACCAGCCCTTGGTTACATTTGTGACCCCTCTGTTTTCTGTCTCTCCCTTCCCCCTATTTCCCAGGGAGGACCTAGTCTGCAGACTGCCAGAGCTGGAGCAGCCTGGTTCAGACCAAGAGAACCTGGATTCTGAGGCGTCGGTGAGCTCTGAGAGCCTGCTGGACGAGCGCTGCCACAACTCAGAGCCCGAAGGTCAGTATTAAAGGTACTGTCTCACCCCCCCCTTTTTTTACCTATTCACGCCTGTGAGTTTCTCATCTGCCTACCTGGCCCCGTCTGTCCCTGTTGTCTCTGATGCAGGTCTGGACAAGCTGGTGGTGGTGCATTTAAAGAGGGTGGCGGAGGTGCCATCTGCTTTCTAGCAGGTTGGAGGCTCCCAGTTTCACAAGCAATGTTTTGTGTGTGGGTTTTGTGTGTGTTTGCATGAATGTCTGTGTGGCATGCAGAAACATTGACCGAACTAACTGATGGTGGTGGAGTAACATGGTGGCATGGTGTTTATTTGTGGTGATATGAGCCCTTTCAGGATGGCTGTTACTCTCTTAACTCTCTGAGTGGATGATACTGTTTTTTCCCCTCCTCCTAACACTTTCTCATCCCTCTCTTCCAGGGAGAGGTTCTCTCCTACTGAATAAGGCCAAGCTGGCCTGCCCTCCCAAGCCTTCTGACCTGGCCCAGAGACCTAAGGCCCCAGGGGAGCGTTCCTCCCTCCGCAACCTTGGCTCCACCTCCCGGCTCCAGCTGCAACAACACCGCCCCATCATCTCTGCCACGGTAAAGCTGCCCCCGGGCATCCACTCGCAACCCCCCGCTGTGGCCCTCAACCCCCCTGCCAGCCGTGGCTTCAGCCTGATCAAGAGGCGGGAGAAGCCCGCCCGACGCGAAGACGGCACCCAGTCCCTGTACATCAGCCCAGACAAGGACCTGTTCCCCTCCTCCTCCCTCTCCATCTCCACCCCACAAAGCCTCCAGACCACCAGCAAGGCCCTCAGACGCTTCTCAGACCCCATCATCCCCTATACTGACCAGGCCTGACACAGACAGGAGGCACAATAGAACTCGATACAGAACTGGATATCTATGGTGGGTCCACTCAGGCAGGAGTGGCCTGGAGGGTACAGTATGCAGGCTGTTATTGTTTCGGTTGCTGTTGCCATGGAAACTGATCATGCCTGATAATAACAGGATGTGTCACCAAGCACTTTTTCTACACTTAATATATTGTTGTAGTTTTTTAAGAGACAAATTAAATCGAGTTTGCGCTGCATTTTGTGCGGCTGCATGGACTCTATGGACAAATGTTTTCTTTTTTAAATACTTAGGTTTCATGAGGAAAAACTGCAGGTTATTGCACATTTCCATTCCCAGGTCTCCTTATGAGAAGACCCAAACATTGTCCTCAATGTAAAGTCAATAGTGCCTTGATTTGTACATTGTCAGTGTACAAATTAATTGGTCATTTGTACTTTTAATATTCGATGATGGGGACGGTATTTTTGTATGATACTCTTGTGCTAATTCAAAGAAATTGTACCAACTCAAGACATGATCGAACGAGGACCAAAACACTTGTGATCCAGTTATGGTGCCTTGAACAGCCTTCTCGTCGGAAATGAACTAAAGCCACGTTCTTCCCTCTCCCACCATTTCCTCCCTGTATAGGAACTGCTTTCACTTGTCAAAGGGAAAATGGGAGCAGCACTAGCCACTTTCCTCCTGGATGAAAACCGCTATCCCTTGTCAAGGGCTGCATGCTATGTCTTATAAATGGACCTTTTAGATTCTACTTTCTGTAATGTTTCCGCAGCTACATACATATGGCTTCAGTCAACTGTACTGTACCTGCCACTAAGTCAATAGGAGGGTCAGGATCACTATAGACTACAGACGACCCCCTCTTCAAAAGTTGTTTGATATGTAATACTAATGAGTGATTCCTCACGGAACCCAGACAAAAAAAATACCATGATTTGGGGGATTTTCACGAAATGTAATCCATGGAATAGTCCTTTGGAGGAAGGATTGTTGGTGTATAATTGAGAAATAATTCATCAAAGTTGGCATATGTATGACATTTTGGCCTTACCTAGGCCTCCTTTTAAGGCTCCATAATATTTCATCTGTAGATGCTAAAGCAAAGATTGGTGTCATAAGAAGCTTTACCTCTTGCTCTGTAATATGAGTAGTATTTTAATTTCAATAAAACGTTTTTTACATTAATTTATGAATATTGACAAATATAAATTGAATATTGAAAATATACCATTTTTGATTTGGCACATTTTTCAATATATTGTTGAACATAATATACTCTAGTCTTCAGGGATATAAAAATTCCAGAGTGGGATCTCTGCTAGTTTTCATGTTATGTCCCATTTTATTCAGAGAAATTGTCATAGTAGGCAATGTAGCCAATCACAGCCCTTCTTTTATCATTGCACATCCTGAAAATCACCAGCAGGAGCGAACATTTTGAATCCATTTTCACATTCACTCTGTTGGTAATGATTACAAATTGGATCATAACGCTAAAAGTAGCAGAGGCCCCAGTCTGGAACTTTGAAATGCCCGTAGAGTATATTATGTTCAATAATATATTGAAAAAGAAACGGCAGTCATTTATTGAAGTCTACAAGGGCCATTGTTTGTCTGAGAACAACGTAGGAGTGCTGTATCGATAGCTATGATTCTAATCTATCATTGCATAATAATCACTGCTCTATTGGATATAACATTTTCCTAATCCAGGCACTTGTCATCTCCCGTCTGGATTACTGCAACTCGCTGTTGGCTGGGCTCCCTGCTTGTGCCATTAAACCCCTACAACTCATCCAGAACGCTGCAGCCCGTCTGTTGTTCAACCTTCCCAAGTTCTCTCACGTCACCCCGCTCCTCCGCACACTCCACTAGCTAACAGTTGAAGCCCGCATCTGCTACAAGACCATGGTGCTTGCCTACGGAGCTGTGAGGGGAACGGCACCTCCGTACCTTCAGGCTCTGATCAGTCCCTACACCCAAATGAGGGCATTGCGTTCATCCACCTCTGGCCTGCTGGCCCCCCTACCTCTGCGGAAGCACAGTTCCCGCTCAGCCCAGTCAAAACTGTTCGCTGCTCTGGCACCCCAATGGTGGAACAAGCTCCCTCACGACGCCAGGATAGCGGAGTCACTCACCACCTTCCGGAGACACTTGAAACCCCACCTCTTTAAGGAATACCTGGGATAGGATAAAAGTAATCCTTCTACTCTCCCCCCACCCCCCCCCCCCACACCCAAAAAAAAGGTCATAAGGTGAATGCACCAATTTGTAAGTCGCTCTGGATAAGAGCGTCTGCTAAATGACGAAAATGTAAATGTACACCTGAAACATCGCATTTATAACAAAATTCTTGTTCATACATAATAATTGTTTTGACATTTGAGGTATTGCTCTGGGTTGGAAATAGATACAGTCAATGCGTAAGCACGATAGCGTCGATAGAGCTATTGCTTGAGCTAATAGACGCTTGAGGGACCCGTATTATCTCTGAGTCTAATGTATTGTCAAATGGCTCCCTCTAGCGTGTAGAAGAGAACCAACCCAATCGACCAAGCCATTTATTTATTATTGATTTTTTACCTTTATTTAACTAGGTAAGTCAGTTAAGAACAAATTCTTATTTACAATGACGGCCTACACCGTCCAAACCCGGACGACGCTGGGCCAATTGTGCGCCGCCCTATGGGACTCCCAATCACGGCCGGTTGTGATACAGCCTGGAATCGAAGCAGGGGGTCTGTAGTGACGCCTCAAGCACTGAGATGCAGTGCCTTAGACCGCTGCGCCACTCGTGAACCTTAACTGATCATTTGGGTACCTGTTTGGGGTACTTTTTGGTTGTTTGTGCTTATTAGTAGGACACCAGAGAAAGCGTTAAAGCTTCATATGATACTAATTGTTGCTTTGAAGCATCTACAGATTTAACATTATGGAGTCTTAAAGGAGTAAGGCCAAAATGTCATAACTTTAATAAATTATTTCTCAATTATGCTTTTAGATACAAATGTCAAATATGTCAACAATACTTCCTCCAAAGGACTATTCTATGGATTACATTTCGTGAAAAAAACAACTAATTTTATTATTTTGTCTGGGTTTCGTGAGGAATCACTCTGTCCTTCTCTGACTGCTGTTTGATGTTGTCTGTCTGCCTGTGTACTGAGAAAATGCCAATTGGGAATGTCTGGGATTGAATGGTGTGAATTGAATGATGTGAGCTGTAATGAATATTAACAGGACAATACAGTACATGCTTGTATCCCATGCTGTGGTCTGACAATTGATTCACCACTAGGTAGAGACAAAGTAGAAGAGACCAGCGTAGTGAATCTCTATGTTCAGCATTGAGGTCAACTCATGTAGTGAGGCAGCTAATGATATCAACATCCAACACAAGTGATTCAAAACAAAGGCGCTGTATGGTCTTCCTGATTTTATACCAGTGTATGTAAGGAATCCTACTGGTAATGTTGCCCAGATTATTCTCTCTAAACTAAAGGCAGAATCTTGTATCACAAGACTGTGGCACATTGTTTTGTTTTCGTCTGTCCTTACAGTATGAGGAAGTTATACAGTTATCAAAGTGAACTGAGGTAACAGCCAGACTTAAGACGACAACAGGGACTGTTAATCATTTACTACGCCAGTGGTCACCAACCGGTCGATCGTGAAAGCAATCCAAGTCGATCATCAAACATTTCTGTAGAAAAGCCAACGATAAAGGCTTGCGCTCCCTTTTTTTTGTGTTGCGCTGTGCCTATAGTTTCCACGACCCCTACCACAGCCAAGTTTGACACTAGCCTACGTGAGATTTCATAACTTTTATAAAACCATGACCAGAGAGAGACTGTCAAAGAATACAGCAAAGAGCTGCTGTTTTTGAGTGATTTTGTTAGTTTTTATTCAGCACTGTCAAGACTGTTTTTATTCAACACTATTACAAAACATAAAACGCGCTTCTCCGTATTTCCACTCGTGCTGCACCTACAATGAATGAGTAGCCAAGTGTACTGTGTTTTTATTATTATTAGCAGCTCGTAGTGTCTTCGAATATCGAGGAATATTTAACTTTCTCTGGTCATAGGAACAACATGAATTTGTGCACGAGGCAGATGTGGATGTGGTGCGACTCGAGTTTCGCCATAAGGTGGAAGACTGTCCCCTCTCTCTGGTCAGTCTCACCAGAGGAACGGAAGGAGAGAGCAGGGACAGTGAGAGGCAGACCCTCTGCTGCTCTCTCCCTCCCTCCACTGAGACTAATGCCGTGTTCAAAACAACTGGGAACTCAGAAATCTCAGACCTCCGACTTCAGTGCGTTCTAGACAACTGGGAACTGAAAAAACGAGATCTAACTGGGAAAAAATAGTTTTGAACGGTCATCCAACTCGGAATTAAAAGTCGGAAACTCGGGCATCTTTCTAGAGATCAGATTTTCCGACCTGAAGATCACTGACGTCATGATTTGACCTAGTTTTTTTCTCTCCGAGTTCACAGTTGTCTTGAAAGAACCATGACAATCAGATGCAGTTACCATCAGTCCAGTTAAATAAAAAAGCTTATTTCAATTTATGCTCAGCTGTGCCTCTCAAGTGCTACACCAACTGATCTATTTTGTTATCAAAGCTCGAGTTCTGAAATATAATATGGTCTGAGAAGAGTAATATTGGCAGGCCAGGCATATAGCCAATATGCTATGATAATGTATTAGACCTACTGCACAAACCTCATTCCTACAGAACTGTTTTTATTAGGTTAATGTTAAATTTTTAAAGTAATGTTTAAATAAACATGAGCGGTAGATCTTGGCTTGCTTTTTGACTGTAAAAGGTTGGTTACCACTGTTGTAAGAGGCAGGGGCGCAACTTTCATTGGGGGCGGGGACATTTCACCCCCACATTCTGAATTTGCATTTTTGTACCCCCAGTTTTGTAATTGGAATGTGATACAAAATTAGGCAACGGTGTGCTTTAGGACCATGTGGATGCCTCCAAGCGGTTGGGTAGGCTGTTTGGAGTGTTTATCCAACTGGATAAAAATATACATGTCCCCCCCCCCCCCCCCCCCCCCCACTTCTAAAACCAAAGTTGCGCCCCTGGTAAGAGGTACCAACAATAAAGGGTTCTGTACAAACAGCTATTAGCCTTCGCATATAGAGAAAATTATGTACTGTAGCACATGATGGTCAAGACCATCTAAGGCCCAACAAAATTTTGACTTTATTAAATGCATATATTAATTTATTTCTAGTTGCACACGTATTCACACACACATTGAGGGTGCTTTGATTTCTACCTATAGTCTCAACTTATGCAGCAAAGGAACAGACTTGGCGGAGTGACATTGAGTGGTGGGGAACAGTGTTGGGGCAGCATTGTGCCACTGGACATTTCAACACCACCACTAAAACAAATCACAGTTTCAATGGTGGAAATCAAAACATTTGGACGGAGCACATCTGAAAAGCAGGGTCTGTCAAAACATTGTTTCTTATAAGATCTCAACTTGTACACTTACACGATACAGCAGTGTGACAGTCTTGATCTGAAAGTAAGGTACCCACCCTGGCAGCCCTTTGAACCTTAACATACCCAGCCCCAAACTCATTCATGGGTTTCACCAAATAGTGAGAGCCAGGGAACCACTGTCAATGTGTGACAGAGATTGGTCTACATAGGTATAGGATTCTTCAGATAGCAGTGTGTCAGTCTTGATCTGAAAATAAAGTACCCACCCTGAGTTTATTTGACCCAGAAACCGAGGGGAGGGGAGGGGAGGGGAGGGGGGGGGGGGGGGGGGGGGGGTAGGCTACGCTACATCAAACAGCCCTACTGTAGAAGCTTGAGGATTATGGGTATCAAATCATTGTTTGTCCTCCATCATAAAGTATTCAATCAGATTTTACAAGGGTCTTTAGTTGTAAAATCATATGCGGTAGTACTATTGAGAAAAATGTAAAATCAGGTGTCAAACACACTATGGTTCTAACATCTGTCTTGATAGCCTCCTATGCATAACAGTTTACAGGTGGCACTAGAGCAGGGCTCAGCAACCCTACTGTAGGTATTCGCTCCAACCCCAGTTGTAACCAACCCTGTTCCTGCTAGTGGCTAACGCTAGACCCGGATGTTGCGTAGCTGCCAAAAGTTGTTTTACGCCATTGTTAATTATATTAAAATACATTGTTTTACACACAGAGTTGCCTGCTTGGCCACATTCTACAGTATGTTTCAGAAAGTGAAAGGCACAGATGAATGTACTGCAAACTGATTTTAATTAGTTTAACGGTCACACAAATGACACTTATCAAACAGGGTCTTTCCCAAATGAAGCACATACTTGAGTAGCAGGCAGATATACAGTATGTATGATATGTGATAGATTACACCGTCAGCTGAGAGAGAGCTCCAAGATGACGTAGGGTTGGTTGGTTTTCCTCAGGTAGAAAACTGTGACGTCGCTGAGTGTTTTGATCTGAGAACAAGCCTGTTAGTGAACTCTGGGGTTGTGGGTCGAGTTCAGCAACCACATAGCTCAAAGAATCCTACCACGGGCACTAGTTTGAGTAATTCGATCAAAAATATATTAAATTCATTAAATATATAACTGCTTGACACAAGGCAAGGACAAGCATGCACTTGGCACTCCCTCACTGGCCAACTTCCTTTAAGACAAACTCTGGGGACAAAGCTTCCCCACTCTCCCTTAACTAGGCATACATTTGATAGAGCCAGACAAAGTTATATTTAATCAAAACTGCTATCCAGACGTTTCCAGAGCAAGACCTTATTATAATTGTTCATGTTATAACTAAATGAAGCCGAAAGAAACTCAACTGATGTTTGCCTTACTCCAGGGTGTCCCGGATACCAGTTTTGATTGAATAAGAACCTCTGTCACAATGCCCCATCAACACCCTCCAAACAAACAAAAAACAGACAAAGCAAAAGCAGCCAAATGTATAAATAAGTCCTTGGAAGTGCTCCCGATAAAATCAGCATCCAAAGGTTGGTAATAATTAATGAAGGCGTAATGTTTAAAGAGCAGGTTGTTCCCTGATGATGAGTGCATCATTGTTTGTGTGTGTTGTTAAAGCACCCTCTCGCCGCTCTTGTACATGGCTATAAACACCGGGTACTCCCGCCTCCACTCCGTCCCGCTGACGACAGACCACCGCTGGTCATGGGACGTCCTGAAGACACTACTACTGCTTTGGATGCTGAAAAAGAAAAGGGAATAAATCAACAGATGGAAGCAACTGTTTGTGTGGTCAGGATATTCAAGAGCAATGGGATATTCAGCAGTGGGATATTCAGCAGATCTGCTACAGATGTGTGGGGCAAAATATTCCTGGGATAATTATCACTTCTTGACCAGGACCCATTTGTCTGGATTTGGCAGAAATACTGTACCTTACTTCATGCTGGCCAGAAATCTGTGGTTCTTGGTGTTAGGCTAACTGAATTTAGACACCTGTTTTTAGGATGTGTGCTATGAGCAGCCTGAGAGTGTAGTGTTTAGTAGTGTACTTACAGCAGCGTTCAGGGCTTGTTTCAGGTCCTCGATGATATCCTGCTCGTCCTCCAGCCCCACGGACAGACGGACCAGTGTGTCACTGATCCCCAGGGCGGCCCTATCACTCTCCGGAACAGACGCA
Organism: Coregonus lavaretus; assembly: GCF_964263955.1. Taxonomy (NCBI): domain Eukaryota; kingdom Metazoa; phylum Chordata; class Actinopteri; order Salmoniformes; family Salmonidae; genus Coregonus; species Coregonus lavaretus. Next base: position 32,327,575 of record NC_139993.1, on the reverse strand, counting down.
TGGGTCATTATCGCCCTGAGAGAGAGGGAACAGGTAATAGCTCAATATTCAAAGAGAACCCATGTCTTAAAGTACTTTTTGTTGTTGTTGCTTATTTCTGATAAAGGACAAGTTATGCAGGGGTGTGTATAACTTTGTGCCTCAATTAGCAGAGTATCTTGAAAACATCTACATTTTATCATGACACTATTGAACAGGTATGATCAGAGGCCGTCTGCGCTCTTTTAAAGGTCCTTACTACTGAAAATGGTCTGTTCCAGGTGCATAGGAGTCAAAATAAGAATACTGGAAGAAAGAGACCCGCACACTGTCGAAAAAAGGAATAGATCCAAAACTGAGGCTTGAATGCAAAATACATTTACATTTTAGTAATTTAGCAGACTCTCTTATCCAGAGCGACTTAGTTAGTGCATTCATCTTAAGCTAGCCAGGTGGGACAACCACATATCACAGGCACAGAAAGTACATTTTCCCTCAATATCGTAGCTATCAGTAGAGTCAGAGCTAGAAGGGGAAGGGGGGGTTCAAGTGCAAGGGCTGGTTAAGGTTGTTTTATTTGGGGGGGGATTATTTAAGATACTTTTTGAAGAGGTAGGGTTTCAGATGTTTTCGGAAGATGGGCAGGGACTCTGCTGTCCTAGCTTCAGGGGGAAGCTGGTTCCACCATTGTGGTGCCAGGACAGAGAAGAGCTTGGACTGGGCTGAGTGGGAGGGCCAAGAGACCTGAGGTGGCAGAACAGAGTGCTCGGGTTTGGGGTGTAGGGTTTGAGCACAACCTGAAGGTAGGGAGGTGCAGTTCCTCTTGTTGATCCGTAGGTAAGCACCATGGTCTTGTAGTGGAGAGGTTTCGACTAGAAGCCAGTGGAGTGTGCGGAGGAGCAGGGTGACATGAGAGAACTTGGGAAGGTTGAACACCAGGCGGGCTACAGTGTTCTAGATAAGGTGCAGGGGTTCGATGGCACAAGTGTGGAGCCCAACCAACAGAGAGTTGCAGTAGTCCAGACAGGAGAGGACAAGTGCCTGGATTAGGACCTACGTCGCTTCATGTGTGAGGTAGGATCGTACTCTACGGATGTAGTAGAGCATGAACCTGCAGGAGCGAGTCACTGCTTTGATGTTTGCAGAGAACGACAGGGTGTTGTCCGGGTCACGCCAAGGTTCTTTGCACTCTGGGAGGGGGACACTGTGGAGTTGTCAACCGTGATGGAGAGGTCTTTCACCGGGCAGGCCTTCCCCGGGAGGAAGAGCAGTTCCGTCTGGTTGAGCTTGAGGTGGTGGGCCGACATCCAAGTTGAGATATCTGCCAGGCACGCAGAAGAAGAAAAGTAGTTGAGTGTCATCCACGTAGCATTGATCGGAGAGACCATGTGAGGATATGACGGAGCCGAGTGACTGGTGTATAGAGAGGAGAGGGCCTAGAACCGAGCCCTGGGGGACACCAGTAGTGAGAGTAAGTGGTGCAGACACAGATCCTCTCCACGTCACCTGGTAGGAGCGGCCTGCCAGGTAGGATACAATCCAAGAGTGTGCTGAGCCTGAGACAGCCAGCCCTGAGAGGGTGGAGAGGAGGATGTTTATAAAGAGGTTTATTTTAACATCATGGTGCCCAAAGAATATATCAGTGCAAGAAAGTGAATAAATAAAAGGTGTAAACAAAACAAAAGTTTCGGCCTCAGGCCATCATCAGAATTTACACTGATGGCCTGAGGCTGAAACGTTTGTTTTGTTTCAATAAACATCTTTATTTTGCATTCAAGCCTCAGTTTTGGATCTATTTATTTTTTCGACAGTGTGCGGGTCTAACTCTTCCACTATTGAACAGGTTAAATATAAATAAATACGATTATCTTAACCACTGCTTCCCCCTTGTGGCATTGTTGTTAAAAAAGTGAAGCAATCCAAATACTGTCCATTTTCATACCACAGCATATTAATTGGTTCAGCTGAAACATTGTGATTAACCAGACTAGCGGAATAGTGAATTAATCTTAATATTGTAGCAGTTTAATGTTAAGGTTTATTGATGATATTTGGGTATACTTACGGATGCTCTGCCAAGCTTTCATAACCACCAAGGCTCTCGGCAAGTGCAAACAACTTGAAATCAAAAACAGCACAAAACATTATTGCAGTGTCCATCCGTGACTGAATCCTCAACACATACTGTAGTAAAATACAATGATGCCCGATTCATACTATAGAGCCGATCCTTGCAGTTCTTTCCAGCATGGTTCAAGCAACTACAGTGAGGGAAAAAAGTATTTGATCCCCTGCTGATTTTGTACGTTTGCCCACTGACAAAGACAAGATCAGTCTATAATTTTAATGGTAGGTTTATTTGAACAGTGAGAGACAGAATAACAACAAAAAAATCCAGAAAAACACATGTAAAAAATGTTATAAATTGATTTGCATTTTAATGAGGGAAATAAGTATTTGACCCCTCTGCAAAACATGATTTAGTACTTGGTGGCAAAACCCTTGTTGGCAATCACAGAGGTCAGACGTTTCTTGTAGTTGGCCACCAGGTTTGCACACATCTCAGGAGGGATTTTGTCCCACTCCTCTTTGCAGATCTTCTCCAAGTCATTAAGGTTTCGAGGCTGACGTTTGGCAACTCGAACCTTCAGCTCCCTCCACAGATTTTCTATGGGATTAAGGTCTGGAGACTGGCTAGCCACTCCAGGATCTTAATGTGCTTCTTCTTGAGCCACTCCTTTGTTGCCTTGGCCGTGTGTTTTGGGTCATTGTCATGCTGGAATACCCATCCACGACCCATTTTCAATGCCCTGGCTGAGGGAAGGAGGTTCTCACCCAAGATTTGACGGTACATGGCCCTGTCCATCGTCCCTTTGATGCGGTGAAGTTGTCCTGTCCCCTTAGCAGAAAAACACCCCCAAAGCATAATGTTTCCACCTCCATGTTTGACAGTGGGGATGGTGTTCTTGGGGTCATAGGCAGCATTCCTCCTCCTCCAAACACGGCGAGTTGAGTTGATGCCAAAGAGCTCAATTTTGGTCTCATCTGACCACAATACTTTCACCCAGTTCTCCTCTGAATCATTCAGATGTTCATTGGCAAACTTCAGACGGCCCTGTATATGTGCTTTCTTGAGCAGGGGGACCTTGCGGGCGCTGCAGGATTTCAGTCCTTCACGGCGTAGTGTGTTACCAATTGTTTTCTTGGTGACTATGGTCCCAGCTGCCTTGAGATCATTGACAAGATCCTCCCGTGTAGTTCTGGGCTGATTCCTCACCTTTCTCATGATCATTGCAACTCCACGAGGTGAGATCTTGCATGGAGCCCCAGGCCGAGGGAGATTGACAGTTATTTTGTGTTTCTTCCATTTGCGAATAATCGCACCAACTGTTGTCACCTTCTAACCAAGCTGCTTGGCGATGGTCTTGTAGCCCATTCCAGCCTTGTGTAGGACTACAATCTTGTCCCTGACATCCTTGGAGAGCTCTTTGGTCTTGGCCATGGTGGAGAGTTTGGAATCTGATTGATTGATTGCTTCTGTGGACAGGTGTATTTTATACAGGTAACAAACTGAGATTAGGAGCACTCCCTTTAAGAGTGTGCTCCTAATCTCAGCTCGTTACCTGTATAAAAGACACCTGGGAGCCAGAAATCTTTCTGATTGAGAGGGGGTCAAATACTTATTTCCCTAATTAAAATGCAAATACATTTAACATTTTTGACATGCGTTTTTCTGGATTTATTTGTTGTTATTCTGTCTCTCACTGTTCAAATAAACCTACCATTAAAATTATAGACTGATAATTTCTTTGTCAGTGGGCAAATGTACAAAATCAGCAGGGGATCAAATACTTTTTTCCCTCACTGTATGTTGTATGCATAACCAGATAAGCCCAGTACAGCTCGTCTTGGTATTGTCTTGTGAATCAGACATGAGCGTCTCAATTCTGTAATTACCTTTAGGTTGCTGAGGAACATGGTGGCGTTCTCCAGTTTTCCCTTTATGTAGAAGGTGATCATCCCTGGGCAGCCAGTGCACTGTCTCTTCATCAGCTCATGCTGGGGGTGGGAGGGCAAGCCTGCAGAGTGGAGAGGTAATAAGAGTCAAATCGGTCAGTCAACTGTTAAATTCGTTAACCACAGGGTGCGGTCCACTCAATCACAGAGAATATGAGGGTAACTGGAGATGCATGTGCTGTGACTGAACTGTATGTGTTTCTACTGGCCCAGGGAATTACCAGAGACTACATTGAAAAATGTATTATTATCCATATGCCCAGAAAGCAGGTCATGTCAAAATAAGTTACATGTGTTTTATGCAACATACAGAAATACTATTTTGAAATGTTGATATCCACAGAGATCCCCCCCGCTGTCACCTGGGAAGATGACTCGGTCCACCCTGGGGTCGGCCTCCAGGAACTGGGCCACTGCCAGGGCGTTCTTGAAGTGCTGCCTCATGCGCAGGTGCAGGGTTTTCAGGCCGCGGTTACACAGGTAGCAGTCAAAGGGGGACGGTACGGCTCCGAGGGCTTTAGGGTCAGGATTAGGGCACAATAAGGAAGAACAATTACAAAATACACCAATCAGCCCCTCAGACAAACAACCAACAAGGGTGCTATACAAAGCCTTCTTTATCAGCGGTTTATAATTGGTGGAAAGTCCTGGCATCACCAGCATGTGTGAATGTTTGATGAGCGAAAGTAGGTCACAAGAGTTGAGCAACTTCTTCACTGAGAAGTTCAACTGCTTCAGTCATAGTAGGGTAAAAATGTGGCAGGTGTATCACCTAAACATACATGGCTTTTTGCCAGTTGCTATTCATGAATCTCTCACCATTCTGTAGAAACCTCAGTCTTTCATACAGGTCCTCATCGTTCACAGACACCAGGCCCATTACAATGTCACTGTGACCTGACAATCAAATAAAACAAAACTCCCATTTAAACTCAGATGTTATCAAACCCAATGGGAATTCTCCTCAGTCAACATCAATGTACAAACAGTGTGTACCTACCATTCATGTACTTAGTAGCTGAATACATGCAGATGTCTGCTCCGAGGGCCAAGGGGCGCTAAAGAGCAAGAGACGAGCACAGAGTATTTTTGGTTTAATCAATGACTTGTTTCCTCTCATATCCAGTTGGTATGAGCTGGTCTGTGTTAGGAAACTTAAGAGAGCGTGAAATGAAGGAACACATCCATTCAATTCAAATCATTAAGCTTTATTAATCTCCAACTGTCACTGGGCTGAATGTAGCAATGCATAACCAACAACACCAAACAGGGCAGTGTGTATATAAATTATATACAGTACCAGTCAAAGGTTTGGACACACCTACTCATTCAAGGGTTTTTCTTTATTTTTACTATTTTCTACATTGTAGAATAATAGTGAAGACATCAAAACTATGAAATAACACATATGGAATCATGTAGTAACCAAAAAAGTGTTAAACACAATATATTTTATATTTGAGCTTCTTCAAAGTAGCCACCCTTTGCCTTGATGACAGCTTTGCCCCCTATTGGCATTCTCTCAACCAGCTTCATGAGGAATGCTTTTCCAACAGTCTTGAAGGAGTTCCAACATATGCTGAGCACTTGTTGGCTGCTTTTCCTTCACTCTGCGGTCCAACTCATCCCAAACCATCTCAATTGGGTTGAGGTCGGGTGATTGTGGAGGCCAGGTCATCTGAGGCAGCACTCCATGGCGTGGTGTAGCGTTTGGCCCAAGCAAGGAGTTTGGGTAGCCAGACAATGTTTTAGGACCTACTAATCAGGTTGTGACTCAATGGGTCTTGTCTATACTGTATTGCAAGCTCTTGTCTTGTAGCAGAAACAGCAGCGAGAGCGCCCACTGCTCATGTTTCATTTGTAATATCTTCACTTAAACTTTTGGGAGCAGCACTCTCTTCCTCTGTTAAAGAGGAAATGAAAGAGCAGAGCAGTGTGACGCAGGCGGTAACCTAAGTGACTGCAGGCAGAGAGAGGAAGGAGGCTGTGCTTTAACGTGGGCCTGCAGGCCTCAAACAGAAACAACCTAAGACACTACTAATCCACTTCTCACTAGCCTTGTATGGTATGATGGAAGTAACAGCGGCTGTCTGCTGTCATGGAGGTTTCTGCTAGTCACATTACAGTCCTACTGTATTTCAATGGCAACTGGTAACTGCCTTTGAGGCTGCCTTCGAGGGCTGGTGTGAGAGTGCTGATGAAGATGTTGTTCGTGTTCAAGGGGAAGAGTATGGTGTGTGTGTTTAAAGTGTTACAAACACACACACTCAGGAACATCCACACAGGAGGAATGGAGTGTGTGTTTACAGGGTTACTCAAACACAGTCATACACTACCAGTCAAAACTTTTAGAACACCTACTCATTCAAGGGGTTTTCTTTATTTTTACTATTTTCTACATTGTAGAATAATAGTGAAGACATCAAAACTATGAAATAACACATGCAACACCCGCTATAACATCTGCTAAACACGTGTATGTGACAAATAAAATGTGATTTGATGTATGTATACACACATACATACATATATATATAAATAAAACAAACATTTACATACCTGGAAGTAGGCTGACATGAAAGTGTTGTCCACAACCACCACGGTAACCTTGTTGTGTTGGTGGACCACCTCTGCACAGGCCTGGATATCCACCACTTTCATAGTGGGGTTGGTGGGGGTCTCGATCCATACCAACTACATAAAGATAGAAAATAAAAGAGCATATTTTTAAATAGAAGTTCAACAGGTGTTTGGGTTTCATAGTTTGGCTCCTAACCAAAAACTCACAGCTATAACATGTAGGTCTTAAACTATAGTCATGTATGGACTGGAGAGACAAGTCACAGTGAGAGCAAAGCTCCTCCTATTGAATTCTCAAATGGAGTCTGATGTTCCCTTGACTCACGGCGAAGCTCAGGGTGGAGCACTTAACATGAAGAACAAAAGGGAAATAATAGCGCTGATGCTGGATGACATCTATTCTTGTACAAATAAGAAACCTGAAACCTCGGTTGATTTAGGCAAAAATAAATATAGTGAAATAAGGTAATCAAGTAGACTTAGAATTCCACTCACCTTTGTGTTCGGCTTAAGAGCAGCCTGGAGCAATTCGATTTTGGTGCAATCAGCAAAGGACACATCCAAGCCAACTTCTGCAGCAATCTTTCGGAAATAACGATTGGTCCCTGTAGAGACAAATACATAATGTATTAATGTTTCATGGTCATATGCATAAAATAAAACATAAATATGTGTGTACTCTTTCACCCACAACGTTTTGTCTACCTTTTGGTGGTTCTCTAGACAGTTTTACAGACAGTGTGGGCCATGTCTTACCTCCATACACATCGTTCATGCAGACAATGCCATCTCCAGCTTTCAGCATGTGAGTGATGGTCATAGTCGCAGCCAGCCCAGAGGCAAGAGCAAGACCTTCACAGGAAATTCAGTTAATGATAGTTCAAATAATACATTATCTTCAAGTACACAGGAGGCTAGTTAATGGTCTGTGTAGATATCTATTTTCTACATGTAGGCTATATATTCTCTAAATTGTTATATTTTATTAGATACAAATTCACGAGGTAATGGTGTCTGACATGAACACTTACAGTGCTTTGCTCCATCCAGAGCAGCAACAGCTTTCTCCAAACAGTTTCTTGTCGGGTTTCCACTACGACTGTACTCAAAACCCTGATAAAAAGATACATTACATTTAAAGAGCACACATTTGCCACATCTTTCATAAATAAACAGATGCTGGTACTGATAATCACCTGGTCATTAATGATTCGGTAAAATCTAATGAAAATCGTTAACTTTCACTTTCAATATTCATCACAAAAAGCTCATTTCTCCATCACTGTCAGAGGTTGAGCAGCCAACATTCTGACTGTGGAACAAAATGTGTAATGTATGTGCTAGGCAGGGAAAGACTAACAACCATACTCTCATACATATGAATATTAACACCAACATTTCCCCTGGAAATGCGTTGAACAGGACCGGTTCAGTATACCCGATCGGAAAGACACCCCATACTGAACTAACGCCCCTCGATACCAGACACCAATGTTATTGCATCAGGCAACTTACAGCATGATTTCCAGGTCTATTCTGCTTGAACGTGGTGGACATAGAAATAGGTGGCACCACTGCCATAGAGTTCCATTGCTCCGGTTCTTGCCCAACGTGGATCGCCTCTGTTGCGAAAGATTTGAACTGCACGCGGAAACCGGCAGACAAGTCGTTTTGTTGGTGTGAAGAAGCCATGTGTTACAAATCCAGTCCGGTTCCCTGAGAGTGATGTGTAGCTATGTTTTACCGTTGAATAATCCTATTGAAAACGAAATTGTCATTTAGCGGCGACGTGTAATACCCATATCCTTTGTAACCCAATCACTGCTTCTCTACAAGGGGAGGATGGCACCGATTGGTGTTTCAATAGGGGCGTCCCGTGACCCATGTTAGCGCGTGGCTTGTTTTATATGCTTGCAGGATGCAATGCATGGTTTGAGCCAATTGGAGGAAGAGAATGCTACATTATATTCTTACATACGTACAGGGGCGGACTTGCTATCTGGCATTTTGAGGGCTGGTCCATTTTTAGCCCAGTGGGCCTGTCTAACTTGTTTTTTTGCGCAACATTGGAATGATCTGGTTAGTAATGGGGGCCTCAAGAAAAATAATGGGCCGGTGTGGGAGCATTGAGGAAAGAAATGGGCCGGTGTGGGGGCCTCAAGGGAAAAAATGGGCCGGTGTGTTAGAAATGCCAGGGCCGAATTCTGGTCCCAGTCCGCCCCTGATTACATACAAATCATGTTATTTGTTCTTAGTTTGAAAGTAATCTAAGACACACATTTCTACCACCAATTAGTTGAAGACAGTTTTGTGTATTTTTTCCACATACTTAATTTGTATCTTTCTTCATAGTACAAAAAAGTCAAACAACAACACTCCCATTGGCCCATTGATACTATGGAGGAGAGTCAAGATATTGCTGTGATAAAAAGCAGTACAGTTTTTCTCTAGCACACTATTTCCAGTCCTGTGCCACAGGGGGGAGCCGGTGTGCTATGTTGTTCAGTGTTTCAGGCAGAAGACAGTTTGACTGTAAAGTCAAATTGAAAAGTTTATAGATCCACAGTCCATCTAGGGTCTATAACCACAGACTATGGACCTGGCAGAAGATTTATTTAGGGTAGTTATATAAATGCACATAATTTTCCTCTGAAACATTTCTGATGAATTGAAGGACAATCAGCACTCTCTTCATAGTGGGTCTAAGCAAATGCATTGTTCAGTTTGTGATAAAAGCACAACATTTGGCGCAGAGGTAGGTTTATAGATTCTGAATAGATTTTGATATTGGGCCATCACAGATTTGGCCCCTAGGGGGCGTGGCAGCCATCTTACAAAATGGCCACCAGAAGTTTCCCTATAGCGGCCATTTTGTTTGCGCTTCACTCATGAAAATATTTTAGGAAGATAACTACTTCCCTTGATGCTGCATACCAAATTTGTTGCAGATTGATCAACCGGTTCCCAAGAAGCAGATGTTTAAAAAAGTACACAACCTTTAAAAAAATGGCAGCAAATCCATCACAAGCTGGTGAAATCCTTCACTGATAAAAGCAACAAAGTTGGCAAATATGGTGATTTATGTACTCTGAATTTAAAAGATTTAGATATGGAGCCACCAAAGATTTGGTCCCTACCCCTAGGTACATCCTACAAAATGGCCACCAAATGTAACACTTTTACAATTCAGAAGAACAGTTTTGAGATAACAGCACCAACATTTGGTACAGAGGTAGATTAATGTACCCTGAAAAGATGTAGATATGGAGCCACCACAGATATGGCAGACATTTTACAAAATGGCCTCCAACAGTAAAACTGTTTTACAATTCAGAAGAACTATTTTGATATAAAAGTACCAAATTTGTCAGATTTGTAACTTGCTCTTTTGCTTAGTAGCCCCTAGTAAGTTGCTAAGTTTCCTGATGCTGCCTCAGATCAATAGCCACCACCAGCCAAAAGTCCTTGGCATAGTAAACGGTGGCATGACATCAGTGTTAATTTTGTCAGCAATAACTAAGACAAAAAATACTTGTCAACAACCTATTTTACCTGACTAAAAGTATGACGATAACGAGACGAGAAGCCCTGGAAAAAGACAATAACTATTACAAATTACTGGGACTAATGGACATTTAATTTGACATGAGCTCCTTTTCATTTGTTTGGTCCAATCCTAAGCATGCATGCATGCAGAATATTTCATGCAATCCTCTCATTGGCAGAATTGACATCTTTCAGTTGCACAGTCTGATTGAGCTGATCTGCCCGGCTCTTCCACACAGCTCCCAGGCGGTCACTTCAGTCATTTGTCAATCTTTTGAACTGATGTGAAGCCAGGACACTTGACTTGTAACTAACCTCAACTAGAAACACTGTTTACTCCCTCTTACTTACATGTAGGCAATTTTTGCTTTGATCACATCAGAATCTCTATTTTCCCATGTGCGCTGTTATTCATTAATCTGTGTTGCCACTCTCATGCCGCGGTCCGCAAATGCCAGTTGTAGTTGCTTTTTTCCTATGGGAAAAACATTGTTTGCTCAGAATGTTTCTTGTATTATTACATACAGCCAAAAATAACTTTTTGATATTAGATCGGCAGAGCCTTTGTTTGAACTTCCTGAGGTAGCGCCATTCATCCCGGGGCTGCACCAAAACGCCAACGCCGGAGAAGAGGAAGAAGAAGTGGGTCCCTAGTGAGACTTTGTGCACTGGACGTATTTATTGTAACTGGGGACTTTAATAAAGGAAACTAAAATTCTATCAACACATCTCCTATGCTACATGCACATCGAAGACTCTGGATCATTACTACTCAGCCTTCCGGGACGGCTACAAGACCCTCCTGTCAGTAGCTGAGTGTAGATGCGGTGAGGAAATCAAGCGCAGGAAACACGGGCGTACATCAACAGACTTTAGTTAACAAAATGCAGCACCAAACAGGCGAACAGCCAACCCAACCGGGAGGCAAAATACAAATTACGCACAACACACACAGTGCGTAAAATGAAGATAGCGCACACAGTGCGGACTCTCGGAAAACAACAAACACGAGAGTATTACAAAAGAGCAACAGCTTGACAATAAACAATACCACATAACACCTGCCCCCACCCACGAAAACTAAATAGGCAACCAAATCAAACACTAACAAGGGACAGGTGTACAAACAGACAAAACCAAACAAACATGAAACATCGAACGGTGGCAGCTAGTACTCCGGGGACGACGACCGCCGAAGCCTGCCCGAACAAGGAGGAGGAGCAGCCTCGGCCGAAACCGTGACAGTACCCCCCCCTTGACGCGCGGCTCCAGCCGTGCGCCGATCCCGGCCTCGGGGACGACCAGGACGACGCGGAGCAGGGCGCGTAGGATGACCCCGATGGAACTCGGTCAGCAGGGACAGGTCTAATATGTCCCTCCTCGGCACCCAGCACCGCTCCTCCGGGCCGTACCCCTCCCACTCCACGAGATATTGGAGACCCCCCATCCGGCGTCTCGAATCAAGGATGGACCTCACAGTGTACGCCGGAGCCCCCTCGATGTCCAACGGGGGCGGAGGAGTCTCTTCTATCTCATAGTCCTGGAGTGGACCAGCTACCACCGGCCTGAGGAGAGACACATGGAACGAGGGGTTAATATTCCTGTAATCAATAGGCAGTTCTAACCTGTAACACACCTCGTTCAACCTCCTCAGGACTTTGAATGGCCCCACAAACCGCCGACCCAGCTTCCGGCAGGGCAGGCGGAGGGGCAGGTTTCTGGTCGAGAGCCAGACTCGATCTCCAGGTGCGTACACAGGCCCCTCACTGCGGTGGAGATCGGCGCTCGTCTTATGCCGACGGATGGCCCGCTGCAGATGAACGTGGGCAGCGTTCCATGTCTCCTCCGAGCGCCGCACCCACTCATCCACCGCAGGGGCCTCGATCTGGCTCTCGTGCCAAGGTGCCAGAACCGGCTGGTACCCTAACACACACTGAAAAGGGGTTAGTTGGGTGGAGGAGTGGCGGAGAGAGTTCTGTGCCATCTCGGCCCACGGAACGTATCTCGCCCACTCCTCCGGCCGGCCCTGGCAATAAGACCTCAGAAACCTACCCACATCCTGGTTGACACGTTCAACCTGCCCATTACTCTCCGGGTGGTAACCCGAGGTAAGGCTCACCGAAACCCCCAACCGTTCCATAAACGCTCTCCACACTCTGGAGGTGAACTGGGGGCCTCGATCAGACACTATATCCTCGGGTACCCCGTAATGCCGGAAGACATGGGTAAACAGAGCCTCAGCGGTCTGTAGGGCAGTAGGGAGACCCGGCATGGGAAGGAGACGACAGGCCTTCGAGAACCGATCCACAACGACCAGGATGGTAGTATTCCCCTGTGAGGGGGGAAGGTCTGTAACAAAATCCACCGAGAGGTGGGACCAGGGTCGTTGTGGAACGGGCAGGGGTTGTAGCTTACCCCTGGGCAAATGTCTGGGCGCCTTACACTGGGCACACACCGAACAGGAGGAGACATAAATCCTCACATCCCTGGCTAACGTTGGCCACCAGTACTTAGTGCTAAGGCAGTGAACTGTCCGGCCGATACCTGGATGTCCAGAGGAGGGGGACGTATGAGCCCAATAAATGAGGCGATCGCGTACCTCGAGCGGAACGTACGTCCGACCCACTGGACATTGTGGAGGACTTGGGTCGGTGCGTAACGCCCGCTCGATCTCTGCATCGACCTCCCATACCACCGGTGCAACCAGACAAGACTTTGGTAGTATGGGAGTGGGCTCAACGGACCTCTCCTCCGTGTCATACCGCCGAGACAGGGCATCTGCCTTCCCGTTCTGGGACCCAGGGATGTAAGTGATTTTAAACACAAACCGGGCTAGAAACATAGTCCAGCGGGCCTGGCGAGGATTCAGTCTCCTAGCTGCCCGGATGTATTCCAGGTTACGGTGGTCAGTCAAAATGAGGAAAGGGTGTTGAGCCCCCTCGAGCCAATGCCTCCACACCTTTAGGGCCTGTACCACGGCTAACAGCTCCCTGTCCCCTACGTCATAATTCCGCTCCGCCGGACTGAGCTTCTTAGAATAAAAAGCACAGGGGCGGAGTTTAGGTGGTGTGCCAGACCGTTGTGAGAGAACGGCCCCAATACCGGCCTCGGACGCGTCTACCTCTACCTGGAATGGTAAAGCGGGATCCGGATGCGCCAACACCGGCGCCGAGGTAAACAGGTCCTTCAGTCTCCCAAAAGCCCTGTCCGCCTCAGCTGACCACCGCAAGCGCACCGGACCCCCCTTCAACAGAGACGTTATGGGAGCTGCCACCTGTCCAAAACCCCGGATAAACCTCCGGTAGTAATTCGCAAAACCCAAGAACTGTTGCACCTCTTTCACAGTGGTTGGGGTTTGCCAATTACGCACAGCTGACACCCGGTCAACCTCCATCTTCACCCCTGACGCAGACAACTGATAACCCAAAAAGGAGACCGACTTCTGAAAGAACAGACATTTCTCTGCCTTGACATATAGGTCATGCTCCAACAGCCTCCTCAACACTCGGCGCACCAGGGCTACATGCTCTGCTCGGGTAGAACTGTACACCAGAATATCGTCTATGTACACGACTACTCCCTGCCCCTGCATGTCCCGGAAAATCTCATCGACGAAGGATTGGAAGACTGAGGGAGCATTCATTAACCCATATGGCATGACGAGATACTCGTAATGACCGGAGGTCGTGCTAAACGCTGTCTTCCATTCATCGCCCTCTCTAATGCGCACCAAGTTATATGCGCTCCTGAGATCCAATTTTGTGAAGAACTGAGCACCGTGTAATGATTCCGTCATAGTCGCAATCAGAGGAAGTGGATAGCTGTACTTCACCGTAATCTGATTGAGACCGCGGTAATCAATACACGGGCGCAGACCTCCATCCTTTTTCTTCACAAAAAAGAAGCTAGAGGAAGCGGGTGAAGTGGAGGCCCGTATGTATCCCTGTCTCAGAGACTCTGCGATGTAAGTTTCCATCGCCTTCCTCTCCTCTTGAGACAAGGGATACACATGGCTCCGCGGGAGGGCTGCTCCTAACTGGAGATCTATCGCACAATCCCCCTGTCTATGAGGCGGCAGCTGCGCCGCCCTAGTCTTACTAAACACCAGTGTCAAATCCTCATACTCGGGGGGAATATGCAGTGCCGGCATTAGATTCGGACTTTCCACCGAGGTCGCCCCTATGGAAACACCCAGACACTGCCCCTCACACTGAGCAGACCACCCTTTAAGAGCCTTCTCTCGCCACGAAATAGTAGGGTCATGGGTAATCAACCAGGGAAGCCCCAGCACCACCGGATACGCAGGAGAGTCAATCAGATAGAGCTGAATCGTCTCCTCATGACCCCCCTGCGCCTCCATCTTAAGGGGCGCTGTGACCTCCCTAATCAACCCAGATCCTAACGGACGGCTATCTAGGGCATGTACAGGGAAAGGCTTATCAACGGGAAGGAGAGGAATCCCTAATTCTACACAGAACTGGCGATCTACAAAGTTCCCAGCTGCGCCTGAATCGACTAGCGCCTTATGCTGGGAACGAGGTGCTACCTGTGGAAAACAAACAGGCAAGGTTATGTGAACGACAGAAAGCTCTGGGTAAGTACTCACCTGGGAGGACTCCCCAATGCGTGGCCTGCCTTCACCTCCACCGGGGGACCCTCCCCAACACCTAGCCGCGGTGTGCCCTCCACGGCCACAGTTGGTGCAGGGGACGGCCCCCCTCGGGTTCCTACTCCTCCTTTCTCTAGCGCCAGCACCTCCGAGCTCCATAGGGCTTGGCTCGGAGGTGCTGGAGGGTGAAATGGGCGACCCCCATCCCGGACGTCCACGAGTGGCGAGCAGGGTGTCCAACCGAATGGCCATGTCGACTAGTTGGTCAAACGTCAACATGGTATCCCTGCACGCCAACTCTCTTTGGACGTCCTCCCGGAGGCTACAACGGAAGTGGTCTATGAGGGCCCGCTCATTCCACCCTGCATCTGCCGCTAGAGTCCGGAACTCCAGGGCAAAATCCTGTGCGCTCCTCATCCCCTGTCGGAGGAAGAACAGACGCTCCCCCGCCGCCTTCCCTTCTGGTGGATGGTCGAACACGGCCCGGAAGCGGCGGGAGAACTCCGCATAGGTGATGGTAGCGGCGTCCATTCTCCTCCATTCCGCGTTGGCCCACTCCAACGCCTTGCCGGTGAGACAGGAGATGAGGGCGGAGACGCCCTCGTGTCCCGAGGGCGCCGGGTGTACGGTGGCGAGGTAGAGCTCCACCTGTAGCAGGAACCCTTGACACCCGGCAGCGGAGCCGTCGTACGCCCTCGGGAGCGAGAGCCGAATCCCACTGGGTTCCGGAATGTGGACAGGAGGACTGACCGATGGGGATGGTCCGGTAGGTGGGGGCGTGGGTACCCCGCTGCTTTCCCATCGGTGGAGAGTGTTCATCACCCGATCCAAGGCGTGACCGATCTGGTTAATCCGGTCCTCCTGTCCACGAAGACGGTCCTCCATGACCTCTGTCGGCGCGGGTGCTCCTGCTGACTCCATGATGTGATGTGGTATTCTGTCAGTAGCTGAGTGTAGATGCGGTGAGGAAATCAAGCGCAGGAAACACGGGCGTACATCAACAGACTTTAGTTAACAAAATGCAGCACCAAACAGGCGAACAGCCAACCCAACCGGGAGGCAAAATACAAATTACGCACAACACACACAGTGCGTAAAATGAAGATAGCGCACACAGTGCGGACTCTCGGAAAACAACAAACACGAGAGTATTACAAAAGAGCAACAGCTTGACAATAAACAATACCACATAACACCTGCCCCCACCCACGAAAACTAAATAGGCAACCAAATCAAACACTAACAAGGGACAGGTGTACAAACAGACAAAACCAAACAAACATGAAACATCGAACGGTGGCAGCTAGTACTCCGGGGACGACGACCGCCGAAGCCTGCCCGAACAAGGAGGAGGAGCAGCCTCGGCCGAAACCGTGACACCTCCCCTGCCCTCCATTCGGCAAATTAGATCATGCCTCCATTCAGCTCCTCCCGACCTATAGGCAGAATCTTAAGCAGGAAGCACTCGTGGTAAGGACTGTTCAACATTGGTCTGACCAATCGGAATCTATGCTTCAAGATTGTTTTGAACACGGGGACTGGGAAATGTTCGGTGACTGGAGTCATCAGGAAGTTCATAGAGGATGTTGTTCCCACTGTGACGATTATAACTTATCCAAACCAAAAACCATGGATAGATGGCAGCATTCACACGAAACTGAAAGCGTCAACAAATGAAGGAGCTGAACGTGGACTACAGGAGACAGCAGAGAGAACACGCCCCCATCCACATCAACTGGGAGAGGGTCAAAAGCTTCCAGTTTCTCGGCGTGCACATCACCAAGGACCTGAAATGGTCCCTCCACATGACATTGTGGGTAAGAAGGCACAACAGTGCCTCTTCAACCTCAGAAAGCTGAAAAAATGTGGCTTGGCCCCTAAGACCCTCATGAACTTCTACAGATGCACCATTGAGAACATTCTGTCAGGCTGTATCACCGCTTGGTACGGCAACTGCACCACACGCAACCGCAGGGCTCTCCAGAGGGTGGTGAGGTCCGCCCAACGCATAACAGGGGGCACACTGCCTGTCCTCCAGGACATCTACAACACCCAGTGTCACTGGAAGGCCAAGAAGATCATCAAGGATCTCAGGCACCCAAGCCACGGCCTGTTCACCCCTCTACCATCTAGAAGGTGGAGACAGTACAGGTGCATCAAAGCTGGGACCGAGAGGCTGATAAACAGCTTCTATCTCCAGGCCATCAGATGTTAAACAGTCATCACTAGCCGGCCACCACCTCCGCAAGTCGGTTAGGACATCTTCTTTATGCATGACACAATACATTTTTCCAACAATTGTTTACAGACAGATTATTTCACTTATAATTCACTGTATCACAATTCAAGTGGGTCAGAAGTTTACATACACTAATTTGACTGTGCCTTTAAACAGCTTGGAAAATTCAGGAAAATTATGTCATGGCTTTAGAAGCTTCTGATAGGCTAATTGACATAATTTGAGTCAATTGGAGGTGTAGCTGTGGATGTATTTCAAGGCCTACCTTCAAACTCAGCGCCTCTTTGCTTGACATCATGGGAAAATCAAAAGAAATCAGTCAAGACCTCAGAAAGAAAATTGTAGACCTCCACAAGTCTGGTTCATCCTTGGGAGCAATTTCCAAACGCCTGAAGGTACCACGTTCATCTGTACAAACAATAGTACGCAAGTATAAACACCATGGGACCACGCAGCCGCATTACCGCTCAGGAAGGAGACGCGTTCTGTCTCCTAGAGATGAACGTACTTTGGTGCGAAAAGTGCAAATCAATCCCAGAACAACAGCAAAGGACCTTGTGAAGATGCTGGAGGAAACAGGAACAAAAGTATCTATATCCACAGTAAAACAAGTCCTATATCGACATAACCTGAAAGGCCGCTTGCCGTACCAAGCGGTGATACAGCCTGACAGAATGTTCTCAATGTCGATATAGGACTCGTTTTACTGTGGATATAGATACTTTTGTACCTGTTTCCTCCAGCATCTTCACAAGGTCCTTTGCTGTTGTTCTGGGATTGATTTGCACTTTCCGTACGTTCATCTCTAGGAGACAGAACGCGTCTCCTTCCTGAGCGGCATGACGGCTGCGTGGTCCCATGGTGTTTATATTTGCGTACTATTGTTTGTACAGATGAACGTGGTACCTTCAGGCGTTTGAAATTGCTCCCAAGGATGAACCAGACTTGTGGAGGTCTACAATTTCTTTTCTGAGGTCTTGGCTGATTTCTTTTGATTTTTCCCATGATGTCAAGCAAAGAGGCACTGAGTTTGAAGGTAGGCCTTGAAATACATCCACAGGTACACCTCCAATTGACTCAAATGATGTCAATTAGCCTATCAGAAGCTTCTAAAGCCATGACATTTTCTGGAATTGTCCAAGCTGTTTAAAGGCACAGTCAACTTAGTGTATGTAAACTTCTGACCCACTGGAATTGTGATACAGTGAATTATAAGGGAAATAATCTGTCTGTAAACACTTATTGGAAAAATGACTTGTGTCATGCACAAAGTCCTAACCGACTTGCCAAAACTATGGTTTGTTAACATGAAATTTGTGGAGTGGTTGAAAACGAGTTTTAATGACTCCAACCTAAGTGTTTGTAAACTTCCGACTTCAACTGTATATAAGGTCTTACAGTTGACAGTGCATGTCAGAGCAAAATCCAAGCCATGAGGTTGAAGGAATTGTCCGTAGAGCTCCGAGACAGGATTGTGTCAAGGCACAGATTTGGGGAAGGGTACCAAAAAATGTCTGCAGCATTGAAGGTCCCCAAGAACACAGTGGCCTCCATCATTCTTAAATGGAAGAAGTTTGGAACCACCAAGTCTCTTCCTAGAGCTGGCCGCCCAGCCAAACTGAGCAATCATGGGAGAAGGGCGTTGGTCAGGGAGGAGACCAAGAACCCGATGGTCACTCTGACAGAGCTCCAGAGCTCCTCTGTGGAATTGGGAGAACCTTCCAGCACTCCACCAATCAGGCCTTTATGGTAGAGTGGCCAGACGAAAGCCACTCCTCAGTAAAAGGCACAGGACAGCCCGCTTGAAGTTTGCCAAAAGGCACCTAAAGGACTCACAGACCATTAGAAACAAGATTCTCTAGTCTGATGAAACCAAGATTGAACTCTTTGGCCTGAATGCCAAACGTCACGTCTGGAGGAAACCTGGCACCATCCCTACGGTGAAGCATGGTGGTGGCAGCATTATGCTGTGGGGATGTTTTTCAGCGGCAGGGACTGGGAGACTAGTCAGGATCGAGGGAAAAATTAACGGAGCAAAGTACAGAGAGATCCTTGATGAAAACCTGCTCCAGAGCACTCAGGACCTCAGACTAGGGCGAAAGTTCACCTTCCAACAGGACAACGACCCTAAGCACACAGCCAAGACAACGCAGGAGTGGCCTCGGGACACATCTCTGAATGTTCTTGAGTGGCCCAACCAGAGCCTGGACTTGAACCCGATCGAACATCTCTGGAGAGACCTGAAAATAGTTGTACTCGAGAGGATCTGCAGAAAATAATGGGAGAAACTGCCCTAATACAGGTGTGCCAAGCTTGTAGCGTCATACCGAAGAAGACTCGAGGCTGTAATCGCTGCCAAGGGTGCTTCAACAAAGTACTGAGTAAAGGGTCTGAATACTTATGTAAATGTAATAATAAACCTGTTTTTGCTTTGTCATTATGGGGTATTGTGTGTAGATTGATGAGGGGAAAAAAACATTTTAATCAATTTTAGAATAAGGCTGTAATGTAACAAAAAAAAATAAATAAAAAAAATAAAAAAAAAAATAAAAAAATATATATATATATATATATATATATATATATATATATATATATATATATTCCGTACTCTGACATTGCTCGTTCTGATATTGCTTGTTCTGATATTTCTTAATTAATTCATATTTACTTTTTGGATGACATGTGTATTGTATTGTTTTGTATTGCTAGGTAACATTTCTAAAAACATATTTCCACTTTGACATATGGGTATTGTGTGTAGGCCAGTGACACAAAATCTCAATTTGATCAGTTTTAAATTCAGGCTGTTACATAACAAACTGTGGAAAAAGTCAAGGGGTGTGAATACTTTCCTAAGGTACTCTACAATACGTTACTTTATTCATGACAGGCAAGGCAACCACCATCTCAGATCCTCACTGCTAGCTGTCGGGCAGGTGAACAGTGAGTACTGGACTGTCCACTTATCTGAAACGTAATTTCCTTGGGAACAGGAATGATGGTTGTCATCTTAAAACATGTGGGGATTACATACTGGGACAAGGAAAGGTTGAAAATTACCGTGAATATACCTGCCAGCTGTTCTGTGCATGTTCTGAGAACGCGCCCTGGAATACCATCAGCCCCGCGGCCTTGCGGTATAGTCCTGATCAAATACTTTACTGACGTTGTCCTTGGAGAGCGAAATCACCCAATCTTCTGGGTCGGTGGGGGCCCTCACACCCAGCACGATGTTGTTATTGTCAAATCTTACATAAAATACATTGAATTCCACTGACTGTGCGTGTCTGTCACTCAAGTGTTGTAACCATTTACTTTCATGGAGAACACTAGAATTTGACTTGTAGTTGCTAGTGTCATAGTTTGCTTTGCAACATATTTTTTACAAATAATGTTAATAACTTATTGCTGCTTAGTGTGCATAATAGTAGCCAATCCATTTCATGATGAGTAGGCCTGAACACTGTAGCTATTGGGTTGTAACATTGTAGCCACAATGGGTTGTAATATCCCCTGACACAATGTAACAACCAGAAAATCAATAATGTAAAATCCCTGGTACTGTAACCGTTGTAAACTCTCGCGATACTACTGGCAGAAGATGGCAGATGCACTCTGTAGGAGCCGTTTAGGCATGGACAGTTTCGGTAATGAGAAGAAGGGGACAGAGTTCTGGTAGTTACTTAGTTATTACGGAGAATTTGCTACCACTTTAAATTGCATTGTTATTTCAGTGTATTCGTTGAATAATTTGGGGTTTTCATGTTATGCAATCTACAGTTTTTAGGTGATCTACAACTGGCATACCTGCCAGCGAAATACATCTATTTGCCCAGAGGGTCATCGTCAACGACACCCTCTGCTCCACTGTCAATTGTTCAGAAAATGACCGGAGAAAAGATCCGCTCCATGCGCAAGGATCATAAACCGAGGAAAGAAGAGGATTTACTGGAACCGGACGAGGAGGCTCCAACTGGGACATTTACTTTAACCAAGACTAATAATAAAGACAAAGCAAGTAAAATCTTTAACAATCACAAGTTGGTCAAATCTACCGGAGTGGAGTAGATTTGACCAACTTGGAGTAGATTTGACCAACCGGTACCGGAGTGCCAAGTCTAGGTCCAAAAGACTTCTCAACAGCTTCTACCCCCAAGCCATAAGACTCCTGAACAGCTAATCATGGCTACCCGGACTATTTGCACTGCCCCCCCACCCCATCCTTTTTACGCTGCTGCTACTCTGTTAAGTATTTATGCATAGTCACTTTAACTCTACCCACATGTACATATTACCTCAACTAGCCGGTGCCCCCGCACATTGACTATGCAACGGTACCCCCCTGTATATATAGCCTCCCTACTGTCACTTTATTCTATTGTATATATAGCCTCCCTACTGTCACTTTATTTTTTACTTCTGCTCTTTTTTTTCTCAACACTTTTTTGTTGTTGTTTTATTCTTACTTTTTTGTTTAAAATAAATGCACTGTTGGTTAAGGGCTGTAAGTAAGCATTTCACTGTAATGTCTGCACCTGTTGTATTCGGCGCATGTGACCAATAAAATTTGATTTGATTTGATTTGAAATCTCCATCGACACAGCAACAACATCAGAATCAGCAATCACAGATAAATGCAAACACTAACACATTATCAACGGAGGACGTTATCGATGATAACAACAAAAACCCTATCATACGAACCGTCGAAGACTTTCCAGTCCATGAATGTGTATTCAAGGGAGATGTCCGACGCTTGTCCTCGCTCATTCGAACTCAGAATATCGCTCAGAAAGATAGCCATGGTAAGAATCGAATTGCTCCTTATCTCCATGTTTCAAACTAGCATACTTGACCCGGACGATACCAGTACCGATACCGTCGGTAATATCGTTTCGTTTGAACTTTCCAGGTGATTAAATTGTCAAACCCTACAAAAAATGATCGCAGTTATACTGCTCTGTAACTGCTGGTTGGCAAACTTTTTTTTTTGCTTTGGGGAGGTTTGTGTGTTTTTTTTTTATTGGGCACAGGGAAGGGTAGTGTATTTTCCCCCCTGGTTTACATTCGCTAGTTGCAGGTTTTACTATATCATTTCTTCCATCCTAGCTACATTTCTTCATCTGCTCGCATGCGCCTCCCCTATATCAAGGTGTTTTGGTACTTCCCTTATGCACTATGCTTTTCCTTTTCAGTGTGCAAACTTGTATTATAAACTGGGTGGTTCGAGCCCTGAATGCTGATTGTCTGAAGCCATGGTATATCAGACCATATATCACAAGTATGACAAAACATATCTTTTTACTGCTCTAATTACGTTGGTAACCAGTTTATAATAGCAATAAGGCACCTCAGGGGTTTGTGGTAGATTGCCAATATACCACGACTAAGGGCTGTATCCAGGCACTCTGCGTTGCGTCGGACATAAGAACAACCCTTAGCAGTGGTATATCAGCCATATACCACACCCCCTCTGGCCTTATTGCTTAACTATACCACAGGTCAGTATAGTCTACCAGTCGAACGGTCCATCCTGCCCTCTATCCACCATTCATAGTGACAATAGTGCTTGTTGGATAGTTTGTCCAGATCTGCAATAGGCTAACTAACAATCATACCACACATAAAAGCATTCAAAGCTGCATCAATTTTTAATATTAACCCACAATAATAAATAGGAATAGCTGATAGGCAGCAGAGAGGCCAGGTACTGTGTGAATGAACAGTGAAGACATGACACACAGCTCAAAAAAGCTCCCCCTATTGATCTTGTTTAGGGACAATACAATTCTAATCTAGGCTGCAGTGAAAATGTCATTTGAATAACGTCTCAAAAGCCCTGTGATTTGAATGTTTCATTCGATTTGGATCAGTTGTGGATCTACTCTGGAAGGCTTCAATATAGCCTAAATATTTATCATTTAACTTTTAAATTATATGACCTTTTATATGTGGCAGAAACACAACCAGTCACAATGTTTTAATCTGATTCGGCTACTTCAAAAGTCTCCTGTAGGCCTGCACATGTTCATCCAAAATATAATTCCAGCATCCTCAAAATGGCTTGACATTAAGCAGGTTTCCATTGAACCTTTTTATGCGAGTAAAGTAGCCTACATGTCAGATTTTTTTTTCATGACATCATGACAAAGCATGCAGTTTATTAGGCTACAGATTAAATAAATTATGATGAACTTCACAGGGTGGTGAAAGTGCACAGTGATACGCTTGATTCTCATTTACAATAAATATCGAGGGTCTTATTCTGGTGACATGATGATCAATGCTTGGCTGCCAATTTACAAAAAAATATATCTCGCACTTTTGTCCATAATAATCTCATCATGTAGTAGGCTATACCTGCGCTGTATCTGCAAGCTGTTGGCTAGAGCGCACGTGCCAATACCAGAGTGGGCACATTCGCTACATGCAACATTTATTGTGACATACCCATCAGTAGAGTTGAAAATGCGATGGAAACCCATTTCACTTGTATTTTTTATTCGGTACATGGGAATTTAACCGCAGAAGTTTTTTAAAATGTGCACTACATATTTACGCACAGACTTTTATCTGCAACAAGTCAATTTGATGTAAACACAACTCTGATGGGAAAATGAGCCAGTGGTTTCCCTTAGCCTGTAGGCCTAATTACCAGCTTTTGGATGAAAATAAAATGAAAAGCCTGATTTTACAAAATGGTAGTGGGCCAAATTGTCCAGGAGAGGCTGTCTATCATAGCCTACAACCCGAATTTGAACTTCAGCACCATTCTTTCATGCCTTGTGCATACATGGCCTAGGCTAGTGTTGATTGCGAAGATGGAGGCCTTTTTCATTGAAGTAAAACAAAAGTTAGAGGAAAAAGAGTATGCCTATAGTGAAAAGCCTACAAGGGGAATTTAATATAAGTTTTAATATTGTAGTGGACTAAGATGAGAAGAACGTTGGCGCAGGCAAATGCAGGCTACAGTGCATTAAAGTAGGATGCAATTTTTAAACGTACATTTATTTATCAAAACCAGTTCTTTAAATATGCAAAACCTGTTTTGTTTAATTCTGTTGAGACATTTTCATTGGGGAAATTAAATTCGATCTGTCTTTTTAATTGTGTGATCTGTATTTAGTTTAAAGATAGGTTAAAAGTACAGTAGGTCTGTTGTAAAATAAATAACATTAGCCTATTTCTGTTATTTGTTGGGTACCATAGGCACTTGCCTTTGTTGGTAATTGCTGCAATATAGTTTGTTCAGAACTTTTGTGAAGGTTTAAACCAGTTCACAAGTGTATTGTTTCATTCTGTTGAGCCATTTTCTTTGGCCAAATTAAGTTCCAACTGTAGGCCTAACGCTGTGTTTGCCACAATATGATAGCCTGCTCGTATTTTCCATATAAACAATGGCTTGACTTACTTTTGATATTACCCGAATAAAGTTTAGAAACTTTAGTGAAGGTTTGGTGTGGTGTGGCTATTATAAAGCTTTAGCTAATGCAGGCCTATGATATGAAGGTAGTGCGCACCGGTGCTCCAACTGACTCCAACAGTTGAATTTGAGGTGAGGAAGAATGTTTCAGGCCTACCAAAGTTACTCCTATAATCTAACAAAATAATGCTTATCTTTATACAAAATATTCGGACAGAAAATTAACGAATTAGCCTCCTTCTGTATGTCTATATCTGTATAGCAGACACAGGAGCCATCTGACATAAAGAAATGCATGTCGGTGTCGTAGCATGCCACCGGCATATCTCTCTCTCTCTCTCTCTGGGGCTAGGCCTGAGTTTCTCTTCCTTTATATAGGCTATATACAGTTGAAGTCTGAAGTTTACATACGCTTAGGTTGGAGTCATTAAAACCTGTTTTTCAACCACTCCACAAATTTCTTGTTAACAAACTATAGTTTTGGCAAGTCGGTTAGGACATCTACTTTGTGCATGACACAAGTAATTTTTCCAACAATTGTTTACAGACAGATTATTTCATACTTATAATTCACTGTATCACAATTCCAGTGGGTCAGAAGTTTACATACACTAAGTTGACTGTGCCTTTAAACAGCTTGGAAAATTCCAGAAAATGATGTCATGGCTTTTGAAGCTTCTGATAGACTAATTGACATAATTTGAGTCAATTGGAGGTGTACCTGTGGATTTATTTCAAGGCCTACCTTCAATCTCAGTGCCTCTTTGCTTGATATCATGGGAAAATCTAAAGAAATCATCCAAGACCTCAGAAAAAAAATTGTAGACCTCCACAAGTCTGGTTCATCCTTGGGAGCAATTTCCAAATGCCTGAAGGTACCACGTTCATCTGTACGAACAATAATACGCAAGTATAAACACCATGGGACCACGCAGCGTCATACCTCTCAGGAAGGAGACGCGTTCTGTCTCCTAGAGATGAACATACTTTGGTGTGAAAAGTGCAAATAAATCCCAGAACAACAGCAAAGGACCTTGTGAAGATGCTGGAGGAAAAGGTACAAAAGTATCTATATCCAAAGTAAAACAAGTCCTATATCGACATAACCTGAATGGCCGCTCAGAAAGGAAGAAACCACTGCTCCAAAACTGCCATAAAAAAGCCAGACTACGGTTTGCAACTGCACATGGGGTCAAAGATCGTACTTTTTGGAGAAATGTCCTCTGGTCTGATGAAACAAAAATAGAACTGTTTGGCCATAATGACCATCGTTAAGTTTGGAGGAAAAAGGGGGTAACTTGCAAGCTGAAGAACACCATCCCAACCGTGAAGCACGGGGGTTGCAGCATCATGCTGTGGGGGTGCTTTGCTGCAGGAGAGACTGGTGCACTTCACAAAATAGATGGCATCATGAGGAAGGAAAAGTATGTGGATATATTGAAGCAACATCTCAAGACATCAGTCAGGAAGTTAAAGCTTGGTCGCAAATGGGTCTTCCAAATGGACAATGACCCCAAGCATACTTCCAAAGTTGTGGCAAAATGGCTTAAGGACAACAAAGTCAAGGTATTAGAGTGGCCATCACAAAATCCCTGACCTCAATCCTATGGGCAGAACTGAAAAAGCGTGTGCGAGCACAGAGGCCTACAAACCTGACTCAGTTACACCAGCTCTGTCAGGAGGAATGGGCCAAAATTCACCCAACTTATTGTGGGAAGCTAGTGGAAGGCTACCCGAAACGTTTGACCCAAGTTAAACAATTTAAAGGCAATGCTACCAAATACTAATTGAGTGTATGTAAACTTCTGACCCACTGGGAATGTGATGAAATAAATAAAAGCTCAAATAAATCATTCTCTCTACTATTATTCTGACATTTCACATTATTCAAATAAAGTGGTGATCCTAACTGACCTAAGACAGGGAATTTTTACTAGGATAAAATGTAAGGAATTGTAAAAAAAAAAACTGAGTTTAAATGTATTTGGCTAAGGTATATGTAAACTTCCGACTTCAACTGTAAAGGAAGAGCCTATATTTATATACAAATATATTAATATCATACAGTGGACACCTAAGACTATAGGCCTAAGCATGCAAAGCCCTGATGCATTTTGTGCTCAAATCTCCGACAGCTGAACATTTTACATTTTTGTCATTTAGCAGACGCTCTTATCCAGAGCGACTTACAGTTAGAGAATACATCTTTTTTTTTTTTTTTTTATACTGGCCCCCCGTGGGAATCAAACCCACAACCCTGGCATTGCAAACGCCATGCTCTATCAACTGAGCTACATCCCTGCCGGCCATTCCCTCCCCTACGACGCTGGGCCAATTGTGCGCCGCCCATGAGTCTCCCGGTCGCGGCCGGCTGCGACAGAGCCTGGATTCGAACCAGGATCTCTAGTGGCACAGTTAGCACTGCGATGCAGTGCCTTAGACCACTGCGCCACTCAGGAGCTAACCATGAGATGGACAATTATAGTTTTAGGAAATTAGCCTACAAACCAATATTTTTTTTTTTTTTTACATATGCTACCCAAACCCAAGGAATAGTGTTTTTGTAATTTGTTATAGGCTGTTTTTAAGAACTGGTCGGATCTGAATGCATATGGATGTCTGGTATATTTCTCAAACTCTGGTAAATTTAAATCTTCATGGTCACGTTTTCCTGTACCAAATTTTCCTAAAGGAAACTCTGAAATGCACATATTGTTTTAATGCAAATGTAGGAATATTTGCATGAAAAACTGTCGCCAATTGGATGGAAACCTAGCTATAGATACCCCTAAGACTCTGGCAAGTGCGCTAGTCTAGTTTCACTTTGATTATGCCTGCATATCATGGTTCACCAGCAGCCCCAAACATCTAAAGAATAAGCTAAAGACCAGCCAAGCAAGCGTGTAAGATTTGTACTTAAACTCCCCCCATACTCATCTGGAGGTTGACCATTTTTTGTCTGTATCTCTGTAATGTGGCTATATCTATGTAATTGTTTATGTATTTATGTAAAAATTGGGACCACAATATAAATAAGTCACCGACATTATTGTGCAATTTCAGTCACTTTAAAAAATCTTTGTGTATATACAGTGTGGAGAACAAGTATTTGATACACTGCCGATTTTGCAGGTTTTCCTACTTACAAAGCATGTAGAGGTCTGTAGTTTTTATCATAGGTACACTTCAACTGTGAGAGACGGAATCTAAAACAAAAATCCAGAAAATCACATTGTATGATTTTTAAGTAATTAATTTGCATTTTATTGCATGACATAGGTATTTGATACATCAGAAAAGCAGAACTTAATATTTGGTACAGAAACCTTTGTTTGCAATTACAGAGATCATACGTTTCCTGTAGGTCTTGACCAGGTTTGCACACACTGCAGCAGGGATTTTGGCCCACTCCTCCATACCTTCTCCAGATCCTTGAGGTTTCGGGGCTGTCGCTGGGCAATACGGACTTTCAGCTCCCTCCAAAGATTTTCTATTCGGTTCAGGTCTGGAGACTGGCTAGGCCACTCCAGGACCTTGAGATGCTTCTTACGGAGCCACTCCTTAGTTGCCCTGGCTGTGTGTTTCGGGTCGTTGTCATGCTGGAAGACCCAGCCACGACCCATCTTCAATGCTCTTACTGAGGGAAGGAGGTTGTTGGCCAAGATCTCGCGATACATGGCCCCATCCATCCTCCCCTCAATGCGGTGCAGTCGTCCTGTCCCCTTTGCAGAAAAGCATCCCCAAAGAATGATGTTTCCACCTCCATGCTTCACGGTTGGGATGGTGTTCTTGGGGTTGTACTCATCCTTCTTCTTCCTCCAAACACGGCGAGTGGAGTTTAGACCAAAAAGCTCTATTTTGTCTCATCAGACCACATGACCTTCTCCCATTCCTCCTCTGGATCATCCAGATGGTCATTGGCAAACTTCAGACGGGCCAGGACATGCGCTGGCTTGAGCAGGGGGACCTTGCGTGCGCTGCAGGATTTTAATCCATGACGGCGTAGTGTGTTACTAATGGTTTTCTTTGAGACTGTGGTCCCAGCTCACGAGGTGAGATCTTGCATGGAGCCCCAGACCGAGGGTGATTGACCGTCATCTTGAACTTCTTCCATTTTCTAATAATTGCGCCAACAGTTGTTGCCTTCTCACCAAGCTGCTTGCCTATTGTCCTGTAGCCCATCCCAGCCTTGTGCAGGTCTACAATTGTATCCCTGATATCCTTACACAGCTCTCTGGACTTGGCCATTGTGGAGAGGTTGGATTCTGTTTGATTGAGTGTGTGGACAGATGTCTTTTATACAGGTAACGAGTTCAAACAGGTGCAGTTAATACAGGTAATGAGTGGAGAATAGGTGTGCTTCTTAAAGAAAAACTAACAGGTCTGTGAGAGCCGGAATTCTTACTGGTTGGTAGGTGATCAAATACTTATGTCATGCAATAAAATGCAAATTAATTACTTAAAAATCATACAATGTGATTTTCTGGATTTTTGTTTTAGATTCCGTCTCTCATAGTTGAAGTGTACCTATGATAGAAATTACAGACCTCTACATGCTTTGTAAGTAGGAAAACCTGCAAAATCGGCAGTGTATCAAATACTTGTTCTCCCCACTGTATATATATTTTTTACTGATAAAATCAATCAATCCAAACTGAGCAGCGGCCATTTGATGAAAGGAAAGAGAAATCTGTTACAAAACACCTAAAAGTTAAATGACATTTGGAGATTGTCAAGCCAAGCTTTTGATACTGGGTAAGCCTACAAGGTAGGGAGTAGGGCTGTCCCCGTCTTGGTCGACCAAGAGTTGTCTGTTCTTTCGACCAATCACATTTCAAAACACGTATTTTTCCATAGGCCTATAAAAAACACCCTATGTGTTTTAATAAAATCAACTATATGCACTGAGCTTGTCTGATACTTTAAGCACACTGTTTGATGAAATAATTAAGACACACAAATGACTCAAGAGGGAGCCCGACAGCAATTGTTTTGGGCCGGGCTCGGACTTGCCGCGCTGTGTTAAAAGAAAACAGCGAGTGCCTGTGTGACTGGCGCACGTTCACTCTCTCTCCTCCCTCCTGCAGCGACCAGGGACCATAGCATAGCAACAGTGTTTATCGCGCTGTCTTGGTGCTGAAGCTGCAACATAATTATAGCCATTTCTATACTGAACAAAAATATAAACGCAACATGTAACAATTTCAAAGATTTTACTGAGTTACAGTTCATAAAAGCAAATCAGTCAATTGAAATACATTCATTAGGCCCTAATCTATGGATTTCACATGACTGGGAATACAGATATGCATCTGTTGGTCACAGATACCTTAAAAAAAAAGTAGGGGCGTGGATCAGAAAACCAGTCAGTATCTGGTGTGACCACCATTTGCTTCATGCAGTGCAACACATCTCCTTCGTATAGGGTTGATCAGGCTGTTGATTGTGGCCTGTGGAATGTTGTCCCACTCCTCTTCAATGGCTGCGCAAAGTTGCTGGATATTAACAGGAACTGGAACACGTTGTCGTACACGTCGATCCAGAGCATCCCAAACATGCTCAGTGAGTGACATGTCTGGTGAGTATGCAGGCCATGGAAGAACTGGGACATCTTCAGCTTCCAGGAATTATGTACAGATCCTTCCAACATGGGGCCATGCATTATCATGCTGAAACATGAGGTGATGGCAGCGGATGAACCTCAGCATCTCGTTATGGTATCTCTGTGCATTCAAATTGCCATCGATAAAATGCAATTGTGTTCGTTGTCCGTAGCTTATGCCTGCCCATACCATAACCACACCGCCAAAATGGGGCACCCTGTTCACATCAGCAAACCGCTCGCCCACACGACACCATACACGTGGTCTGCGGTTATGAGGCCGGTTGGACGTACTGCCAAATTCTCTAAAACGACGTTGGAGGCTGCTAATGGTAGAGAAATGAACATTACATTCCCTGGCAACAGCTCTGTTGGACATTCCTGCAGTCAGCATGCTGACTTTAGACATCTGTGGCATTGTCTTGTGTGACAAAACTGCACATTTTAGAGTGCCCCCCCCCCCCCCAGAAGTCCCCACAAGGACAGTAAAAAAATGACATTTTGACAAGTGGGGACCAGTCCCCACAAGGAAAAAGGCTATTTTAGGCTCAGGTTTAGGGTTAGAATTAGTGTTAGGGAAAATAGGATTTTGAATGGGAATCAATAATTTTTTTGGTCCCCACAAGGATAGTAAAACAAACGTGTGGGTGTGTGTGTGTGTGTGTGTGGTTAATCTCAGAAAATATAGTGTGTACAGGCACATACTTAAAAGGCCTAATAAAACTATAATAATACTGTACACTTGAAAGGTCTCCATATAGCCTACACCCAAGAAATGACCATGTAGACAGGCAGAAAGTACCCTTGTGTGGTAAAGGAATGAAGAAAAGCCACAAACAACTCTGGATGACTATCATGGGGCGCTGTTTTGAGGCCACCGCGCCTCCATCTTGGTACTCCCCTACCATTGTAAAACATATTTTGGAAGCTTTAGAAATGAATATATTAATGTCGACAGTTGTTTTAGCAATTTCTATTCTATTACAGACACCTTAATGCATACCTTTAAATTGTATTATGTGAGCAACATTTTTTGTAAAGAAAAATAACTAAAAACATTTCCCTTAAAGTATATCTTTTTTTACAGTTCTAATTTTACTGTCCCCAATACAACAACAAAAATACTTAAATACATGTAACTCCATTAAGACCATACAGACTACTACAGTAGGCAAAACTGAATAACAGCACACCTGGATAAATTCAGATATCTTGCAGGGCCTCAATGAAAGCAGTATACTCATGTAGGCCAACGTTCAGAAATTGCTGTTTGGTTTACATTAGGTGTGCATGGGTCAGATTGCAGTTGGCCTTTGAGCTGAAGTAAGATTGGGCATATTTCAGGGAAGCTGTCAATAACCTCATATCCAGATTCATGAATGCTTTTTGATTATAATCAGAAACAGTTAATTGCACTTCTGTCATGGCATAGGTTGTTTATGCAATGGGCATCCCAAGGTGTTGGCCTGAGGGAAATGGTAGCGAAGTGGCTGGTAGAGAAGGGGCTGGTCCAACTCAAAGTGTCATAAAAAATTGGACCCCCCTCCCCAACATAAAAAATATTTTTACATGACCCTCCCCTGTGTTTATAAACGTTGATATCAACTTTGCCACTTCAGCGTACTTTTTTGGCACAGTCAATGCCACGCAGGGCAACAGGCCAGAAGGTTGAGGGTTCGCCGACCACCACAGATGAGCTCACTCTCCCTGCTTGTTTAATTACGCTATGATCAGAGCCAGCTGCAGACAATGATCAGCTAGGGGGAAATGAGATTTTATACATTCTGATGCCATATTCATAAATATATAAAATATATGCAATGAATTGTCCACCAACAGGTTTCTGTGCCAATGCACCACCACACAACCAATTAATAAAGCAAACTGACTTTGGGTACTTAAATATCATGGCTTGTGTGTTCAACACCACAATAATAGACAATCTCGACAAACAGAAAACACATCCCTCCCTACTAGGGCTGACCCCATTTTGGTCGACTCAGGTTTCTTTAGTTGAGCAGTCGCAAATATATACTTTTTTTCATGGTGCACAAGAAACCCATCTGAATGCGCCTGTCTCAGTGGACTAATCCATTGCTGAAGCCGCGGGGATGGGACAGTCCATCACTCTAATACATGTGCTACAGATATTGTATATGGTTATATTATGTAAGAACAATTGTGCAACTAGGGTTGCAAAATTCCTGGAACTTTCAATAAATTCCCTGGTTTTCCCGAAATCCCGGTGGGAGGATTAACAGAATTAGGATGGAATAAGCAGGAAATCCGCAATCCTCCACACCTAATCAAGATAATATTATTTTATAAAAAATGTGCTTTCTCCTGTGTTGGATAGCGGTCGCTGTCTGCGGTTCTGAAACATAATCTTCAGTGCGGCATTGAATTAGCGCCTTTTTCTAGACCATGTTTCTATATGTATAATAGCAAAGTTAACCAGCATATTGGTGTTGAGAACAATGTGGCGGAGGCAGCAGTGGAGTGAGGAGATGAGAAAACAGCCCTTGCCTTAATTGTCTAAGAAAAGTGATGAGAGAGGAAACCCCAACTTAATTAGGTCTGTAATCAATAGCCTAACTGTTAAATGTGCCTGGCTTTATAAATCATCCATATATATGGACCCATGGGGCGGCGCACAATTGGCCCAGCGTCGTCCAGGGTAGGGGAGGGAATGGCCGGCAGGGATGTAGCTCAGTTGGTAGAGCATGGTGTTTGCAACGCCAGGGTTATGGGTTTGATTCCCACGGGGGGCCAGTATGAAAAATAAAAAAATAATGTATGCACTCACTAACTGTAAGTCGCTCTGGATAAGAGCGTCTGCTAAATGACTAAAATGTAAATGTAAATGTATATCTACAGAAATAAGACAGATCATGCTTCTGTTGCCTGTTTGAGAGTTTGTTTAAAAGTCTACTGATTCCGTGATCTCTAAGCCTCATGCAACTGTCAGATAAAATGTCAGATAAAGCCTATAGGCTACTGTATTAATCAATCAATAATTCATTTGTTCATGTCATCACACAGCATAAGAGTCATTCATGCTTTGAAATCAAGCATTTTAGTTTTTTATTAAATTAATTTAGTGTCATTTACACTGCTCCAAACGGTCCTCATTTTTTAAAATATTGTAAGCTTCCACAACTAAGTAAAATGTCATCCACACATCGGACTTCCCCTTTCCCTCCTGAGCAACCACTAAAATGTCCCCCTTTTCAAGTTTATTTGTCACGTCCTCTGCATCCATTATGGTGCTGCATGTTTTACAATGTTCAGAGTTTGTTATAAACAATTTATTGATGTGATTATGATATGCTATAAGTCAAGCCCTATTGGTCACGTACATGCGATGCATATGTGTCACATAAAGAGGGAATGTTCTTCCTAAACAAATGAAGGATTTCGGTAACAGAACTTTTCAATCAGAGAAAAAATAAGTAAGAAACTACACTGAACAAAAATATAAACGCAACATGTAAAGTGTTGGTCCCATGTTTCATGAGTTAAAATAAAAGATCCCTGACATGTTCCAAACAAACTAAAAGCTTATTTCTCTCAAATGTTGTGCACAAATTAGTTTACATCCCTGTCAGTGAGCATTTCTCCTTTGCCCAGATAATCCATCCACCTGACAGGTGTGGCATATCAAGAAGCTGATTAAACAGCATGATCATTACACAGGTGCACCTTGTGCTGGGGACAATAAAAGGCAACTCTAAAATGTGCAGTTTTGTCACACAACACAAGGCCACATATATCTCAAGTTTTGAGGGAGCCTGCAATTGGAAAGCTGACTGCAGGAATGTACACCAGAGCCGTTGCCAGATAATTTAATGTTCATTTCTCTACCATAAGCAGCCTCCGACGTCGTTTTAAAGAATTTGGCAGTACACCAACCGGCCTCACAACCGCAGACCACGTGTAACCACGCCAGCCCAGGACCTCCACATCCGGCTTCTTCACCTGCGGGATGGTCTGAGACGAGCCACCCGGACAGCTAATAAAAATGTGGGTTTTCACAACCAAAGAATTTCTGCACATACTGTCAGAAACCGTCTCAGTGAAGCTCATCTGCATGCTCTTCATCCTCACCAGGGTCTTGACCTGACTGCAGTTCTGCTCCGTAACCGACTTCAGTGGGCAAATGCTCACCTTCGATTGCCACTGGCATGCTGGAGAAGTGTGCTGTTCACGGATGAATGGCGGTTTCAACTGTACCGTGCAGATGGCAGACAGCGTGAATGGTGTCGTGTGGGCGAGCGGTTTGCGGATGTCAACGTTGTGAACAGCGTGCCCCAAGGGGTTATGGTATCGGCAGGCAACGAACACAATTGCATTTTATCACAACAGTGGAGGCTGCTGATGGGAGAACGGCTCATAATAATGGCCGGAACGGAGCAAATGAAATGGCATCAAACACCTGGAAACTATGTGTTTGATGTATTTGATACCATTCCACTGATTTCACTCCAGTCATTACCATGAGCCTGTTCTCCCAAATTAAGGTGCCACCAACCTGTGATGCACATAGATACCGTGACGAGATTCTGAAGCCCATTGTTGTGCCATCACCTCATGTTTCAGCATGATAATGCACAGCCCCATGTCGCAAGGATCTGTACACAATTCCTGGAAGCTGAAAATGTCCCAGTTCTTTCATGGCCTGCATACTCACCAGACATGTCACCCATTGAGCATGTTTGGGATGCTCTGGATCGACGCGTATGACAGCGTGTTCCAGTTACCGCCAATATCCAGCAACTTCGCACAGGCATTGAAGAGGAGTGGGACAACATTCCACAGGCCACAATCAACAGCCTGATCAACTCTATGCAAAGGAGATGTGTTGCGCTGCATGAGGCAAATGGTTGTCACACCAGATACTGACTGTTTTTCTGATCCACGCCCCTACCTTTTTTAAAAGGTATGTGTGACCAACAGAAGCATATCTGTATTCCCAGTCATGTGAAATCCATAGATTAGGGCCTAATTTATTTATTTCAATTGACTGATTTCCTTATATGAACGGTAACTCAGTAAAATGTTTGAAATTATCGGCGTTCCAATTCATCCCAAAGGTGTTCGATGCGGTTGAGGTCAGGGCTCTGTGCAGGCCAGTCAAGTTCTTCCACACTGATCTCGACAAACCATTTCTGTTTGGACCTCACTTTGTGCACGGGGGCATTGTCATGCTGAAACAGGAAAGGGCCTTCCCCAAACTGTTGCCACAAAGTTGGAAGCACAGAATGGTCTAGAATGTAATTGTATGCTGTAGCGTTAAGATATCCTTCACTGGAACTAAGGGGCCAAGCCTGCACCATGAAAAACAGCCTCAGACCATTATTCCTCCTCCACCAAACTTTAGAGTTGGCACTATGCATTCAGGCAGATAGCGTTCTCCTGGCATCCCCCAAACCCAGATTTGTCTGTCGGACTGCCAGATGGTGAAGTGTGATTCATCACTCCAGAGAACACGTTTCCACTGCTCCAGAGTCCAATGGCGGCGAGATAAACACCACTCCAGCCGACGCTTGGCATTGCACATGGTGATCTTAGGCTTGTGTGCGGCTGCTCGGCCATGGAAACCCATTTCAAGACGAACAGCTCCCGACAAACAGTTATTGTGCTGATGTTGCTTCCAGAGACAGTTTGGAACTCAGTAGTGAGTGTTGCAACCGAGGACAGAAGATCTTTACGCGCTGCACGCTTCAGCACTCGGCGGTCCCATTCTGTGAGCTTGTGTGGCCTACCACTTTGCGGCTAAGCCGTTGTTGCTCCTAGACGTTTCCACTTCACAATAACGGCACTTACAGTTGACCGGGGCAGCTCTAGTAGGGCAGAAATTTGACGAACTGACTTGTTGGAAAGGTGGCATCCTATGACGGTGCCATGTTGGAAGTCACTGAGCTCTTCAGTAAGGCCATTCTACTGCCTATGTTTGTCTATGGAGATTGCATGGAGGTGTGCTCGATTTTATACACCTGTCAGCAACGAGTGTGGCTGAAATAGCCGAATCCACTCATTTGAAGGGGTGTCCACATACTTTTGTATATACAGTGCATTAGGAAAGTATTCAGACCCCTTGACTTTTTACACATTTTGTTACAGCCTTATGCTATAATTGATTAAAAATAAAATCTAGTGTATATACATAGCATTTGTACTGATATAGGGGCTAGGCCTACTGTAAATTGCATTATGGGTGAGCATGATTACATTCATTATTGATAAGGCCTAAAAAGAGAGTGGATAATTCTAATAAAACAGGATGAAACAACAACTCGTTTTAAATAGACTATGTCTAAATACACTTACAGGCACCATAATTGCTTCCAGTGGGCATGGTTTGATGCACAACTAAACATTTCACAGTAGCTGGACAAAATCCAATATAAAGAGAAAAGGAGATTGTCCACTCACCGTTATACTGCTCCCAAATAGGCCTATGTTTTATATACATATTGGAACCATCTTAAAGATCGCATTTACACTTCTCTTGAAGTTGCATTGCATGCGTGCCACTGACATTCTCACCATAAAACCAGGACAGTGAATCATTCTAAAAAGTTTGGTTTGAATAAAATTCAACAAAAAGAAGCAATCTATTCGTTTTTCAAACAACAACTAATACATGTAAAATGTAATGACATCATAAAATCGCCCATTGCTGTTGAACCAGCCTTCATTATCATAGGCATCGGGTAAGGGCAGCCTACGGAGGGCTTGATGGAGAGAAAAAAAATGAAACAGAAAACAAACAATTGTTACAGGAAAATAACTTCTAAATACGAGGTTCACCGCGGTATACACCGAGGTTCTCATCTCTCGTTTCTTGATGGGCATGGACACATGTAGCCTACATCATGGAGGGGGTTTTACGCACTTCCAAAGCATGGCTAACATAATGTAGGCCTGCCTACAATACATAGATAAAAAGGGAATGTCAGCTCACAGTTTTGCTCCTCTCAAACTTTATAATTTATGTTTCTAAATATGAAGTATACAGGCACCAAATCACATCTTGTCCCAAGCGCATATGGGCAGTGTGTAACTGCGTTACCGCTAGAACCATATTTTGGTTGGTCTTAAATATCCCTACCAACACTGCCTGAAATTAGCACTTTGGATCATGTTTTTAATGACACCTCAAATATTTACACCCCTCCCATGCTGTAGCGTTAAGATATCCTTCACTGGAACTAAGGGGCCAAGCCTGCACCATGAAAAACAGCCTCAGACCATTATTCCCCTCCCATCTGAGCAGAAGCTTGCTGATGTTAGA
Organism: Coregonus lavaretus; assembly: GCF_964263955.1. Lineage (NCBI taxonomy): Eukaryota > Metazoa > Chordata > Actinopteri > Salmoniformes > Salmonidae > Coregonus > Coregonus lavaretus. Next base: position 32,290,280 of record NC_139993.1, on the reverse strand, counting down.
CAGGTAAATTGCCGAACATGGCGTTGGTGCTGGAAAATGCCAGTGCACCAGTTCTTAAGTGATTAAATTGCAAACTACGGCGCGTTTGACACTAGCGCCGCCTTAAAGGCAGCCGAAAATAGAGCCCTTAGAGTGTCTGTATGCAGGCCTAACTGTAATGCACAGTCTAAACTCTGTTTTTTCTTTGACCTCTTCAGGAAACACACCCCTACACCTCGCTGTCATGATGGGTCACAAAGGTAAGTAGTGCACTGAGTTCATTAGGGTGTTTGTGTGTGTGTGTGTGTGTGTGTGTGTGTGTGTGTGTGTGTGTGTGTGTGTGTGGTGAGTGTGTGTTGTGTCTGGCATGTGTGTGCCTGGTATGTCCTCTCTGAGGCAAACTCCAAAAGGCAGGATGCTCATGCATTTCTAAACAGGTTGATCTTATGGATTTATAACTGACCAAAATAGGTTTGCACTGGCAACCCCTTTTAATGGAATTGCCTTCAGACTAAAATCTCTAGAGTGGACTCCCTTGCTAGAACGGACTGTCTCGAGAATAGTGAAGATTGCATAATTAGCCTACTATTGAATCTAAGGCTGCACAAAACAGAGACTCGCCATTGCTGCTTGTCTATGATTGAGATGGATAAATGTGGCACAGTTGGCACACACATACCCTGACAGATGGAACTTGGCAATGATGATTAACCTAGCTGTATTAATGATTTTTATTTCCTAAATGTAGTCTGCTATGACTGTTGCAGATCATTCATGTTAGTGATCATCTCTCTGGATCAAGGAAGATATAGAGATGGGCTTTTGTTCAAAGTTAGACTGTTCAAAAGGTAGCTAGTCACATCCAATGATTTATACAGTATATACAGTCAAAAGTTTGGACACACCTACTCATTCAAGGGTTTTTCTTAATTTCTACTATTTTCTACATTGCAGAATAATAGCGAAGACATCAAAACGATTAAATAACACATATGGAATCATGTAGTAACCCAAAAAGTGTTAAACAAATCATAATATATTTGAGATTCTTCAAATAGCCACCCTTTGCCTTGATGACAGCTTTGCACACTCTTGGCATTCTCTCAACCAGCTTCATGAGGTAGTCACCTGGAATACATTTCAATTAACAGGTGTGCCTTCTTAAAAGTTCATTTGTGGAATTTCTTTCCTTCTTAATGCGTTTGAGCCAATCAGTTGCCTTGTGACAAGGTAGGGGGGTATACAGAAGATAGCCCTATTTGGTAAAAGACCAGGAACAGCTCAAATAAGCAAAGAGAAACAGTAGTCCATCGTTACTTTAAGACATGAAGGTTAGTAAATCCGGAAAATTTCAAGAACTTTGAAAGTTTCTTCAAGTGCAGTCGCAAAAACCATGAAGCGCTATGATGAAATTTGCTCTCATGAGGACCACCACAGGAATGGAAGACCCAGAGTTACCTCTGCTGCAGAGGATAAGTTAATTAGCGTTACCAGCTTCAGAAATTGCAGCCCAAATAAATGCTTCACAGAGTTCAAGTAACAGACACATCTCAACATCAACTGTTCAGAGGGGACTGTGTGAATCAGGCCTTCATGGTCGAATTGCTGCAAAGAAACCAACCTAAAGGACACCAATAAGAAGAAGAGACCTGCTTGGGCCAAGAAACACGAGCAATGGACATTAGACCGGTGGAAATTTGTCCTTTGGTCTGGAGTCCAAATTTGAGATTTTTGGTTCCAACCGCCGTGTCTTTGTGAGATGCAGTGTGAGTGAACGGATGCTCTCCGCATGTGTATTTCCCACCGTAAAGCATGGAGGAGGACATGTTATGGTGAGGGGTTGCTTTGCTGGTGACACTGTCTGTGATTTATTTAGAATTCAAGGCACACTTAACCAGCATGGCTACCACAGCATTCTGCAGCGATACGCCATCCCATCTGGTTTGGGCTTAGTGGGACTATCATTTGTTTTTCAACAGGACAATGACCCAACACACCTCCAGGCTGTGTAAGGCTATTTTACCAAGAAGGAGAGTGATGGAGTGCTACATCAGATGACCTGGCCTCCACAATCCCCTGACCTCAACCCAATTGAGATGGTTTGGGATACGTCAGACTGCAGAGTGAAGGAAAAGCAGCCAACAAGTGCTCAGCATATATGGGAACTCCTTCAAGACTGTTGGAAAAGCATTCCAGGTGAAGCTGGTTGAGAGAATGCCAAGAGTGTGCAAAGCTCTCATCAAGGCAAAGGGTGGCTATTTGAAGAATCTCAAATATAACATATATTTTGATTTGTTTAACACATTTTTCTGTTTACTACATTATTCCATATGTGTTATTTCATAGTTTGATGTCTTTACTATTACTCTTCAATGTAAAAAATAGTAAACATAATGAAAAACCATTGAATGAGTAGGTGTGTCCAAACTTTTGACTGGTAGTGTACATCATTGGCCTCATCCCAGAAATATCCAGGCAGAGACCACACCCTGTTTCATCAGTTCTGGCAGGTTGCATATTACGGAAGTTACATATTTTTGTTTATTTATTGACACTGTGGGATAATATATAGCCTATGTGGGTAGTTTGAACACAAATAAATATCACCACGAATGCTACAAGGCTTTGTGCAATCCTTTATTACATCAATCTTTTTGTGTTGAATTAAGTTATATTGGCTCGACCGGAAACATACTTCTGCGTAAAATATTCATGGCATACCCGTTTACTAGATGCCTACATTTAATTTCACTGGGAGACTAAAGTACATGCTACTGAAAGATTTATGAATTTTTGCAGTGGGCTTTCAGTGAACAACCTAGGCTTATGTTCCTTGTTCACTGCTTTGGGTTCGTCAGATGTAAACACAACCGGATTGAAAGTACATGGAAATCTCATTCCCACTACAGTATACAGTGCCTTCAGAAAGTCTTCAAATATATATATTTTTAATTAGGTATATGATCACAATGGTAATAAATAATTTGTTGTATTACTTAAGGCATAAGTAGGCTGAGTTTTTTTTTTTTACTGGACTGATGGCCTGCATCTGATGGTCAGTCTGAGGGGAGGGAGGGTGCAGCGGTGAGGCTGCCTCTCACCGACACTGTCCCTCTGCTCTCCCTCCCTCCCTCCACTGAGAAAATGGGACACAGTCTTCCAGCTGATGGCGAACTCGCACTGCATTATTTCTGCCTCATGCACCAATTCATGTTGTTACTCTTATGATCAGAGAAAGTGAAATATTCCTTGATATTAAAAAGACCCAAGCCGCTAATAATAACAACGCAAGCTTATCGGAACACTTTGCTATACTCATTAATTCCAGCTGCAGTGCTGGCTGTAGGGAGAACGTGCATTTAATGGCTTATAGAAGTGTTGAACGTGCTGAATAACAAACTTAAACATGAACTTACTCATAAAAACAGCAGCTCTTTGCTGTATTCTTTGAGTCTCTCTCTAGTCATGGTTTTAAACATTTTGAAATCTCACAGTATCAACTTGCGTTGAGTTTGAGTTTCCTTTTTATAGTCTATGGCTCGATGAAACTGTGCAGACACGGTGATCTGAGCTATCTGATTGGCCAGCGGTAGGCCTATAGGTGCACTTAAATTGCTCTCTGGGCCTGCCGGATAGGCGGAGTGGTACCTTCAGACACATGAAATGGTTCAAAATGGGAACACTTTGCCTTCCCGGCGCTAGGGCTGCTGAATCAAGAGCACCAACCGCCAACAGCACGAAATGAATTTTAAAAAAATAGGAACGCAAGATATGATCGTTGGGTTTTTTACAGAAATGTTTGGTGATCGACTAGGAATGCCTTGACGATCAACCAGTCGATCGCGATTGACCAGTTGGTGACCACTGCCGTACAGCAATTACTGCGATGTGGCTTCCGCAGCCGTCAGGGCATTCATACTTCTTGCGCATCGCGGAGCAGAGCTAGTGTGAAGGAAGTTGTCAAGGAAGTGAGTTTGTGTTTATACAGGACGTACTGCCCCCCACCTACCGTCAACCAATCATCGGAGCTAAACGGTGCTCTCCGCATTGCTACAAAATTTGAGAGGCACACAGCAATGCGGTACGGAGCTTGATTTGGCCTCTGCAAGACTCCTAAGGCTCCGCAATTGCGTCACACCCTCCAAACGGAGCCTCCGGACCACCTTGCGGAACAAGCATTAATGGGCTTCAAGTAGTTTAGTCCCCTGCAGCTCTGTTGGTAGAGCATGGCGCTTGCAACGCCAGGGTTGTGTGTTTGTTTCCCACGGGGGGGGGGGGGGGGGGGGAGGGGGCAGTATGAAACATTTATGCACTCACTAACTGTAAGTCGCTCTGGATAAGAGCGTTTGCTAAATGACTAAAGTGTAAATGTAAGTTTCTAAGAATTTTCCACACCTGGATTGTGCAACATTTGCCCATTATTCTTTTCAAAATTCTTCAAGCTCTGTCAAATTGGTTGTTGATCATTGCTAGACAACCATTTTCAAGTCTTGCCATAGATTTTCAAGCAGATTTAAGTCAAAACTCAGGAACATTCACTGTCTTCTTGGTAAGCAACACCAGTGTAGATTTGGACTTGTCTTTTAGGTTATTGTCCTGCTGAAAGGTGAATTCATCTCCCAGTGTCTGGTGGAAAGCAGACTGAACCAGGTTTTCCTCTAGGATTTTGCCTGTACTTAGCTTCATTCCATGAATTTTTTATCATGGAAAACTCCCCAGTCCTTAACGGTTACAAGCATACCCATAACATGATGCAGCCACCACTATGCTTGAAAATATGGAGAGTGGTACTCAGTAATGTGTTGTGTTGGATTTGCCCCAAACATAACACTTTGTATTCAGGACAAAAAGTGAATTGCTTTACCAATTATTTTGCAGTATTACTTTAGGGCCTTGTTGCAAACAGGATTTATGTTTTGGAATACAATGTATTGATCCATCCTCAGTTTTTTCCTATCACAGCCATTAAACTATGTAACTGTTTTAAAGTCACCAATGGCATCATGGGGAAATCCCTGAGAGGTTTTGTTCCTCTCCAACAATTGAGTTAGAAAGGACGCTTGTATCTTTGTAGTGACTGGGTGTATTGATACACCATCCAAATTGTAATTAATAACTTCACCATGCTCAAAGGGATATTTGTTATTTTTTTACTGATCTTCCAATAGGTGCCCTTCTTGGCGAGGCATTGGAAAAACTCCCTGGTCTTTGTGGTTGAATCTGTGTTTGAAATTCACAGCTTGACTGAAGGACCTTACAGATAATTGTATGTGTGGGGTACAGAGATGAGCTAGTCATTCAAAAATCATGTTAAACACTATTCAGAGCACACAGAGTCCATGCAACTTATTATGTGACTTGTTAAGCAAATGTCGACTCCTGAACTTATTTAGGCTTGCCATAACAAAGGGGATGAATACTTATTGACTCAATACATTTTGCTTTTCATTTTTAATTAATTTGTAAACATTTTGAAAAACATAATTCCACTTTTGCGTTATGGGGTATTGTGTGTAGACCAGTGACAGAAAATCTCAATTGAATTAATTTTAAATTCAGACTGTAACACAACAAAATGTGTGAAAAGTCAATGGGTGTGAATACTTTCTGAAGGCACTGTAGATATTGGTTAGTGCTTTCTAGCCAACTAAGTATGTATAGTGGTTGAATTGATTGTTGTAATGAGCCTAGCCCTAGCTAATGACACTACCCTATTCTCTGGAGATTCCTCCGGCTAGACAGGCGATATCAACAACATCTCATATTGTGGGTGTGGTCCTCCTATTGGGATTTCTGTTTGGAAGGAGACACTGCACTGCTTTGTGTGTATGTGTGTATGTGTGCTTGCCTCTGTAGCATACAGTGAGGGATGTGTCTTGTTTGTGATGAGGCGCTGGATGTTGACACCAATACACATACTCTACACTCACGTACAGTACCAGTCAAAAGTTTGGACACACCTACTCATTCAAGGGTTTTTCTTTATTTTTACTATTTTCTACATTGGAGAATAATAGTGAAGACATCAAAACTATGAAATAGTATCACTGCAGAATGCTGTGGTAGCCATGCTGGTTAAGTGTGCTTTGAATTCTAAATAAATCACAGACAGTGTCTCCAGCAAAGCACCCCCAAAGCACCCCCACACCATAACACCTCCTCCTCCATGCTTTACGGAGGGAACTACACATGCAGAGATCATCCGTTCACCCACACCGCGTCTCACAAAGACACGGCGGTTGGAACCAAAAGTCTCAAATTTGGACTCCAGACCAAAGGACACATTTCCACCGGTCTAATGTCCATTGCTCGTGTTTCTTGGCCCAATCAGGTCTTTTCTTCTTATTGGTGTCCTTTATTAGTGGTTTCTTTGCAGCAATTCAACCATGAAGGCCTGATTCACGCAGTCCCCTCTGAACAGTTGATGTTGAGATGTGTCTGTGACTTGAACTCTGCAATTTCTGAGGCTGGTAACTCTAATGAACTTATCCTCTGCAGCAGAGGTAACTCTGGGTTTTCCATTCCTGTGGCGGTCCTCATGAGAGCCAGTTTCATCATAGCGCTTGATGGTTTTTGCGACTGCACTTCAAGAAACTTTCAAAGTTCTTGTAATGTTCCGTATTGACTGACCTTCATGTCTTAAAGTAATGATGGACTGTTGTTTCTCTTTGCTTATTTGAGCTGTTCTTGCCATAATATTGACTTGGTCTTTTACCAAATAGGGCTGTCTTCTGTATACTCCCCCTACCTTGTCACAACACAACTGATTGGCTCAAACGCATTAAGAAGGAAAGAAATTCCACAATTTAACTTTTAAGAAGGCAAACCTGTTAATTGAAATGCATTCCAGGTGACTACCTCATGAAGCTGGTTGAGAGAATGCCAAGAGTGTGCAAAGCTGTCATCAAGGCAAAGGGTGGCTGTTTGAAGAAACTCAAATATAACATATATTTTGATTTGTTTAACACTTTGGTTACTACATGATTCCATATGTGTTATTTATTTCTTCGCTATTATTCTACAATGTAAAAAATAGTAAAAATAAAGAAAAACCGTTGAATGAGTAGGTGTGTCCAAACTTTTGACAGGTAGTGTACATGTGGATTTGGTATTGTAGATATGTTGTAGTAGTGTGTAATAATGTGTTGTGAAGTGTAATGTTTTAACTGAATGTAAATTGCCTTAATATTGCTGGACCCCAGGAAGAGTAGCTGCTGCCTTGATAGCAGCTAATGAGGATCCATAATAAAATACAAATACATGGAGAGTGTGACGGGTATTTCCATGTAAAAGAACCCATGAGCACCAACATGTGAAGTTCATAGGAGCATGTCAAATCTGGTGTCAAATGAAACCTAAGAGTCTATATTTTTGTTAGGAATAAGAAATTGCTTTGATTTCTGGTCAAACAGATGGAAAAGGGGTCTTAGGTCCAGAAAATGTCTTAAAAGGAATTAGAAATACATCAAAACACAATAATGTTGAAGTAAAGACCCCTGCCAACTAATATTAACACTTATATTTAGTTTTGAAGAAATTATTTTCCTTGTGGAAGTTTAAGAAACATTGCCCTGTGCCTTGAAATTCCATTACCAAAAACCCACATATCTTTAAGATATTTTCTAATTTCTCTCCCTCATGTGGAGGGAGGATAATGAAAGTTCACAGAAGTAACAGGTAAATTAGTTCTATTTGGTTTATGAATTAATAAATGATTAAAACTCAAAATTCTGTTACCAAATTGGTAATAGAATTTCAGAAAAATCTGTAACAGAATTACTGCAATTGAATTGGCTACAATGAGAAATCATAATAGTCACAAACCACAGTTGGGACACCTACACCTGTTGTATTCGGCGCATGTGGCAAATAAAATTTGATTTGATTTGATTTGCTACAGTGCTCCCCTTCCACTGGCATACTGTTATTTTTCTTTCTCTTTCTGTCATCTGGTGGTCAAAGCAAGTGTGAAAACAGTCTGGACAACCCCTCCCTCCCTCTCTCTCTCTGCCTCTCTCTCTTCTCTTCTGTGGTCAGTCCACCCTGACCTTGATTTCAACGTCCATAGATGTTGATTTTTGGTCCGGACCGGCCTTGACTTGGCCCAAACATAGACGTCCATGATTGTTTCAGATTTGGTCCAGTCCGAATCTGAACCAATCATAGACGTCTATGTTTCACAAGTTTAGAGAGCACAGTACAGTACAGTAGAGCACATTAGAGTACAGTACAGTACAGTAAAGTCAAGTAAAAAAAAAAAAATGTATAGTGTATGTAAGGGATAAACACAGAAGTTCTGTACATTACCTTGGAAATAATGTACGACGCAGCGGGACGAGGCGGAGCCTTGTCCCTTTGTGGAGTAAATTTTTCCAAGGTAATGTACAGAACTGAGGTTTTTTATCCCGCTTATACCACAGTTGCCGATGAAAACAATACTAAAGCACACATTTACCGGTATAAATAAAAAAAAACATTTATATTTTCACTTTTATCACGTCGGGCTGAACAACACCATTTACCTGTGACCGTATTCATGATACAGCACTGCCTTTTGTGCCTTATTGCTTAAGTACAGTACACAGTAGAGCACACTGAAGATGAGTACACTATAATGTACTGTATTGTACTGTACTGTACTGAACTATACTCTACATTACTGTACTGTACTCTACTGTACTGTACTCTACTGTGCTCTGCTGTACTTTGATGTCCAAACTTGTAAAACATAGACGTCTATGATTGGTTCAGATTTGATCCTTCAGCATAACGTTTCCTACAGGTTTCCTCATTGTTCTATTTAAAGTCATGTTCTCAAATTGTTCCAAGAACGTTAACAAACAACGTTCTTCTTTGGGAATTTCAGTACTTCAGCATAACTTTTACTTCAGTTTCCTCCTGGTTCTATTTAAAGGTTTGAATCTCACTGACGCTGTGCCACAATAAAAAATAAATGTGTTTGCATGATTAATGCCAAAGCAAATTAATTTCCATGTGTACTATCTATGGAGTTCAAAATACACTAAACATAAATATAGACACAACATGTAAAGTATTGGTCCCATGTTTTATCAGCTGAAATAAAAGATCCCAGAAATTGTCCATACGCTTTTTGTGCACAAATTTGTTTACATCCGTGTTAGTGAGCATTTCTCCTTTGCCAAGATAATCCATCCACCTGACAGGTGTGGCATATCAAGAAGCTGATTAAACAGCATGATCATTACACAGGTGCACCTTGTGTTGGGGACAATAAAAGGCCACTCAGTTTTGTCACACAACACAATGCCACAGATGTCTCAAGTGTTGAGGGAGTGTGCAATTGGCATGCTGATTGCAGGAATGTCCACCAGAGCTGTTGTCAGAGAATTCAATGTTAATTTCTCTACCATAAGCCGCCTCCAACGTCATTTTAGAGAATTTGGCAGTACGTCCAACCGGCCTCCCAACTGCCGACCACATGTAACCTTGCCAGCCCAGGACCTCCACATCCGGCTTCTTCACCTGTGGGATCATCTGAGACCAGCCACCCGGACAGCTGATGAAACTGTGGGTTTGCAACGGAAGAATTTCTGCACAAACTGTCAGAAACCGTCTCAGGGAAGCTCATCTGCGTGCTCAGCATCCTCACCAGGGTCTTGCTCATGACTGCAGTTCGGCATCGTAACTGACTTCAGTAGGCAAATGCTCACCTTCGATGGCCACTGACACGCTGGAGAAGTGTGCTCTTCACGGATAATCCTGGTTTCAACTGTACCGGGCAGATGACAGGAACTGGCGTTGTGTGGGTGAGCGGTTTGCTGATGTCAACTTTGTGAACAGTGCCCCATGGTGGTGGTGGGGTTATGGTGTGGGCAGGCATAAGCCACGGACAATGAACACAATTGCATTTTATTGATTGCAATTTGAATGCACAGAGATAGTGTGACGAGATCCTGAGGACTATTGTCATGCCATTTATCCGCCGCCATTACCTCATGTTTCAGCATGATAATGCACGTCCCCATGTCGCAAGGATCTGTACACAATTCCTGGACGCTGAAAATGTCCAAGTTCTTCCATGGCCTGCATACTCACCAGACATGTCACCCATTGAGCATGCTTTGGATACTCTGGATTGACGTGTACGACAGCGTGTTCCAGTTCCCGCCAATATCCAGCAACTTCGCACAGCCATTGAAGAGGAGTGGGACAACATTCCAAAGGCCTCAATCAACAGCCTGATCAACTCTATGCGAAGGAGATGTGTCAAATGGTGGTCACATCAGATACTGACTGGTCTTCTGATCTACGCCCCTACCTCTTTTTTTAAAAGGTATCTGTGACCAACAGATGCATATCTGTATTCCCAGTCATTTGAAAACCATAGATTAGGGCCCAATGAATTTATTTAAATTGACTGATTTCCTTATATGAACTGTAACTCAGTAAAATCTTTGAAATTGTTGCAAAAATTGTAGTTAACCCAAACTAAGCTAGCAGTGTTATTAAAAGTCTTATTAAACATTTTTGTGAAAGTTGTAAGAAAGTTATTCAAAAACCTCCAAATAACCTTTACATTTCATTCAAAACATTCACAACATTTAGAGAATGTTCTCAGAATGTTATTTAATTACCTTCAAATAACCTATAATTTCTGTTCTCAGAACATCAATAAAACCTCCCAGGAAAACTTTCAGGGAACCATGGTAAAAAGTTCTCAGAACCTCCCTGTAACCTAAAAATGTATGTTCTCAGAACGTTTAGTAAACTTTCCGTTCTACCGGTCAGGAAACGTATGGCTTCGTTCCCAGAGCTAATGGGAAACCAAAAACGTACATTCCCACATCTTCCAAGGAATCAAATGTGCTAGCTGGGGTATGGTTTGTTAAACTTTAAAATCAATGGTTTTTGTTTGGCATACATTTTAAAGTGAATTCCGTTATCATGGAATTGCCCTGACCTCTCTTCTTCCTGCATTATTATTATTATTATGTCAAATCAAATTTCTTTCATGATTAAATGCTGTAGAGCAGGGGTGTCAAACTCATTCCATGTAGGGCCTAGTGTCTGCAGGGTTTTGGTTTTTCCTTTCAATTAAGCCCTAGACAACCAGGTGTGGGGAGTTCCTTACTAATTAGTGACCTTAATTCATCAATCAAGTACAAGGGAGGAGCAGAAACCCGCAGACACTCAGCCCTCCGTGGAATGGGTTTGACACCTGTGCTGTAGAGATTGCGATAAGATCATTTATCTGCAAATTCCATCTGGTCTTACCGATGAGGTTGTACAGCAGTGGTCCACTCAGTAGGACTAGACCACCCTAGCCTAATGCTCCTATTCCCTGAAATGCCAAGCCCTGCTCTTGGGGCGTTGCCAGAGAGACATGATCTGCCATGCCCTGCCCTGCCCTGTCTAGCCAGTCTGCTTGCTTGCTCAGGCTTACGTAAAGCATTTCTGCTAAATGCTGTGCTTATTACACAATCAGGGAATAGGCAGGGAAATATAGGCCAGAGGGGTGAGGGCTGGCTGGCTTACGTCACCCAGGAGGATGCTAGTCGTGCACTCGGCCACCTGGACCACGGCGGCCGGGCAGGCGAACTCTGTTTCCTCTACACTACCGGTCAAAGGTTTTAGAACACCTACTCATTCAAGGGTTTTTCTTTTTAATTTGACTATTTTCTACATTGTAGAATAATAGTGAAGACATCAAAACTATGAAATAACACATATGGAATCATGTAGTAACCAAAAAAGTGTTAAACAAATCAAAATATATTTTATATTTGAGAATCTTCAAATAGCCACCCTTTGCCTTGCTTCAGGAGGTAGTCACCTGGAATGCATTTCAATTAACAGGTTTGCCTTTTTAAAAGTTAATTTGTGGAATTTCTTTCCTTCTTAAGCCAATCAGTTGTGTTGTGACAAGGTACGGGGTGTATACAGAAGATAGCCCTATTTGATAAAATACCAAGTCCATATTATGGCAAGAACAGCTCAAATAAGCAAAGAGAAACAACAGTCCATCATTACTTTAAGACATGAAGGTCAGTCAATACGGAACATTTCAAGAACTTTGAACGTTTCTTCAAGTGCAGAACCGCCACAGGAAAGGTATACCCAGAGTTACCTCTGCTGCAGGGGATAAGTTCATTAGAGTTACCAGCCTCAGAAATTGCAGCCCAAATAAATGCATCACAGACTTCAAGTAACAGACACATCTCAACATCAACTGTTCAGAGGAGATTGTGTGAATCAGGCCTTCATGGTCGAATTGCTGCAAAGAAACCACTACTAAAGGACACCAATAATAAGAAGAGACTTGCTTGGGCCAAGAAACACGAGCAATGGACATTAGACCGGTGGAAATTTGTCCTTTGGTCTGGAGTCCAAATTTGAGATTTTTGGTTCCAACCGCTGTGTCTTTGTGAGATGCAGTCTGGGTGAACGGATGCTCTCCGCATGTGTATTTCCCACCGTAAAGCATGGAGGAGGACGTGTTATGGTGAGGGGTTGCTTTGCTGGTGACACTGTCTGTGATTTATTTAGAATTCAAGGCACACTTAACCAGCATGGCTACCACAGCATTCTGCAGCGATATGCCATCCCATCTGGTTTGGGTTTATTGGGACTATCATTTGTTTTTCAACAGGACAATGACCCAACACACCTCCAGGCTGTGTAAGGGCTATTTTACCAAGAAGGAGAGTGATGGAGTGCTGCATGAGATTACCTGGCCTCCACATTCCCCCAAACTTTTTAAAAATACTTTTATTTAACCAGGTAAGCCAGTTGAGAACAAGTTCTGATTTACAACTGCGACCTGGCCAAGATAAAGCAAAGCAGTGTGATAAAAAACAACAACACAGAGTTACATATTGGGTAAAACAAAACATAAAGTCAAAAATACAACAGAAAATATATATACAGTGTGTGCAAATGTAGCAAGTTATGGAGGTAAGGCAATAAATAGGCCATAGTGCAAAATAATTACAATTAGTATTAACACTGGAATGATAGATGTGCAAGAGATGATGTGCAAATAGAGATACTGGGGTGCAAATGAGCAAAATAAATAACAATATGGGGATGAGGTAGTTGGGTGGGCTAATTTCAGATGGGCTGTGTACAGGTGCAGTGATCGGTAAAGTGCTCTGACAACTGATGCTTGAAGTTAGTGAGGGAGATGTCAAACTCATTCCACGGGGGGCTGAGTGTCTGCGGGTTTTAGATTTTTTCCATTCAATTAAGACCTAGATAACCAGGTGAGGAAGGTTCCTTACTAATTTGTGACCTTAATTCATCGATCAATTACAAAGGTGGAGCAAAACCCGCAGAGACTCGGCCCTCCATGGAATGAGTTTGACACGTGCTCTACATTAACTACTCTTATCAGCTGGCCCTAGGCAAAGAAGAGGCTAAGCACAGATCATGCAGATTTTGCTTTTCAGTTTGGAGATGGATGCAATACCTTTTGTGACCCAACATCACCCCATCAGCGGAGGACAACTTTATTATTATGCTTCATTTGATTTAATCATGCAATAGGCTATATTACCCACTTTCATAAAAAAAGTGGCCGTGTCCGAATACCTATACTTGCATTTTAAATAGTAGGCTGTTTGAGTATGCGAAAAAATAAAGTTTAATAGTATGCGACATTTGGAAAATCAAGTATACTTTAAATGCCCGGATGTCATACTAATTTCGGCTTTGACAACAGCTGATCAGTTAGATATGGGAATGCGCTACCAAAATCAATGAATAGCGGGAAGCAACGCAATCATGACGCATTTTCAGCATGCGAAAATAGAATGTTTAATTCTATTGAAAAGTCTTTAAAACATTTTTTTTACCCACAGTGGATTTCTGTTTTCTCACTGAAAGTGTTTCTTGTTCTCTTGGCCTTCGTCAGAGCTTTTAAACTAAATACTAAACCATCTTCTGATTTGGAATTGAAAATGAGCTATTATCAGGCTGGTTAATGCTATGCATGTCTGTTGAATTTGGAAAAATCCCGCCCAACCTACTCAGCCAATCAGGAGCTTCTACTGCGTTGCGACGGTGGAATACTGCATACTTTTTACAAAACAGTACGTGCTAAATAGTATGCGACGATGAGTAAATAGTATGTAGTACGCTAGTATGGGTATTCGGACACAAGCAGTATGTTCCCCTTCTTGTTAAAATGTTTTCTTCCTTTCTCATTTTTCGCTCTTTCCTCACACTTACTGACCTCTTCAAGAGGAATTGACTAGAAATGCTGCTCTAATTCTCTCTAAGTATGTGGAAGCTGAGCTCCCAACTGTCCTCTGTACCTAATACCTCCCATTTGTCCAATTATTCTGAATTTATCATTTCCATTTTCCTTCGCCCACACTCTAGCCTACATTCAGTAGTCATCATTAAATAGCCTTTAAAAATCTGATAGAACAGCATTCCAACCCATCTTATCACTTTATTAGGTTGTAATTGCACTCAAGGGGGACACCCAACCCACTGGGCACAAACTGATTAAATCAATGTTGTTTCAACGTAAATTGTCAATATATTGTGACGTTGAATTAACGTGGAAAATACATTGGATTTGAAAAAATCCACAGGCACTCGGCCCCGCCCCACCTAATAATGGCGCCGGAGGAGATGGCTGCCGTTTTATGGGCTCCTAACCAATTGTGCTATTGTGTCTGTTTTTTTGTACTTAATGTTTCTGCCACCGTCTCTTATGACTGATAAGAGGTTCTGGATATCAGGACAGCGATTACTCACCTCGTACTGGACGAATATGTTTTTTTACAAGTCAGACGCGAAGGATTTACTTCAGACACCCGACAAGGCCCAAATCCCCGTCATTCGCAAGAGAAAGAGACAGATATCGGGGACGTAGGTCGGGGTGCCTTGTAAGGATCCGACGGCGAGTGAGTAATCTGCCTTTACCGTCAGTCCTATTAGCCAACGTACAATCATTGGATGACAAAATAGACGAGCTACGATCATGACTATCCTACCAACGGGACATTAAAAACGGTAATATCTTATGTTTCACCGAGTAGTGGCTGAACAACGACATGGATAACATACAGCTGGCGGGGTTTACGCTGCATCGGCAAGATGGAACAGCCGCTTCCGGTAAGATAAGTGGTTGCGGTCTGTGTAAATTTGTAAACAACAGCTGGTGCACAAAATCTAATATTAAGGAAGTCTCTAGGTTTTGTTTGCCTGAAATAGAGTATCTCATGATAAGCTGTAGACCACACTATTTACCAAGAGAGTTTTAATCTATATTTTTCATAGCTGTCTATTTACCACCACAAACCGATGCTGGCACTAAGACCGCACTTAATGAGCTGTATAAGGCCATAAGCAAACAGGAAAACGCTCATCCAAAGGTGGCGCTCCTAGTGGCCGGGGACTATCCTCCTGATTCCTGCTTACAAGCAAAAACTAAAGCAGGAAGCACCAGTGACTCAGTCAATAAAGAAGTGGTCAGCTACAGGACTGTTTTGCTAGCACAGACTGGAATATGTTCCGGGATTCTTCCGATGGCATTGAGGAGTACACCACATCAGTCACTGGCTTCATCAATAAGTGCATCGATGACGTCGTCCCCACATTAACTGTATGTACATACCCTAACCATAAGCCATGGATTACAGGCAACATCCACGCTGAGCTAAAGGGTAGAGCTGCCGCTTTCAAGGAGCAGGACTCTAACCTGGACGCTTATAAGAAATCCCGCTATGCCCTCCGACGAACCATCAAATAGGCAAAGCGTCAATACAGGACTAAGATTGAATTGTACTACACCGGCTCCGACGCTCGTCGGATGTGGCAGGGCTTGCAAACTATTACAGACTACAAAGGGAAGCACAGCTGCCAGACAAGCTAAATTACTTCTATGCTTGCTTCGAGGCAAGCAACACTGAAGCATGCATGAGAGCATCAGCTGCTCCGGATGACTGTGTGTCATGCTCTCCATAGCCGATGTGAGTAAGACCTTTAAACAGGTCAACATTCACAAGGCGGATTACCAGGACGTGTACTCCGAGCATGCGCTGACCAACTTCCAAGTGTCTTCACTGACATTCTCAACCTGTCACTGACTGAGTCTGTAATACCAAAATGTTTCAAGCAGACCACCATAGTCCCTGTGCCCAAGAACACTAAGGTAACCTGCCTAAATGAAGACAGACCCATAGCACTCACGTCTGTAGCCATGAAGTGCTTTGAAAGGCTGGTCATGGCTCACATCAACACCATTATCCCAGAAACCCTAGACCCACTCCAATTTGCATACCGCCCCAACAGATCCACAGATGATGCAATCTCTACTGCACTCCACACTGCCCTTTCCCACCTGGACAAAAGGAACACCTACGTGAGAATGCTGTTCATTGACTACAGTTCAGCGTTCAACACCATAGTGCCCTCAAAGCTCATCACTAAGCTAAGGACCCTGGGACTGAACACCTCCCTCTGCAACTGGATCCTGGACTTCCTGAAGGGAAGCCACGCTGATCTTCAACACGGGGGCCCCCCAGGGGTGCATGCTCAGTCCCCTCCTGTACTCCCTGTTCACCCATGACTGCATGGCCAGGCACGACTCCAACACCATCATTAAGTTTGCCAACGACACAACAGTGGTAGGCCTGATCAGCGACAATGATGTGGTGCCAGGTCAACAACCTCTAGCTAAACGTGATCAAGACAAAGGAGATGATTGTGGACTACAGGAAAAAGAAGAGGACCGAGCACGCCCCCATTCTCATCGACGGGGCTGTAGTGGAGCAGGTTGAGAGCTTCAAGTTCCTTGGTGTCCACATCACCAACAAACTATCATGGTCCAAACACACAAGACAGTCATGAAGAGGGCACGACAAAGCCTATTATCCCTCAGGAGACTGAAAAGATTTGGCATATGTCCTCAGATCCTCTACACCATCAAGAGCATCCTGACTGGTCGCATCACTGCCTGGTATGGCAACTGTTCGGCCTCCAACCGCAAGGCACTACATAGGGTAGTGCGTACGGCCCAGTACACCACTTGGGCTAAGATTCCTGCCATCCAGGACGTCTATACCAGGCTGTGTCAGAAGAAGGCCCTAAAAATTGTCAAAGACTTTAGCCACCCTAGTCATAGACTGTTCTCTCTGCTACCGCACGGCAAGCGGTACCGGAGCACCAAGTCTAAGTCCAAAAGGCTTCTTAACAGCATCTACCCCCAAGACATAAGACTCCTGAACAGCTAATCAAATGGCTACCCAGACTATTTGCATTGTCCTCCCCCCACCCACCCCCTCTTTTACGCTGCTGCCACTCTCTTTTTATTATCTATGCATAGTCACTTTAACTCTACCTACATATACAGTGAGGGGAAAAAAGTATTTGATCCCCTGCTGATTTTGTAGGTTTGCCCACTGACAAAGAAATGATCAGTCTATAATTTTAATGGTAGGTTTATTTGAACAGTGAGAGACAGAATAACAACAAAGAAATCCAGAAAAACGCATGTCAAAAATATTATTAATTGATTTGCATTTTAATGAGGGAAATAAGTATTTGACCCCCTCTCAATCAGAAAGATTTCTGGCTCCCAGGTGTCTTTTATACTGGTAACGAGCTGAGATTAGGAGCACACTCTTAAAGGGAGTGCTCCTAATCTCAGTTTGTTACCTGTATAAAAGACACCTGTCCACAGAAGCAATCAATCAATCAGATTCCAAATTCTCCACCATGGCCAAGACCAAAGAGCTCTCCAAGGATGTCAAGGACAAGATTGTAGACCTACACAAGGATTGAATGGGCTACAAGACCATCGCCAAGCATCTTGGTGAGAAGGTGACAACAGTTGGTGCGATTATTCGCAAATGGAAGAAACACAAAGAACTGTCAATCTCCCTCGGCTTGGGGCTCCATGCAAGATCTCACCTCGTGGAGTTGCAATGATCATGAGAACGGTGAGGAATCAGCCCAGTACTACACGGGAGGATCTTTTCAATGATCTCAAGGCAGCTGGGACCATAGTCACCAAGAAAACAATTGGTAACACACAGGACTGAAATCCTGCAGCGCCCGCAAGGTCCCCCTGCTCAAGAAAGCACATATACAGGGCCGTCTGAAGTTTGCCAATGAACATCTGAATGATTCAGAGGAAAACTGGGTGAAAGTGTTGTGGTCAGATGAGACCAACATTGAGCTCTTTGGCATCAACTCAACTCGCCGTGTTTGGAGGAGGAGGAATGCTGCCTATGACCCTAAGGGGACAGGACAACTTCACCGCATCAAAGGGACGATGGACGGGGCCATGTACCGTCAAATCTTGGGTGAGAACCTCCTTCCCTCAGCCAGGCCATTGAACATGGGTCGTGGATGGGTATTCCAGCATGACAATGACCCAAAACACACGGCCAAGGCAACAAAGGAGTGGCTCAAGAATAAGCACATTAAGGTCTTGGAGTGGCCTAGCCAGTATCCAGACCTTAATCCCATAGAAAATATGTGGAGGGAGCTGAAGGTTCTAGTTGCCAAACGTCAGCCTCAAAACCTTAATGACTTGGAGAAGATCTGCAAAGAGGAGTGGAACAAAATCCCTCCTGAGGTGTGTGCAAACCTGGTGGCCAACTACAAGAAACGTCTGACCTCTGTGATTGCCAACAAGGGTTTTGCCACCAAGTACTAAGTCATGTTTTGCATAGGGGTCAAAACTTATTTACCTCATTAAAATCCAAATAAATTTATAACATTTTTGACATGCGTTTTTCTGGATTTTGTTGTTGTTATTCTGTCTCTCACTGTTCAAATAAACCTACCATTAAAAATTATAGACTGATCATGTCTTTGTCAGTGGGCAAACGTACAAAATCAGCAGGGGATCAAATAGTTTTTTCCCTCACTGTACATATTACCTCAACTAACCTGCGCATTGACTCTGTACCTGTACCCCCTGTATATAGCCTCACTACTGTTATTTTACTGCTGCTCTTTAATTATTTGTTTTTTAAAACTGCATTGTTGGTTAAGGGCTTGTAGGTAAGCATTTCACTGTAAGTTCTACACCTGTTGTATTCGGCATGTGACAAATGAAATGTGATTTGATTTGATTTGTTCTGAGAATATTTTGCCTGTTCTGGGAACGTTCATTTTTATGTTGCAGGGAGGTTTTAAGAACGTTATATTAAGGTTCCCTGAAAGTTTTCCAGGGAGGTTTTGTTAACGTTTTGAGAACAGAAATTATAGGTTATTTGAAAGTAACTAAATAACGTTCTGAGACCATGTTTCAATAACACTTTTAATAACATTGCTAGCTTAGGTTAACTGTTTTGAACTCCAAGCATAGATAGGACACATGGAAATGAATTTGCTTCGGCATTATTATTATTTTATTTATTGTGGCACGGTATCTGTGATATTCATACCTATGATCTTCTGTTGTCTATCCATGGAATTAGTCCACTGCGCCACCAGGATGGAGCTAGCATGCCTTGTTTTTTTAAAACTCATACAAAGCTGTTAATTTCAGTCTATTCAACCAAACCCCATTTCAAAGGAAACAAGCACTCATTGAGATCAGATGTGGCCAATTAGTTGGTGCTGCCAACACACCTGAACACACTTAACAAGATAGAGGATAGAGAGCGTTTGTTGATGCTGAGAACGGAATGTACAGTGGCTTGCGAAAGTATTCACCCCCCTTGGCATTTTTCCTATTTTGTTGCCTTACAACCTGGAATTAAAATGGATTCGTGGGGGGTTTGTATCATTTGATTTACACAACATGCCTACCACTTTGAAGATATTTTTTATAGTGAAACAAACAAGAAATAAGACAGAAAAACAGAAAACTTGAGTGTGCATAACTATTCACCTCCAAAGTCAATACTTTGTAGAGCCACCTTTTGCAGCAATTACAGCTGCAAGTCTCTTGGGGTATGTCTCTATGAGCTTGGCACATCTAGATTTTTGCCCATTCTTCAAGGCAAAACTGCTCCAGCTCATTTAAGTTGGATGGGTTCCACTGGTGTACAGCCATCTTTAAGTCATACCACATATTCTCAATTGGATTGAGGGCTGGGATTTGACTAGGCCATTCCAAGACATTTAAATGTTTCCCCTTAAACCACTCAAGTGTTGCTTTAGCAGTATGTTTAGGGTCATTGTCCTGCTGGAAGGTGAACCTCCATCCCAGTCTCTAATAACTGGAAGACTGAAACAGGTTTCCCTCAAGAAGTTCCCTGTATTTAGCGCCATCCATCATTCTTTCAATTCTGACCAGTTTCCCATCCCTGCCGATAAAAAACATCCCCACAGCATGATGCTGCCACCACCATGATTTACTGTGGGGATGGTGTTCTCGGGGTGATGAGAGGTGTTGGATTTGCGCCAGACATAGCGTTTTCCTTGATGGCCAAAAAGCTCAATATTAGTCTCATCTGAACAGAGTACCTTCTTCCATATGTTTGGGGAGTCTCCCACATGCCTTTTGGCGAACACCAAACGTGTTTGCTTATTTTTTTCTTTAAGCAATGGCTTTTTTCTGGCCACTCTTCTGTAAAGCCCAGCTCTGTGGAGTGTACGGCTTAAAGTGGTCCTATGGACAGATACACCAATCTCTGCTGTGGAGCTTTGGAGCTCCTTCAGGGTTATCTTTAGTGTCTTTGTTGCCTCTCTGATTAATGCCCTCCTTGCCTGGTCCGTGAGTTTTGGTGGAAGGGCCCTCTCTTGGCAGGTTTGTTGTGGTGCCATATTCTTTCCATTTTTTAATAATGGATTTAATGGTGCTCCGTGGGACGTTCAAAGTTTCTGATATTTTTTTATAACCCAACCCTGATCTGTACTTCTCCACAACTTTGTCCCTGACCTGTTTGGAGAGCTCCTTGGTCTTCATGGTGCCCCTTGCTTAGTAGTGTTGCAGACTCTGGGGCCTTTCCGAACAGGTGTATAGATACTGAGATCATGTGACAGATCATGTGACACTTAGATTGCACACAGGTGGACTTTATTTAACTAATTATGTGACTTATGAAGGTAATTGGTTGCACCAGATCTTATTTAGGGGCACCACTTTTCCGTTATTGATTTTTTAGAATTTTTTGAAACAAGTTTTGTTTTTCATTCCACTTCACCAATTTGGACTATTTTGTGTATGTCCATTACATGAAATCCAAATAAAAATCCATTTAAATTACAGGTTGTAATGCAACAAAATAGGAAAAACGCCAAGGGGGATGAATACTTTTGCAAGGCACTGTATATGTTTTTAAATAACATTCTTAGAACATTCTTTGAATGTTACTGTTTTCTTGTGGTTTTTATGGAAAGGTTTCTTAATGTTCTGAGAACATGACTTTAAATAGAACCATGAGGAAACCTGTAGAAAACGTTATAGTATTGAAATTAATTACTTTGTTAAAGTAATGAAATACCAAGAAAATTATTTTTTTTTGTAAAGTTCCTTAAATGTGCTGAGAATTTGACGGGGCTGTAGTGGAACAGGTTGAGAGCTTCAAGTTCCTTGGTGTCCACATCACCAACGAACTATCATGGTCCAAACACACCAAGACAGTCGTGAAGAGGGCACGACAATGCCTATTCCCCCTCAGGAGACTGAAAATATTTGCCATGGGTCCTCAGATCCTCAAAAGGTTCTACAGCTGCACCATCGAGAGCATCCTGACTGGTTGTATCACCGCCTGGTATGGCAACTGCTCGGCCTCCGACCGCAAGGCACTACAGAGGGTAGTGCGTACGGCCCAGTACATCACTGGGGCCAAGATTCCTGCCATCCAGGACCTCTATACCAGGCGGTGTCAGAGGAAGGCCCTCAAAATTGTCAAAGACTCCAGCCACCCTAGTCATAGACTGTTCTCTCTGCTACCGCACGGCAAGCGGTACCGGAGCGCCAAGTCTAGGTCCAAAAGGCTTCTCAACAGCTTCTACCCCCAAGCCATAAGACTCCTGAACAGCTAATCATGGCTACCCGGACTATTTGCACCCCCACCCCATCTTTTTACGCTGCTGCTACTCTGTTAATTATTTATGCATAGTCACTTTAACTCTACCCACATGTACATATTACCTCAACTACCTCAACTAGCCGGTGCCCCCGCACATTGACTCTGCATCAGTACCCCACCCTGTATATAGCCTCCCTACTGTTATTTTATTTTACTTCTGCTCTTTTTTTCTCAACCCTTTTTTGTTGTTGTTGTTTTATTTTACATTTTTATTAAGAAATATATGCATTGTTGGTTAAGTAAGCATTTCACGGTAATGTGTACACCTGTTGTATTCGGCGCATGTGGCAAATAAAATTTGATTTGATTTGATTTGAATGTTCCAAAGCCAAGCAACTATCCTGCACCATTCCCAGAAAGTTGTGGGAAGGTTGTATGCAAAATAACCAAAGGACAACCACGCTCTCACCAAGCTCTAAGAAACGTATGGTTCTCAGAACGTTATGTGCTAGCTGGGATAGGATTAAGCCAGTGGCTCATATGGAACTATCCAAGCAGTATACATCTCCTTTCAAGTTGATATTTGGTTGTGTTGTCAAAGAAACACAATTCAATATTACTTTTGTAAGACAGTAAATAGCCTAATGTTAAAGGTGCTACACGTAGGATTTGTGAAAATGTTTGCATTGTAATCTATGAAAATGTCCATAATATATACTGTATATATGGTGCTAATAGTGGAATGATACTAGTGTTTCACAGTATTACTTACCCGCCAGTGTTGTGATTGGCTATGATATTTGCCTATTGATTTCTCCCGATAGAGGGGCGTCTGTTGTCAAACTGGGAAAACTGTTCTGACTTTGTGCCTGTGTTATCTAATGGAAATCGCTCATTTCCTGGTTGCTAAAATTCTACATTGTTTGCTTAATTTTAGTTTATGTGAGAAAACAAGCACTGAATAATGTAGCTAATCATTGTACCATCTAAATCGCTGTAACATATATTTTACAATAACAAAAAATATCATTTTTACAGCTGTTTGAAGCTGGTGGACCAAAACCAAAAGTAAAATGTATTTTGGTCAACCAGCTTCAAACAGCTGTAAAAAATATAAATGTTTTGTTATTGAAAATATATATCACAGCGATTATACAAGACTTTTAGCAAACTGGAAACCACACATCCTGAGGCCACATTTGTTGTAGCTGGGGATTTTAATAAAGGAAATCTGAGGAAAATTCTCCTGAAATGTCCTGTGCCACACGGTGAGAGAAGACGCTTGATCACTGTTATGTTATTCTCCCTTCTGGGATGGTTACAAGGCCCACCCCCGCCCTCCCTTGGCAAATCAGATCACGCCTCCATTTTGCTCCTCCCCGCCTATAGGCAGAAATTAAAGCAGGAAGCACCCATGGAAAGGTCTGTGCAACTTTGGTCTGACCAATCCGAATCCATGCTACAAGATTGTTTTGATCACATGGACTGGGATATGTTCTGAGTCGCCTCTGGGAATAACATCGACGCCTACACTGTCTCTGTCACTTGTTTCACCAGGAAGTGCATAGAGGATGTGGTTCCTACAGTGACGATTAGAACATATACAGTGAGGGAAAAAAGTATTTGATCCCCTGCTGATTTTGTACGTTTGCACACTGACAAAGACATGATCAGTCTATAATTTTAATGGTAGGTTTATTTGAACTGTGAGAGACAGAATAACAACAACAAAAACCAGAAAAACGCATTTCAAAAATGTTATAAATTGATTTGCATTTTAATGAGGGAAATAAGTATTTGACCCCTCTGCAAAACATGACTTAGTACTTGGTGGCAAAACCCTTGTTGGTAATCACAGAGGTCAGACGTTTCTTGTAGTTGGCCACCAGGTTTGCACACATCTCAGGAGGGATTTTGTTCCACTCCTCTTTGCAGATCTTCTCCAAGTCATTAAGGTTTCGAGGCTGACGTTTGGCAACTCGAACCTTCAGCTCCCTCCACAGATTTACTATGGGATTAAGGTCTGGAGACTGGTTTAACACTCCAGGACCTTAATGTGCTTCTTCTTGAGCCACTCCTTTGTTGCCTTGGCCGTGTGTTATGGGTCATTGTCATGCTGGAATACCCATCCACGACCCATTTTCAATGCCCTGGTGAGGGAAGGAGGTTCTCACCCAAGATTTGACGGTACATGGCCCCGTCCATCGTCCCTTTGATGCGGTGAAGTTGTCCTGTCCCCTTAGCAGAAAAACACCCCCAAAGCATGTTTCCACCCCCATGTTTGACGGTGGGGATGGTGTTCTTGGGGTCATAGGCAGCATTCCTCCTCCTCCAAACACGGCGAGTTGAGTTGATGCCAAAGAGCTCGATTTTGGTCTCATCTGACCACAACACTTTCACCCAGTTCTCCTCTGAATCATTCAGATGTTCATTGGCAAACTTCAGACGGGCCTGTATATGTGCTTTCTTGAGCAGGGTGACCTTGCGGACGCTGCAGGATTTCAGTCCTTCACGGCGTAGTGTGTTACCAATTGTTTTCTTGGTGACTATGGTCCCAGCTGCCTTGAGATCATTGACAAGATCCTCCCGTGTAGTTCTGGGCTGATTCCTCACTGTTCTCATGATCATTACAACTCCACGAGGTGAGATCTTGCATGGAGCCCCAGGCCGAGGGAGATTGACAGTTATTTTGTGTTTCTTCCATTTGCGAATAATCGCACCAACTGTTGTCACCTTCTCACCAAGCTGCTTGGCGATGGCCTTGTAGCCCATTCCAGCCTTGTGTAGGTCTACAATCTTGTCCCTGACATCCTTGGAGAGCTCTTTGGTCTTGGCCATGGTGGAGAGTTTGGAATCTGATTGATTGATTGCTTCTGTGGACAGGTGTCTTTTATACAGGTAACAAGCTGAGATTAGGAGCACTCCCTTTAAGAGTGTGCTCCTAATCTCAGCTCGTTACCTGTATAAAAGACACCTGGGAGCCAGAAATCTTTCTGATTGAGAGGGGGTCAAATACTTATTTCCCTCAATAAAATGCAAATCAATTTATAACATTTTTGACATGCGTTTTTCTGGATTTTGTTGTTGTTATTCTGTCTCTCACTGTTCAAATAAACCTACCATTAAAATTATAGACTGATCATTTCTTTGTCAGTGGGCAAACGTACAAAATCAGCAGGGGATCAAATACTTTTTTCCCTCACTGTACAAAACCGAAACCTTGGATTAATGGCAGCATTCGAGCAAAACTGAAAGCGCAAACCACCACATTTAACCACGGCATGGTGACTGGGAACATGGACAAGTACAAACAGACCAGCTACGACCTTTGTAAGTCAATCAAAGAGGCAAAAATATATTAAAGGTGCAGTCACAATTCAGTGGCTCAGACACGAGACGCATGTGGCAGGGACTTCAGACAATCACGGACTATAAAGGGAAAACCAGCCACGTCGCAGACACCCATGCCTCACTCCCAGACAAACTTAACACATTCTTTGCCAGCTACAAGGAAAACAACACAGAGCCGCCATCGTGGGTCCCCGCTGCTCAAGAGGACTGAGGCTTCCCGATTATAGGACTTTCAAGCATGTTAACCCTCGCAAGGCTGCCGGCCCAGACGGCATACCAAGCTGCATCCTCAGTGCAGGCGCAGACCAGTCTGTTGTCCCCACTTGCTTCAAGATATCCAGCATTTTTCATGTACCCAAGCAATCTACGGTAACTGAACTAAATGACTATCACCCCTTTGCACTCACCTCTGTTATCATGAAGTGCTTTGAGAGGCTAATCAAGGACCATATCACCTCTACCTTGCCCCACACCCTAGACCCACTACAATTTGCATACCACCCCAACAGATATAAGGACGACGCAATCGCCATTGCACTGCACATTACCCTATTCCACCTGGACAATAGGAATACCTATGTGAGAATGCTGTTCATCAACTACAGTTCTGCTTTCAACACCATAGTGCCCGCCAAGCTTGTTACTAAGCTCAGTGTTCTGAACCCCTCCCTGTGCAAATGCCAAGAGTGTGCAAAGCTGTCATCAAGGCAAAGGGCGCTACTTTGAAGAATCTCAAATATAAAATATATTTTGATTTGTTTAACACATTTTTTCTGGTTACTACATGATTCCATATGTGTTATTTCATAGTTTTAATGTCTTCACTATTATTCCACAATGAAGAAAACAGTAAAAATAAAGGAAAACCCTTGAATGAGTAGGTGTTCTAAAACTTTTGACCGGTAGTGTATATAGAGACATTCAACACTTGACCATTTCTTTTATACTGTTTTTCACACTGTGTATTCATATAGTGTATTCTTCACATAGCTCATTCTAATATATCTACTACTGTACGTTGCATTTTTGTTACACTGTTTATACCGCATGTATTTATGTACTGGATTGTTGACATAGCTCACTGTAATACAGTATATATTCTGCTGTACAGTGCCTTCAGAAATTCACACCCCTTTACTTTTTCCACATTTTGTTGCATTACAGTCTGAAATTAAAATTGATTACATTTAGATTTTTTGTCCCTGGCCTACACACAATACTCCATAATGTCAAAGTGGAATTATGTATTTCAAAATGTTTACAGATTAATTAAAAATTTAAAGCTGAAATGTCTTAAGTCAATGAGTATTAAACCCTTTTGTTATGGCAAGCCTAAATAAGTTCAGGAGTAAAAATGTGCTTAACAAGTCACATAAGTTGCATGGACTCACTCTGTGTGCAATAATAGTGTTTAACATGATTTTTTAATGACTACAACATCTCTGTACCCCACACATACAATTATCTGTAAGGTCCCTCAGTCGAGCAGTGAATTTCAAACACAGATTCAACCACAAAGACCAGTGAGGTTTTCAATTCCTCGCAAAGAAGGGCACCTATTGGTAGATGGGTAAAAAGAAAAGAAAGCAGACATTGAATATCCCTTTGAGCATGGTGAAGTTATTAATTACACTTTGGATGGTGTATCAGTACACCCAGTCAATACAAAGATACAGGCGCCCTTCCTAACGAAACCGGAACGAAGAGGAGGAACAAAACCGCTCAGGGATTCCACCATGAGGCCAATGGCGACTTTAAAATAGTTACAGAGTTTAATGGCTGTGATAGGACAATAACTTCGGATGGATCAACAACATTGTAGTAAATCCACAATACTAACCTAATTGACAAAGTGAAAAGAAGGAAGGCTGTACAGAATAAAAATATTCCAAACATGCACAAGGCACTAAAGTAATCCTGCAAAAATATGGCAAAGCAATTAACTTCAATTCACTTTTTGTCCTGAATACAAAGTGTTATGTTTGGGGCAAATCCAATACAACACATTACTGAGTACCACTCTCCATATTTTCAAGCATAGGGGTGGCTGCATCATGTTATGGGTATGCTTATAACCGTTAAGGACTGGGGAGTTTTTCAGGATAAAAAATAAATGGAATGAGCAATTTGACAGAGCTTGAAGAATGTTGAAAAGAATAATGGCAAATGTTGCACAATCCAGGTGTGCACAGCTCTTATAGACCAGAAATAGGGTTGGGCGGTATCCAGATTTTCATACCGTCATACCATTTTCTGTACCATACCGGGGGTATACGGTATTACCGGAAGTGCACACAAGGGGCACTATTTGTTTTGACGCACCAAACAATTTAAGCAACAGGAATCTTGATCCAGTAGGGGATTGAATTTCTTTAGTCTGGGTACCAGTATTTTTAACTAACATTCCACTCCTTGCCACTCCATGTCATTGCCAAAGAGACTGGCCTTTCGGCAATCTCAACATTCAATATGCAGCTGGATTTACAGCGGATTTGCTCAATGGTTGTTGAAAATAACATTCATATTTTTCATGACAACATGTGGAGCCTCAAAAACAAACATTTAGCTGTTAGCTAGGCAAGTTATTGTATTTTGAGGCTTAAAATCAAAGCAGTTAGTTTGAGAATTTAGACTAGTGGTGACCTTCGACTCCCATTTCTGGCTGTCAACCTTCTCCTAAGATTCAGTATTTTTGCAATGGAGGAAACAAGTTGCTGTAGTCTACTTCGAGAACACAAACTCTCGCATCTTTCACAGCAAAGAAAGAGTGAGCTAGCGACTCCAACCACAGGAGTCGGAGTCGACTACAAAAATCCTGGAGTCGTGCACCACTAATTTAGACTTCAGCTAGCAACTTTTGACTGACTGGTTTTGTCTGGACAATCAAAAAACGGTTGCTTAGCAACCGGCTACCAATGTGTTCTGTGGAGACAAAAAAAGTGTTAGAGTTCCAATATTTGGATAATTGTTGTGATTGGAGGATAGCTGTGAGGGTTATCAAATTAGGATCAACTCCTCTGTTCTCCTCGATCTCATGAATTATAGAATGTTCATATCTGAAGATGGCAGAAAGGCCAGTCTCTTTGGCAATGACAAGGAGTGTCAAGGACCCCGTAGGATGACAATGCCTCCATCCACAGAGCATGAGTGATCACTGAATGGTTTGATGAGCATGAAAACGATGTAAACCATATGCCATGGCCATTTTAGAATTATGGGAGATTCTGGAGTGGTGCCTGAAACAGTGTTTTCCACCACCATCAACAAAACACCAAATGATGGAATTTCTTGTGGAAGAATGGGGTCGCATCCCTCCAGTAGAGTTCCAGACACTTCTAGAAACTATGACAAGGCGCATTTAAGTTTTTCTGGCTCGTGGTGGCCCAACGTCCTATTAAGACACTTTATGTTGGTGTTTCCTTTATTTTGGCAATTACCTGCAGATCAGAGCATTCGCTGTGAGAGCATCACTAAGATGTTCTCATGCACAGAGAGTGTATTTTTTTCTGCCATCTAATTGTGTGGAAGACACAACCTCCAGAAATACAAACTGTCTGTTTGACTGTTGTGCCCGTCAGGAGGATAATTTCCCATTCTCATGACTAAGGGAGGCATGTCTTGGGCATTTTCTGTGACGTTTGGCAGAGTAACAAGGCAGAACAATACGTTTAGACTTGAATGAAAGAGGGTTCAATTAGTTGGGTAACAGGGTTGTCTGGTTGACCCACGTGCCCAGGATAAAGAATAACATTATTGTTCCACACAGAAGAGCATCCATGTGGCTTTTGTTCAATGATTAGAGTCATCCATTGTAACAGGTTGCCAAACAAGGAGTGATGAAAGTCCCAGTTCCTGCCCATGAAACGCCTGGCCTATATATTTTCCATTCAGCGGATTGTTGACAATTTCCGCTTATCTTTTGTATGTGAATCTCGTCAATGCATTTGACTTGCTTGTTTGGTGCTATAAATGGCATTAGCCAAAACTGAAACAGAGTTGCATGGAGGCCACCATTTTAATTAGAGATTATATTGACAGTCGGAACAACGGGCTCCATTTTGTCTCTCTGTTGTTGTTGACAAGGTGCCCAACCCAGGAAATAGAGAACTTCTGTAATTCACTCACTGCTGTGCTGCTTGCTGTATAAATATAGGCAAGGCCTGGGGGTTTGGGCTATTGTATTGTCCCAACAGAGTACATATGAATTGATGTCTGTCTTCCTGGCCTAGGATATGTTCTGGTCAAGCCAGAGATAAAAAATCTAATTTCCTACAGACTTCATCCCACTGGGCAAAAACTGGTTGAATCAACATTGTTTCCATGTTATTTCAACCCCACAAAAATCAATGTGATGACATTGAATCAACGTGGAAAACTGATTGGATTTGCAAAAAGTCATCAACGTAAGGGCATTTCGTATTTTTTTCACCTAACTTTGAACCTAAATCCAATGACGTGACCTTTTTTTGTTGATTTCACGTTGAATTCACATTAGTTGTAAACCCAAGCAAATTCAAATCAAAACTAGACTCTGAACTGACGTCTATGCTAAGTGGGATGGTTGTTTGACATTGCAGAGCCAGATGTGTTGTTTGTGTATGGCTCATCGGAAGGGATCCTAGCTTTAAAGTTATAAGCCTGTATGAATGCATGAGGTCATGTTGTTTAACAGAACAGTTCTGGGTCGTTCCACAAAATGAGTCCCTTTTGGGTAGTGCAACTTCGTAATAAAAACATTCACTTAATTTTTACATTTTGTCATGACGAACACATGTTCAACTTAATAAAAAACATGTTTTCCCATTTTAAGAGGTAAAATAAAAACTGGATTATAGTAAGGGGAATAACGGAACATTTCGGAAATTTGTGCCTAAACCTCTTTGACTCATTGTTGGACTGTCTGTCACAGTGCGCACCTCTCTCACTCAGGGAGAGTGGTGGTAGAACTACAGCTAGCTACGTCACTAGGTTATGTTATTGCAACGCTAGATAGAACTTTGTGGAATAATGCAAATCTACGGAAAAAAATTAAATTAGCGATCATACTACATTTTGGAAGCCCAATCGGACGTTTTTTCAAAATACATCAGACTTTAGCACATCACCCAACACAACACGTCATTTACTATATTGTCAGAAGCATCATCAGACCTTGGTAGTAGCTTATTTCATTTCTCTCTTTCAATGCATTTATCTGAAAACCAAGCAGAAATGCTGTGCGCTAAAGATGGCATTGTAGACACACAAATATATTAAAAGATAATTGTCGATCTGATCAGAAACACTGTGCTCACAACCTCTCCTAAATGGTGTCGCTGTTTTTTTGTTCAAATTTTTTAATATATTGCACAAAAGGCTATAAGGGGGAGGGGGGCACATAACCTTGTGACGTAGCTAGCTCTAGCTCTGCCTCTGCTCTCCCTGAGTGAGAGAGGTGCGCACTGTGACAGACAGTCCAACAGTGAGTCAAAGAGGTTTAGGCACTTAGACACATTTCCGAAATGTGTCATTATTCCCATTTAAGTGACAAATAAAGTAGCAGGGTTGACTGTAACAGAGTTGACGATTTCATCTTAAATAAGCCATAAATCCCCTCGTGACAGGGGAAGTGGACCCTTGTTGTGTGCCACAGGGAAGGGCAGTTGAATGCAAGCTTCACAAAAATGTTAAAACATTTCTAGCCTGGCTATCTATGGGTAACAGGATTGAGGTGTTCTGCTCGACCCACTCAGTTTGCCACCACAAAACACCAGAAAATGGCCAAAAAGAGTAGAACCAACTCACCTGCTTTTACACTATGATTTGACTATTAGATGTTCAATGTTTCTTTTGATTATAATAAAAAATGAATAGTTTCACCAGTGGCGTGTATTCATGGATGCCAAGAGAATCCAGGCTTCCCCAAAAAATTTAGCAAGGAAATGTTTTTTAAACATATGAAATCATTTATCTTTCGTCTCTCAGTGTTTCATAATTTTCCTTCAATTCGCAAGAGGCTGAATGTATCTCACCGGAGAAAGCATCCGAGCGAGCAAAATAGCACCCCTCTGTCTCTGTATGTGTAGCCCATCTACTTGATGCTGTCTGGTCAAAAAGAGTATGACATTGTTGTCGCCTGTAGCATTGAATGCAAGGGAAGCCAGCAACCATTTGGCCTCCCTTGATATAAAAAGTATAAAATAATAGCCAATCAGTGTTGAGCTAAACTGAGTGAGCTCAACTGTGAATGGTCCGGGCGCACCAAAAAAAAAGTGTCAAGGGAAGTGATGTGATGTGATTGGCTTCACACCAATCACATCAAAAGCAAAACGTAATTGACAGAAAAAACATGAATTGTTGCTTCTCGTTGTGTCGTTGTCCTTTAAGCTAAAATTGTCCCTTTCCTAAATTAGCCATGGATTTGGACTTGTGTGGTTTTACTCCTGTTTTCTTTGCTACTTGCGGTAACTCTCTGTGGTTGTAAATCAATAGTTGTTTAGTAGCCCGAAAATGTCGGAAACATTAACTTACTTTACCATGCTGTAGGTCATGTAACTGTTTGTTACATGCAATATGCTTGGTGTACTTCACCGGACAGAGGTTGCTCTCCGGTTTTGTGATGAAACAAAGTTGTGGTTATGATTTAGTGTTCTTATTGTCTCGACCTTAGGCCTATATATCACGGTGGCAAGGCATACGAACTAACAGGTTATAGAGCAAACAACGCAATTATCACAACACAGGTTGTAATATGGCTTTTTTTTCTCGCTTGGCTTCCCCTATGATTTTACCCACTAACCGCTACTGAGTTTCACCATATTAAAACAAGAGTTTAGTTCACAGGGTTGACCATAAAATGAGGGACAGTTTCTTTCTTTCTTTTTTTTCTTAAAATGAATCACTAATCACATGAAATAAATAATAATCTTCAGAAATGACTTTGTCAAAGCAACAAAATAACTAGGGCTTTACAATGACGGTGAAAACTTGGAGAAACTTTGGGGTTAAGTGGGTTAAACTCTTCCAAGAAGTCACAAAGACTGCACAGAGGGGCATGCTGAATTCTGGCACATTACCAAGTCTTTATTCATATAAAACATCTGATGTATTGAATTGTCCATGTGGTCTCTATATTAAATAGCATTTCATTTAATATACAGACTTTTAAAATCCAATATTGGAGCACAATTTCTACTTAGAATATCAAAGGGATGCAAAACGGACTCATTTCGTGGAATGACCCTTCTATTTCCATCCCATTCTTACTCCCTATCTGACCCTCCACCATTCTCAAGTTTAGATAAATGATGCTCTACTACTACAAAGCATTTGGCTCCTTTATTAATCAACATGAAAAGTTGTACACAGAAAAGAGATAGCCTCACAGTGGAATGTATGACAGTATAATACATTCCCTTTATAAAATCCTGATAAAATAGTCAGACTGGGAGGCCTTTCCGAAGGTCTATGTGACCAAAATGTTGCATTTTACAGTAAATATATGAATTTGAAGTTAATTATATTTGAAGTGAAGCATACACAATGTGTCACTTTATTGCAGACTTCCATTTTTGGAAGCTTTCCCTGGAGAAGGGAAGTTAAGAGTCTAAATTAGAGCTTGTTCTGACATGGGCATGGTGTCAGGTTGGAGTTAAAATTAGCTTGCAGGGCCTCTTTTGTCTGTTTGATGGGAAAGCTCAGTGGAGATTGAATGAAATACTTCACAATGGAGGGCTGGTGGGACGCCTTTGGTGGGAAACATGGTGTACTATTGACTTGTCATTCTTTGCTCGTTCCAGGCTTTAGGCTATGAAGAAACCGTTACACAGAACCCACTTGTTAAAGATTCTGGAGGTCAATAATTGAATGTCTTTTCCATGCTTGACCCTTGTCCCCTCTAGTTGGTCCACACTGGGCCATGTAGGAGCGCAAATCAGATTAACCATTGACAAATTGTCAATTAATCAACAAGCAGTGCTCTCCCCCACTAGCTCTGTCTCTCTCTGTAATGAGCTGTAAGTCAATTACTGTTTCCGCTTGTCTCTTTTTCCCACAGAGTGTGCCCATCTGCTGCTGGCCCACAATGCACCAGTGAAGGTGAAGAACGCTCAGGGATGGAGTCCCCTCGCTGAAGCCATCAGCTACGGCGATCGACAAATGAGTAAGCAACTACTCCCTGACTCATATACTGGAACTATTGTCACTGTACTGAGACCATAAATCCTGACCAGAATTGTTCCCCCTATCATAGATGGGGTGGGTGGGAAACAAAGCTTGTATTATAAGGAGAATGGGATCCACCCAAATCATTTGGGTTCCTGGATCCTTTCACAGCATTATAAGGCTGCGTTGAGACCATGATTTTTCAATGACCCAAGTCCAGCTCATTTAATCCCTACCATTGTGTCGCTGAGTTGTCATAATACTTCAGCAAATGTACATTATCCTAGGGGCGTTGGAAGACACAATGTAAATAACCTAATTTATGTCCCTCTTACTGCCCGGAATGCCTCTGCAGATCCTACAGCTATTGTATGCAGTAATCATATGCCTATGAACCAGAGTAATACTGTTAGCACTGAGGTGGTGTGCCCTAGTAGAAAGTCCACTGTGTGCAGCTCACCCTGCACTAATAAAAATAACCTGAGTATGTCTACCTCTGCCAAGCTTCCCAGTAAAGCAAGAAAAATAATCAAACATCCCAGAAAAGTGTTAAAAATAGCCCACATTAACATATATAGCTTAAGAAACAAGGTTCATGAAATCTATACTTTACTAGTAACAGATGACATTCATATTCTGACAATCTCTGAAACTCACTTAGATAATACCTTTGATGATACAGTGGTAGCAATATAAGGTTATAATATTTACAGAAAATACAGAAATGCCAACGGGGGCGGTGTTGCGGTCTATATTCAGAACCACATTCCTGTAAAGCTTAGAGAGGATCTCATGTTAAATACTGTTGAAGTAATATGGCTACAGGTTCACCTGCCTCACCTAAAGCCCATTCTGGTGGGAAGCTGCTATAGACCACCAAGTGTTAACAGTCAGTATCTGGATAACATGTGTGAAATGCTTGATAATGTGAAAGAGAGGTATACTTTCTGGGTGATTTAAATATTGACTGGCTTTCATCAGGCTGCCCACTCAAGAGAAAGCTTCAAACTGTAACTAGTGCCTGCAACCTGGTTCAGGTTATCAATCAACACACCAATGTCTATTTCTTTCCTAATGAAAATGATTTGGCCTCAATTGGTTTCCATGAAGGATTTTGGTATCTGAAGTTGTGCATCTTTTCTTTTCTTTTCTGTGCCACTTCCGATCAACAGATGTTTTGTGCATTCCTCCACATGGCTCTCAGAGTGGGCACCAATCTGTCCTCTTTGTCTGTCAGAGAGGCGAAAATTCCTTAAGGGTCTCAGGCTTTGGTGTTCAGATGAAAAATAATACATTAGGAAATGTAAGCCTCTTTCTCTGCCCTGTGTGTCCCACGGGCATGGCCTGGCAGTGTTACAGTGCCTGCAGAAAGTATTCATACCCCTTGATTTATTCCACATTTTGTTGTGTTACAGCCTGAATTCAAAATGGATTAAATTGCTTTTTTTTCTCACCCATCTACACACAATACCCCAACATGACAATTTTTGCAAATTAGTATTCACACCCCTGAGTCATTACTTTGTAGGAGCACCTTTGGCAGCGATTACAGCTGTGAGTCTTTCTGGGTAAGTCTCTAAGAGCTTGCCACACCTGGATTGTGCAACATTTGCCCATTATTCTTTTCAACATTTTTCAAGCTCTGTCAAATTGGTTGTTGATCATTGCTAGACAACAATTTTCAGATCTTGCCATATATTTTCAAGTAGATTTAAGTCAAAACTGTAACTCGGCCACTCAGGAACATTTACTGTCTTATTGGTAAGCAACTTCAGTGTAGATTTAGCCTTGTGTATTAGGTTATTGTCCTGCTGAAAGGTGAATTAATCTCCCAGTGTCTGGTGGAAAGCAGACTGAACCAGGTTTTCCTCTAGGATTTTGCCTGTGCTTAGCTCCATTCCATTTATTTTTTATCCAGAAGATCTCCCTTGTCCTTAACGATTACAAGCATACCAATAACATAATGCAGCCACCACTAGGCTAGAAAATATGGTGGTACTCAGTAATGTGTTTTATTTGATTTTTTGCAGTATTACTTTAGTGCCTTGTTGCAAACAAGATACATGGTTTGGAATATTTTTATTCTGTACAGGCTTCCTTTTCACTCTGTCAATTTGGTTAGTATTGTGGAGTAATTACAATGTTTTTGATCCATTCTCAGTTTTCTCCTATCACAGCCATTAAACTCTGTAACTGTTTTAAAGTCACCATTGGCATCATGGTGAAATGCCTAAGCGGTTTCCTTTCTCTCCGGCAACTAAGTTAGGAAGGAGTCCTGTATCGTTGTAGTGACTGGGTGTATGGATGCACCAACCAAAGTGTAATTAAAAACTTCACCATGCTCAAAGGGATATTCAATGTCTGCTTTATTTTTATTTTTACCCATCTACCAATAGGTGCCCTTCTTTACAAAGCATTGGAAAACCTCTCTGGTCTTTGTGGTTGAATCTGTGTTTGAAATTCACTGCTCGATTTAGGGACCTTACAGATACTGTAATTGTATGTGTGGGGTACAGAGATGAGGTAGTCATTCAAAAATCATGTTAAACACTATTATTGCAAATAGAGTGTGTCGATACAACTTATTATGTGATTTGTTAAGCACATTTTTACTCCTGAACTTATTTAGGCTTGCCTATTTTCAAAGGGGTTGAATAATTGAATCAAGACATTTCAGCTTTTCATTTTTTATTCATTTGTAAACATTTCTAAAAACATAATTCCACTTTGACATAATGTGAATACTTTCTGAAGGCACTGTATGTCAATCCCCCAAGCTTGTAGAGATATTTATGTCTCTCATCTTTACCCCATATTTTTATTTTTATTTC
Organism: Coregonus lavaretus; assembly: GCF_964263955.1. Lineage (NCBI taxonomy): Eukaryota > Metazoa > Chordata > Actinopteri > Salmoniformes > Salmonidae > Coregonus > Coregonus lavaretus. The sequence continues at coordinate 32,254,045 of NC_139993.1, read as the reverse complement.
TAACCTCTGTGCTGTTGCAGTGAAGTGCCCATGTTGTCACCCTGACCCTACTCTTGGTTTGTGAATCAAAGTACATGCCTTTGAAGAGGTCTTTTGACAGCCCTGGTCATGTTGGCTGTGGGAATAGGAAAACCGTGAAAACAAGTGTTTTTTTTCTCCAGACTGATTCAGCTGCACAGGGGTGACACAGGCTGGGACTGCATTCTGTCACTCTGACCGTATTCTGTCACTCTGACCGTGGCCAACCGCCGGCCACTGTTATGGACACTCAGCACAAAGGGGGCTTTTGAAGTGTTAAAGCGAGTGAGAGACATTGCACTCAAAAAGGGACTAGAATAGCGTATCTTTGGAAAGCTGTTCATTTTTCTTCCCCTTATTTCACTGTCTCTCTAGCCTTGTGAACTTCTGCTGGTCAGAATAATGATAGCTGAGTTAGCAGAAGTATCAATTTACTCTCTGACTGACTGTTCTAACTCTTCAAGAACACACTGCCCCAACTTCTTCCCTCTATGGCCGGCTTTGATGTCTTTTGGGTGTGTAAGAAGCCAGAGGTTTTGTATGTTTCTTCCCCTTTTTTCGTCTACACTTCGACTTGTGTTGGTTGATGCACTCACCTACCAGTGGTGGAGAAAGTACTCAATTGTCATACTTGAGTAAAAGTAAAGATACCTTAATAGAAAATGACTCAAGTGAAAGTCACCCAGTAAAATAATACCTGAGTAAAAGTCTAAAGGTATCTGGTTTTAAATGTACTTAAGTACAGTGGTTGAAAAAGTACTCAATTGTCATACTTGAGTAAAAGTAAAAGTAAACGCTATACATCAAATTCCTTGTATTAAGCAAACCAGATGGCATGATTTTCTTTTCTTTTTTAAAAAAATGTACGGACAGCCAGGGGCACACTCCAACATTCAGACATAATTTACAGAGTATTTATGTTTAGTGAGTCCACCAGGTCATAGGCAGTAGGGATGACAACGTGTTACATTGATAGGTGCGTAAATTTGACCATATTGCTGTTCTGCCTGAGCATTCAAAATGTAACAAGTACTTTTGTGTGTCAGGAAAATTGTATGTGAGTAAAAAGTACATATTTTCTTTTAAAATGTAGTGGAGTAAATGTTGTCAAAAATATAAATAGTAAAGTAAAGTACAGATACCCAAATAAAACTACTTAAGTAGTACTTCAAATAATTTTTACTTAGTTAATTTACACCACTGGTACCTACCATCTTACTAACTGTCTAATTTCAAAGCATCATGGGGCATTGTTATTACCTCCATCCTCATTTAAATTAATCACTTTTATTCCTGGCAGTTGACTCAGTTCCTGCGAATGTTACAGATTGTAAATGATTACAGTAGGCGTATAAGCCTGGCCCTGTGATATGACCTGGCAGGAGAGTAGCACTGAAGGAAACAGTGGCTGTTTCCCCTATTCAGTGTCATAAACATGGAGTAGCTAGCTAACATGGTTAGCCTAGCAATGCACTGCCCAGTGTTTCTGGAACATTAGCAGGTTCAGCACTTTTCTGGATCTGGTAGGGAAGTGAGAGCTGTCTGTGTGAGGATGGAAACATCTGAGTGAATGAGGCCACCGAAAGATGCTGATATCACACTTTTCCAGGAAGTACTGGTCTGGTATTTTTAGAGATTCTAAAATCCCATATTCAAAGTGCCCTTTCTGATTTCTAAAAAGACAAGACCAGTACTCTGCCCTACAAAGGCAAAATGTAGTAACTACATTTTAAAGACTGAAATCAGGCTTTATAGTATCTGTTTTATCTTGTGACAAAGTGTCCTGGTTCAATTATGTTCAGTTTCAGAGAAAATAGAGTGTAACATTTGCAGTAACAACAAAATCCAAGTAAAACCAAAGCAAACAGCAGTAACTGAAGTTACTGCACTTTGGCTTTGTTCCACCATGTTTTGACTGCATTTACCCGGTCTGCCATACAAAGGCAAAGAGCAGTAATTACTGCGTTTTGCCTTCAAATCAAATAAAATTGTATTGGTCGCATAAACATATTTAGCATATGTTATTGTGGGTGTAGCGAAATGCTTGTGTTCCTAGCTCCACCAGTGCAGTAATATCTAACAATACACAACAATACACACAAATCTAAAAAGTAAAAGAATGGAATTAAGAAGTATAGAAATATTAGGACGAGAAATGTTGTAGTCTGGAGTACAAATATTTGAACAGTGAGAGACAGAATAACAACAAAGAAATCCAGAAAAACGCATGTCAAAAATTTTATAAATTGATTTGCATTTTAATGAGGGAAATAAGGATTTGACCCCCTCTCAATCAGAAAGATTTCTGGCTCCCATGTGTCTTTTATACAGGTAACGAGCTGAGATTAGGAGCACACTCTTAAAGGGAGTGCTCCTAATCTCAGTTTGTTACCTGTATAAAAGACACCTGTCCACAGAAGCAATCAATCAATCAGATTCCAAACTCTCCACCATGGCCAAGACCAAAGAGCTCTCCAAGGATGTCAGGGACAATATTGTAGACCTACACAAGGCTGGAATGGGCTACAAGACCATCGCCAAGCAGCTTGGTGAGAAGGTGACAACAGTTGGTGCGATTATTCGCAAATGGAAGAAACACAAAATAACTGTCAATCTCCCTCGGCCTGGGGCTCCATGCAAGATCTCACCTCGTGGAGTTGCAATGATCATGAGAACGGTGAGGAATCAGCCCAGAACTACACAGGAGGATCTTGTCAATGATCTCAAGGCAGCTGGGACCATAGTCACCAAGAAAACAATTGGTAACACACTACGCCGTGAAGGACTGAAATCCTGAAGCGCCCGCAAGGTCCCCCTGCTCAAGAAAGCACATATACATGCCCGTCTGAAGTTTGCCAATGAACATCTGAATGATTCAGAGGAGAACTGGGTGAAAGTGTTGTGGTCAGATGAGACCAAAATCGAGCTCTTTGGCATCAACTCAACTCGCCGTGTTTGGAGGAGGAGGAATGCTGCCTATGACCCCAAGAACACCATCCCCACCGTCAAACATGGAGGTGGAAACATTATGCTTTGGGGGTGTTTTTCTGCTAAGGGGACAGGACAACTTCACCGCATCAAAGGGACGATGGACAGGGCCATGTACCGTCAAATCTTGGGAGAGAACCTCCTTCCCTCAGCCAGGGCATTGAAAATGGGTCGTGGATGGGTATTCCAGCATGACAATGACCCATAACACACGGCCAAGATAACAAAGGAGTGGCTCAAGAAGAAGCACATTAAGGTCCTGGAGTGGCCTAGCCAGTCTCCAGACTTTAATCCCATAGAGAATCTGTGGAGGGAGCTGAAGGTTCGAGTTGCCAAATTTCAGCCTCGAAACCTTAATGACTTGGAGAAGATCTGCAAAGAGGAGGGGAACAAAATCCCTCCTGAGATGTGTGCAAACTTGGTGGCCAACTACAAGAAACATCTGACCTCTGTGATTGCCAACAAGGGTTTTGCCACCAAGTACTAAGTCATGTTTTACAGAGGGGTCAAATACTTATTTCCCTCATTAAAATGCAAATCCATTTATAACATTTTTGACATGCGTTTTTCTGGATTTTTTTGTTGTTATTCTGTCTCTCACTGTTCAAATAAATCTACCATTAAAATTATAGACTGATCATTTCTTTGTCAGTGGGCAAACGTACAAAATCAGCAGGGGATCAAATACTTTTTTCCCTCACTGTATCTGAAAAATTGTATATGTACAGCAATAGTTAAGTAGGATAGGCCTTGACTAGAATACAGTATATACATATGAAGTGGGTAAAACAGTATCTAAACATTATTAAAGTGACCAGTGTTTCATTATTAAAGTGACCAGTGTTCCATGACTAAGTACATAGGGCAGAAGCCTCTAAGGTGCATTGTAGAGTAACCAGGTGGTAGCCAACTATTGACAGTGGTGTAAAGTACTACTTAAGTAGTTTTTTTGGGTATCTGTACTGTACTTTACCATTTATATTCCTAAATAAAATGATGTACTCTTTACTCCATACATTTTCCCTGACACCCAAAACAACTTGTTACATTTTGAATGCTTAGCAGGACAGAAATGGTCCAATTCACGCACTTATCAAGAGAATATCCCTGGTCATCTCTACTGCCTCTGTATCTGGAGACTCACTAAACACAATTGCTTTGTTTCTGAATGATGTCTGAGTGTTGGAGTGTGCCCTTGGCTATCCGTAATTTAAAAAACACGAACAATTGTGCCATCTGGTTTGCTTAATATAAGGAATTTGAAATGATTTATACTTGTACTTTTACATTTTTGATACTTAAGTACATTTCTGCAATTACATTTACTTTTGATACTTAAGTATATTTAAAACAAAATACTTCCACCACTGACTAGTGACAGTGACTAAAGTTCAGGGCAGGGTACTGGGCGGAGGCCGGCTAGTGGTGACGATTTAGCAGTCTTATGGCCTTGAGGTAGAAGCTGTTTTTCAGTCTCTCGGTCCCATCTTTGATGCACCTGTACTGACCTCACCTTCTGGATGGTAGCGGGGAGAACAGGCCGTGGTTCAGGTGGCTGATGTCCTTGATGATCTTCTTGGCCTTCTGTGACACCGGGTTCTGTAGATGTCCTGGAGGGCAGGCAGTGTGCCCCCCTTGATGCGTTGGGCAGACCGCACCACCCTCTGGCAAGCCCAGGCGATGATACAGCCCGACTGGATGCTCTCAATGGTGCATCTGTAGAAGTTTGCGAGGGTCTTAGGGGCCAAGCTGAATTTCTTCAGCCTCCTGAGGTTGAAGAGGCGCTGTTGCGCCTTCTTGACCACACTGTCTATGTGGGTGGACCATTTCAGATTGTCAGTGATATGTACGCTGAGGAACTTGAAGCTTTTCACCTTCTCCACTGCGGCCCTGTCGATGAGGATGGGGGGCGTGCTCCCTCTGCTGTCTCCTGAAGTCCACAATCAGCTCCTTCGTTTTGTTGACATTGAGGGAGAGGTTATTTTCCTGGCACCACTCTGTCAGGGCCCTCACCTCCTCCGTGTAGGCTGTCTCGTTGTTGTTGGTGATCAGGCCTACCACTGTTGTGTCGTCTGCAAACTTGATGATTGAGTTGGAGACGTGCGTGGCCACGCAGTCATGGGTGAACAGGGAGTACAGGAGGGGGCTGAGCAAGCACCCCTGAGGGGCCCCTGTGTTGAGGATCAGCGTAGTGGAGGTGTTGTTGCCAACCTTCACCACCTGGGGGTGGCTCGTTAGGAAGTCCAGGACCCAGTTGCACAGGGCGGGGTTCAGACCCATGTCCTCGAGCTTAATGATGAGCTTGGAGGGTACTATGGTGTTGAAGGCTAAGCTGTAGTCGATGAACAGCATTCTTACATAGGTATTCCTCTTGTCCAGATGGGATAGGGCAGTGTGCAGTGCAGGGCGAGGCAGAGCTTTGTATGCGTTTCTGTGTGTGGAGTGAAGCTGATCTAGAGTTTTGGCTCCTCTAGTTGTACAGGTGACATGATGGTAGAAGTGAGGTAAAGTACCTCGATAACCCAAAGACATACAGCGCATTTGGAAAGTATTCAGATCCCTTGACTTTTTCCATATTTTGTTACATTACAGCCTTATTCTAAAATTGATTAAATATGTTTTTCTTCTTCTCAGCAATCTACACACAATACCCCAAAGTGACAATGCGAAAACAGATTTTTATAAATTTTAACAAATGTTTAATTTAAAAAAAACAGAAATACCTTATTTACATAAGTATTCAGATCCTTTGCTATGAGACTCGAAATTGAGCTCAGGTGCATCCTGTTTCCATTGATCATCCTTGAGATGTTTCTACAACTTGATTGGAGTCCACCTGTGGTAAATGTACTTGATTGGACATGATTTGGAATGGCACACACCTGTCTATATAAGGTCCCACAGTTGGCAGTGCATGTCAGAGCAAAAACCAAGCCATGAGGTTGAAGGAATTGTCCGTAGAGCTCTGAGACAGGATTGTGTCGAGGCACGGATCTGGGAAGGGTACCAAAAAATGTCTGCAACATTGAAGGTCCCCAAGAACACAGTGGTCTCCATCATTCTTAAATGGAAGAAGTTTGGAACCACCAAGACTCTTCCTAGAGCTGGCCAGCCGGCCAAACTGAGCTATCGGGGGAGAAGGGCCTTGGTCAGGGAGGTGACCAAAAACCCGATAGTCACCTTCCTGTGTAAATAAAAGCTGTGTTTTCTTCTAAAAGCATATTAAAGGTGGATTGCCCCATTGTCGTTTAATCCCCTGACACCTCCATAACTGCAATTAGCTGTTGTTCCCACCTCTCTCAAAAATCATGGATAAACATTAGTCGGATGTGGCTGTTTCGGCTTGATCTTATTTGTTTGAAAACAAGCGAGCTCATATTAGCCAGCCAGTCAGGAAAGCTGGGCCGTCCTGGTTAAAAGTATATTCTGTTTTGCCTCCTTCGGGTCATTAAAGCGCTTACAGACGTATCTCATTAACGGTCAACTTTATTGTTCATCTCCCAGACTCTTCCCCTCTTTGAACTTCCTGGAATATATGTGCTTCAGAGCACTCAGGACCTCAGACTGGGGCAAAGGTTCACCTTCCAACAGGACAACAACCCAAAGCACACAGCCAATGCAAGAGTGGCTTCAGGACAACTCTCTGAATATCCTTGAGTGGCCCAGCCAGAGCCCGGACTTGAACCCAATAGAACATCTCTGGAGAGACTTGAAATAGCTGTGCAGCAACGCTCCCCATCCAACCTGACAGAGTTTGAAAGGATCTGCAGAGAGAAATGGGAGAAACTCCACAAATACAGGTGTGCCAAGCTTGTAGTGTTATACCCAATATTTCAGTATTTAATCAATTTTATAATAAGGCTGTAACGTAACAAAATGTGGGTCTGAATACTTTCCGAATGCACTGTATTTGGTAAGATAGCTGTGCATGGCTGCATCTCACTGTAGTAAGCTGTAGGCTATGTTTTGGTTATTTGGATTTCCATTCAACTTTTGTTTACTGTTAATGTAACTAAATATAAATATAATAATCTAAATATAGATTGTTTCATGCCTTTATTGATCGGATGTTTTGTTTACTAGGCCTACTTAGTACCGCTGTTTTGTTCTGTTCGCATTCATTCTTTCGGTATTCTAAGCCAAACTGCTATTCAGTATTTTTGTTTGCATGAATAACTACTTTCAGCATTTAGTTTGCATTGTTTTGGTAAGAGAGCTGTGTGTACGGCCGCATTCACATAGGGTAATTCACCTATTACAAACAGCCTATCTATCTTAAAGGCTATATCATCAAATTAATTGTGCCCCCTTGCAGATTTCAAATGCCGCCTTAGTCACTTTATCCTGGTGCCGGGCCTGCTAATAAGTGAAGAAAAACAATAATTACAAAAACATCATGTTCTCGCTCATGATAATTGCATGAAAGTCGTTAGTTAATGACTCACATTGTGCTCACATCAATCGCCATGTGGCCTATGAAAAAGCACCCAGCAGCCCCTGGTCCCCGGGGTGGGGGGTCTATGGTGGCTAATTGTCTATGAGGCTTTTACTGTCCAGGGCCCTGCTGGGTGCTTTGATGAGACTAACAGGGGAATGTATCCATCAAAGGCCAGAGGAGATGGAAGTGATTTGTCCCATAGCCTCTGATGTGGCAGCTGAACTGGAAAACTGGAGCACCCTGGCCTGCCTTGCAATGCTCTGTCTGTGACTGACTGCTAGCTTAGCTTGGTCTGGGAGTTAACCTAGCTAACTGTCATCTTATCAAGTCTATTCTGTTTGGCCTCCTTCGGGTCATTAAAGCGCTTACAGACGTATCTCATTAACGGTCAACTTTATAGTTCATCTCCCAGACTCTTCCCCTCTTTGAACTTCATGGAATATATTTGATCCATCGGCAGTGTAGTGGGCGGGGTCTTGTTATGCCATTTCACTACGGGAAGCCAATATAGTGTATCTCAGGAACTCTAACTACCAGTCTCACCACGCTAGGCATGCCTCTCCCATTATTGACATTCATTGACAGTCCTGTATGTGCTTTGATACTGTAGAATACTGGACTGTGTGATCAAGTTTTGCATTGTCATCGCAACTAAGCTTACACGCATAAAGTATAGGGTGGGGTTTGCATGGTGAAATGTGGTCCTCTATATAGCAATACGCAATGCAGTTCATTGGATACTTTATCTTGATTACCTTTACCTACACTCTCAGAAATAAAGGTTTAGATTTTTTCTTAAAGGGGTACAAACTCGTCACTGTAGTGGTACCCTTTAGTCCTTTGTACCTTTAGTTATAGGTACATAATTGTACCCTTGCAGTTCGTACCTAAAAGAGCCAATAGTGTACCTTAGAGGTCAAGATAGTACAGGTACAAAGCGTACCTTTGGAAAAGGTAGACCACCACCGTGACAAAGCCGTTTCTTCCATTTAAGTGGCAGAAATGTACCTCTAAAAAGGTTTTTGGATGTTGTTTTAACACTGTAGGGTGTAAAGCATTGTTTGCATGTTTCCCAGGGTGCCTTTCAAGTGAATTGTAGACTTACCAATACCATCCATGACTGTGTTTGCTAGTGGTTGTTGCATTCAAAGGCTTTCAGTCCTGTAGCCTTCACCAAGTGAGTGCCTAAGTCAAACTCTTTATGACAATACATTACATACTCCCTTCAGACCAGTTCTTGATTTGATTTATCTCGTGAATGATTTGATTTCTCTCTAGAGAAACGGCACGTTGGGCTCAGAAAAAAATTATAATAAATGGAATTCAAGTAAATGTATGCATCACTAACTGTAAGTCGCTCTGGATAAGAGTGTCTGCTAAATGGCTAAAATGTAAAGAAATGTAAATCTGACCAAAGCACCAGTTCCAATCCAAGTGCCAATGCCGTTTAGCAAACTCCAGGCATTTACATTTGTTGGATGACATGAAAATATAGCTATTTGGCCATGCACACCAGTGGTGGGTTTTGCCTCGAAAGAAAGATGCATATGCCGAAAATAACCCCATACCTACTGTAAAATATGGTGGTGAATCTTTGATGTTATGGGGCTATTTTGCTTCCACTGGTCCTGGGGCCCTTGTTAAGGTCAACAGCATCATGACCTTTACCCAGTACCAGGACATTTTAGCCAAAAACCTGGTTGCCTCTGCCAGGAGGCTGAAACTTGGCTGCAAGTGGATCTTCCAGCAAGACAATAACCCCAAGCACACATCAACATCCACAAAGAAATTGTTAATTGGCCGCAAAATCATCATTTTGCAATTGCCATCTCAGTCTCCGGACTTGAAACCCATTAAAAACCTGTGGTTTGAATTAAAGAGGGCAGTCCATAAGCAGACGAAGGATATCAAGGATGTGGATGGATTCTGTATGGAGGAATGGTCTAAGATCCCTCCCGATGTGTCCTCCAACTCATAAAACATTTAAGAAAAAGGCGCAGTGCCGTTCTCCTCGCAAGGTGAGGTAATGAAAAGTATTAAAAATAGGTGTCAATAATTTTGAACCCTACCAGTTTATTTTTTTAAATTACTTTTTAAACATAATTTCTTTGTCTGAGCAATTGTATTATCATAAAATAATATAATTTTCCCATACAATATAGCTCAGTATTTGAATTATTTATTTTATACAGTAATTTTTGCTCATCTTTATCAAGGGTGTCTATCATTTCAGACCCTACTGTATATCATCAGGCCATACTTTGACAGCCTAGTTTTACACCAACACAGTGGTCTGAAACTCCTGGTTTGCAGGCCACATCGGGCAAGTAAAATTATGCTGGCTTGCAAAGTGATACAGTGCTTTCGGAAAGTATTCAGACCCCTTGACTTTTTCCACATTTTGTTACGTTACAGCCTTATTCTAAAATGGATTAAATAAATAACAATTCTCAGGAATCTACACACAATACCCCATAATGACAAAGTGAAAACAGGTTTTTAGAAATGTTAGCAAATTTATAAAAAATCTAAAACAGAAATACCTTATTTACATAAGTATTCAGACCCTTTGCTATGAGACTCGAAAATTGAGCTCAGGTGCATCCTGTTTCCATTGATCATCCTTGAGATGTTTCTACAACTTGATTGGGTCCACCTGTGGTAAATGTAATTGATTGGACATGATTTGGAAAGGCACACACCTGTCTATATAAGGTCCCACAGTTGACAGTGCATGTCAGAGCAAAACCCAAGCCATGAGTTTGAAGGAATTGTCCGTAGAGCTCTGAGACAGGATTGTGTCAAGGCACAGATCTGGGGAAGGGTACCAAAAATGTCTGCAGCATTGAAGGTCCCCAAGAACACAGTGGCCTCCATCATTCTTAAATGGAAGAAGTTTGGAACCACCAAGACTCTTCCTAGAGCTGGCCGCCCGGCCAAACTGAGCAATCATGGGAGAAGGGCATTGGTCAGGGAGGTGACCAAGAACCCGATGGTCACTCTGACAGAGCTCTAGATTTCCTCTGTGGAGATGGGAGAACCTTCCAGAAGGACAATCATCTCTGCAGCACTCCACCAATCAGGCCTTTACAGACGGAAGCCACTCCTCAGTAAAAGGCACATGACATCCCACTTGGAGTTTGCCAAAAGGCACCTAAAGACTCAGACCATGAGAAACAAGATTCTCTGGTCTGATGAAACCAAGATTGAACTATTTGGCCTGAATGCCAAGCATCACGTCTGGAGGAAACCTGGCACCATCCCTACGGTGAAGCATGGTGGTGGCAGCATCATGCTGTTGGGATGTTTTTCAGCGGCAGGGATTGGGAGACTAGTCAGGATCAAGGGAAAGATGAACGAAGCAAAGTACAGCGAGATTCTTGATGAAAACCTGCTCCAGAGCGCTCAGGACCTCAGACTGTGCCGAAGGTTCACCTTCCAACAGGACAATGACCCTAAGCACCCAGTCAAGACAACACAGGAGTGGCTTCGGGACAAGTCTCTGAATGTCCTTGAGTGGCCCAGCCAGAGGCCGGACTTGAACCCAATAGAACATCTCTGGAGAGACCTCAAAATAGCTGTGCAGTAACGCTCCCCATCCAACCTGACAGAGCTTGAGAGGATCTGCAGAGAAGAATGGGAAAAACTCCCCAAATACAGGTGTGCCAAGCGTCATACCCAAGAAGACTCGATGCTGTAATCGCTGCCAAAGGTGCTTCAACAAAGTACTGAGTAATTGTTAAAATGTATAAAAACCTGTTTTCGCTTTGTCATTATGGGTATTGTGTGTAGATTGATGAGGGAAAAAATAATTTAATCAATTTTAGAATAAGGCTGTAACGTAACAAAATGTGGAAAAGGTCAAGGGGTCTGAATACTTTCCGAAGGCACTGTATGTACAGCCAGAGTAAGGATATCCCAAAATGTGAACTTTTAATCACCTGCAACCTGCATTTAGAATGATTGCCAAGGTAGGGAAAATGTATAAATGAGACCACCTAAAGCATCTAAATGGGAACAACCATCTCAGAAATGGGTGCAATAAGTCCAACTACTAACAGATTGAATTAGTTTAGAAAATGTATGTTATTTATCTTTGTGTAGCATAAGATCAATCAATCAATGTGAAACCAAAAACACTCATATTGAAACAAACAATTCTAAAAATCAACCTGCAATACGGCATGCTAAGTGTATTTTTAAAATGTGTTTCTATAGCTTCAAAATATGTTTTACAATGATGGGAGGAGATTTGCGGTGGCTTCAAAACAGCACCCCCTGTTATTCGTCTAGTGTATATATAAATCACTTGAGATTATATGTGTACATCGGAAGGTTCATTATGTGCATTTTCATATTTTACATTTTTACATTTTAGTCATTTAGCAGACGCTCTTATCCAGAGCGACTTACAGTTAGTGAGTGCATACATAAAAATAATAATCATACTGGCCCCCCGTGGGAATCGAACCCACAACCCTGGCGTTGCAAGCGCCATGCTCTACCAACTGAGCTACACAGGGCCCATATCTTTGTTCTCCCGGGAACAATACTGTACCCTAACCGTATGTAGTTGTTTTGGTCTCACCCCTCCCTCCCTCCTCTCTTCTCTCTGTCAGTCACAGCGCTGCTAAGGAAGCTCAAACAGCAGTCCAGAGAGAATGTGGAGGACAAGAGGCCAAAGCTACTGAACGCCCTCAAAGAGGTACGGTACATTCTCTCTCTCTCTCTCTCTCTCTCTCTCTCTCTCTCTCTCTCTCTCTCTCTCTCTCTCTCTCTCTCTCTCTCTCTCTCTCTCTCCTCTTGTTTCATATCCCTGATCCCTCATATCTGATACCGACATGAAGGCTGATATATTGTGTATTCCCATCTCGTCTCTACCCTCTTCCCTATCCTCTGCTCCCCACCTCTCCCCTCCCCGCCTTACTCCTCTCCCAAAATGAAGCATGATCCATTGCGCTGTGGGGCAGGCTGTGTACTCACTCCACATCTGCCAGCAGAGTGCTCCCAGTCAGAAATGCCACTCTGCGGCACGCACAGACACACACAGACCCAGACCCTCTCTCAGTCACTCAGTCACACACTAACTAGGGTAATCACAACAAAGCGGCCCCATAGTACAGCCCTCGGCATGCAGTAAGCATACCCCCCAGCCCACCTACGCTCAAGGAATATGCAGACAGACAGCAACATGGGCCCTGGGGGAAGGGAGGGAGGGGGAGGGTCAACCTGCAGGAAAGGTGACATTCTCACAAACCTCCCTGGATGGCATGACACAGGGGTAGGCAGATGCTTCCACTCCACACACATACACATGCACACACACATGCACACACACAGTTGATAGTCTGGGCTTTGGGGAGCCTTGCAGCGCTGTGGCTGGCATGATGTTCTCTGTGGGCATAAACATCTAGTGCTCTGGGCATAGGCCACTGCCAGGTTAACTGTGACTCCCCAAGGGGATGAACCTGAGTGATAAAGGGAAGGAGAGAGCGGTGGAGGAAGGGGATAAAAGAGCAGCTCTAGGCTTGGCCTTGGAGCCTCTCCTGTGTTAGATGCGAGAATGTTATACTGTAATTCCTGTGATGCAGCAATCGTAGATGTTAGAGATAGATTTTCTCCTGACTGCAGGGGATTATATTTCTCAGAGATGCGCAATCATTCATATTACATCACTGGAGGTTTTTCTCAGTAGTACCCTGAGATTAGGTGGGCCAGCTGTGTAATTTCAGAGCATTTGAACTACATATTGGATCCTAAACTCATTCAAGAAAATATATGTTTGATACAGAAATGTTTATCAGGTCTACTGTTCCTCTCAGTTACTCCCTCTGATATATTTTGATTGATAATCATATTGTTATTCTGTTGGGGGGGGTGGGGGTTTCAGCTGGGAGACTTTTATCTGGAGCTTCACTGGGACTTTCAAAGCTGGGGTGAGTTTGCTTTGCATTCTATATAAGTATATGATAAAATTGCCCACAATCAGGCCAAATCACTACAACAGTTCAGTTTCTTTGCAATTTCTAACTACACAAAGTGCATCTACCTAGATTAAGTGTGTGTGTTAATGTGGAGCCCAGTTATGTGGGTGTCAGTAAGGGCTCTCTGCTCAGCTGGTTGGGAACAAAGCGATGCTGAGAGATTGTTTACAACACTGAGGTAATCCTCTGTAGGGAGTGGCCTCGCCATCCCCACACAGACAGACCCTCCCCCTGGTGGTGGCTATACGTCATTACAACGTCGCACCACCAGCATTACTAAGGCCTATGAATGTTTACATCAATTAAGCTTATCTTTTAGATCCATTGATCTTCCTACCATTTCACTGAATTAATTATAGAAGAAATGCTGTTACAAATGTCCCACATTTCTTTGGCTAAATGTCTAGTGGACTCCAGAGAGCAAGCTAACAGTGTGTCAACATGTCCCATTAAATATTGACCTGCTTGTAAAGGTTAAGTGACTGTTCACAACAGTAAAGAAATGGTTGTTGATTGTGTAAGTGTCAGTTGGTAGTATTTGACAGGGAATGTAGTGCCCCTGAGTGGCAAGGGCTCAAATCCAAAGAATGTATTGGGAGATGCCTTTCTATTAGGACTGTTCAGGAGGGTGAAACTTTACAGAACGTTCAGATAGAAATGTATAGTGCAGAGGAGATATAATAGGGAATTGTGCCAGCTCTATACATTCCATTTCAACGTTCTGAACGTTTTGCCTCACAGAATACACCCCAAGTGTTACGCACTGCACACACATTGAGAGAGACTAGGGCCCCACCAGCCCTATTCAATATGCTGGGGGTAGAATGGTCTCAAACAGACACATTGTCCAGTCTGTACTAGCGCAGATCAAACTGAATATTGTACATTAGAATGAAGCAATATATTATGGCATGTTAGTGTGGTGATTGGAACATGGATGGTGCCCTCCAAGGGTTTGAAGTGGTCTCATACCGTACTTGCACATAGCTTGTAAAGAGCATTACATATTAAACTGCAGAACTACATATTGCTGACATGGGCTCTGAAGCGGTTGGTGATTTTCATTATTAAGTGGAGTTTCTACACTTAGGCCTATCGACATCCCCATGTCTTTTTCCCATGTTGCAGTACCTTTGCTCTCCCGAATCCTGCCCTCTGACGTGTGTAAGATCTACAAACACGGCATCAACATCAGGTAAGTCAAGTAATCCTTTACAAATCCCTTGTTTTCATGAAGTTGTAACAAGCAATAATTAGCTTGAAGCCAATAGATAAGACATAAGATGATATCATTGTAAGAAATAAGCATGCCAAACAGATAACAACACAACACATGTAAGAATAAACACAGTATCACTGATAGACCTTGGCTATGCCTTGGACAGATCGGTCTGTCTGTACTGGTCTCAGCTGCTACAGCTATGTACAGCTTGTCCACACACAAACACAATACACAATGTTGCTGAGTCGATACACTGATCATCACCAATCTTTAGTCTTGGTTGGGTGCCCGTCTGTTTCTGCCCCAGCCATCTGGTCATAGTGTTGGCAGAGCAGAGATGCAGTCTTATTGAATGCAAAAAGAGTCAGGTACTGATGTTTGCCCTATGGACATACCCGAGGAGCCACCTCTGTCCAACAACATTTACTAGACTGGTGCTTCTCCGGAGTGATGTCCTCAGCCTTCAGTATTATACTGAAAAGGGCAATGTGATATGGTAAAACCCACGATAATAAAAGTAAATATGCTTTGACAAAGCCCTTTATTGAAGCACTTTCAGGCTTTTAGGGCCCTTGTCAGTTGATTAGAAATCCCTGGCTTTGAACACTACACCCTCTCCCAGCTTATGGGATGGTGTAGCGCCAGCAGGGCAGCTAACGACAAGCTTGGTTAACTAGAGCGTGAAATCCGTTCTCGCACTGCTGTGACTGAGTAGCACGGAATCTGTTTGCAGATCTATTACCTTTGCGCACCTCTCCAAATAATTACACTTACATAGAGAACCAGCACGTACCTTTGCCCTAACTCTACCCACCTACCGGCTCCATTATAATTGGACCAGCGCAGAGTAGTCACATTCAATTATCCCCCATCCAGTAACAAAACACTATTCACCAGTTGGAGTACACAATACAGGTAGAATTGCTTCTCTGGTGTTAGCAGGCTGGTTAATGTATGCTGTTCTGCTGAGCTTCACACGCTTCAGTGTTCAGTGAGAAGAAGCCAGGTTCAGGCTGTGTTGTTCTTCAAAGGGCCTGTATTTTACCCCACACAGCACTGACACACGTGACAAACATGCACACTGAAGCACACAAACAAACACACACACACACACAGACAAATGAAAGAGTTTTAAAGCGTTGCTAGGTTACCTGCCTCACTAATTGCCCCCCTCCTCCCCACCCCCTCTACCATGCTCTATCCAACACTGGAGATTCAGGGCAAATCATTCTGACACATGAAAGTGTTTGTGTGTGGTGGTGAGAAAGTGGTGAAGGGTTATAATTTATTTACCAGGGTTGGAAGCTGTCTAATAGGCTTTCAAAATGTCTGTTTGATATTCCAGAGGTGGGGAGAGAGACCGACCTTGGCATAACTTCATTTACATTCCAATGGTTGAAATTCTCAGCTCTGTCGTACCTCTCACTCTCCACTTTGTGTCTATGTGCAGCCCATACAGTAGTTTAGTTATTCTCTTTGTTGTCACACCTCATTCCTCCACTACTCCATGAAACTAGCTTTTGTCGGAAAACATAGAAATGGGGGTTGTCGCCCATGGCAACTACAACTATTAACGCAAAAGCTGTCTCCGAGCTTTTAGAAACCAAGTTTTAGTTCTTTAGTTTTATTGAAAAAAGCTTCACTTTTACGCTGTATGTTGCTTGGTAACAAGGAAGTGTACTTGTCCTTATACTTGGTGTGTGTGTGTCTCCCTCACTGTGTGTCTCTCTCTTTCTCTATTTCTCATTGCTTCTTTCAATCTTCTTTTGGTTTTTGAGGGGTGTGGAGGGATTATGTAGATGTGATTAAGCAATAAGCATACAAATGAACTATAGGCAATATGTGCTGTTTTAATGTGCTGTTGCTGGTGCTATTGACATTATATTGACCCATGAAGTGGTTTGAATTTCAATTCTATCTCTCCTTCCCTTTCTGTCTGTTTGGTCTTAGACTGGATACCACCCTAATAAACTTCACAGATATGAAGTGCCAGCGTGGTGACCTTAGTTTCATCTTCAAAGGCGACGCCAACCCCTCTGAGTCCTTTGTGGTGCTGGACAATGAACAGAAGGTGTACCAGCGGATACACCACGAGGTGAGACACATGCACGCACACACACAAACACACGTGCACATACACGTACGCACGCAGACACACAAATACACACACACACACACGCACACAAACATACCCTCTTGCATTTCTGCTTGCAGAAGTCTAGCTAATGACCCTCGCTGTCTTGTATTCTGCCTTTCAAAATGATCCCTGTGTCTGTGAAGTGTGTATCAGAGGGCTGTACCTGCTTACTAGCGTGGCGGTGGCTCCTTGTGTTCCAGGAGTCAGAGATGGAGACAGAGGAAGAGGTGGACATCCTTATGAGCAGTGATGTTTACTCTGCCACTCTCTCCACCAAGTCCATCACCTTCTCCAGAGCCCAGACTGGCTGGCTGTTCCGAGAGGACAAAACGGTTGGTTTATACATCACTTTATCGAATACAACCTCTCCGTCTCAAAATGTGACCTCTGCTAATCTACAGTACAGTCTTGTTATTCAATGCAGTACAGGACGCCCATGTCCTTTTCACATTTCCTGCGTTCTATCTCCCCAAAACAAAGTTCAAAGGCAACAGAGTAACCAAAACATAGTGGTCGTGTTTGATAAGCCTCCTGGGAGAGCCACAGGTGTTCACCTGAGGGGAGGGTTCACGTGGTGGTGGTGGTGGTGGGGGGGTATTGCTGTCTGTCTTGGTCCTTTGAGGTTTATTGAAGGGAAATTGATGACTCAATAGGTTTTATTTTCTTGACCTTTGTCGCTCCAGGAGCGTGTGGGAAATTTCCTGGCGGATTTCTACTCGGTGAACGGGCTGGTGCTGGAGTCACGGAAGCGTCGGGAGCACCTGAGCGAGGAGGACATCCTGAGGAACAAGGCCATCATGGAGAGCCTGAGCAAAGGAGGGAACCTTATTGAGCAGAACTACGAGGTGAGCTCCGCTGTGAGGTCCTCTGGCTGCAGAGTACGTGTATATGGCCACAATGTAAACATTCACCCAACTCTTAACCATATTTTCATATCCAGAACGTTCTGCTGGAGCCTACTGGTATGATGTCACCTGTTGGGGGTGTGAGCTAGGCGCTGTGTGTTAAGTGAAGGTACTGTTTGCTTGTACCTGCAGCCAAACTGTGAGTCCAGTCCTGAAAATCTACTCTCCCTCTGGACCCTCGGGGTAGGCCCTCTGACCCCACTGCTTGACACTCTTATATCACCATCCTATGGGATCTCGTCTCACCTCCAGTCACTCCTACCAAAACATGTCAATGCTACATGGACCACGAGAGCGTCACATCTTATCCCTTAGCATAGGGCTCTTTTGATGTAAAACACGTCTGCATGGTTTATTTGGAAATACTTCAGTTGGACTCATCACCCCCCCTTGGGTTTATTTGTAGTTTTATTTGGACATACTGTCTGTCGGAATGAAAACCACACTTCTGTTCCTCGTTTGTGGCATTTTTACCCCCTTCCTCCACCCTAGTGCATATATACCAGGCACAGCAGCCCCCTCTAGTGATGGAAGCTCATAGCTGAACTTTACACACAGTTCCAGTGCTTTCCCTCTCTTTGGGCCTCTAGATCGTTCTAGAGTTTGCTTTGGGAGCCCTTGTCTAAGCACTGCACAGTCACAGTCTCACAATGCTCAATATATGCTTTTTAGCGGCTCTGTTGTTTTCGTTGGTCCTGTCCTGTCATGAACTGGGTTTTGTGTTGTCAATGTGTCCTATGGTATGTACTTCCTGTAGTATTGTTGTCCTTGTACTGTGATGGTAAATGTTTTTAAGCATTTTTCATCGGTTGTCCAAAGTTTATTTTTACTGTGTATTTAACCAGTATTAAAACCTGTGAGCATATAGGTTAAGGTCAGGTCAGCACAGTATTGAACGGGAAAAACTGCTTACACAATCCATTTTGCATCCATCCATGTTTGTATAAGTATTTCCCTGCTCAGTGTAAACTGTTTTGCAGAAGTAGGTTGAGGGAAAAATAACAGTCCGAGTTCGTCCCAGCACTGACGTCCCCCTCTGTTTACTCCGGCGGTGGTGGCATAGCAGAGCGGGTCAGTGCGGCGCCTGGGGACACAGATAGCGGGGTTTAAAGCAGGGCTCTGTACTATTGACTGTGTGGATGAAGGCTAAAACCCCTGGTGCCACGGAGCGACGGGGGGCACGGCCGACAGACGGACTGGCATACCAGGAGATCACGGGCCGGAGGCTGTGTGTACTCTGCCCCCGTCACAACAACAGGAGCGGTGGGAGCGAGAGGTGTGCGAGCCAACGCCCATCATGAGGCCACAGCAAATGTATCAAAACACTGTGATCCACCACCGCTCAGGGTTGCATAGGGATAATAACATTGTCCCGTTTGAAGTAAAGGGAACCCTACGTTTGAATGATGGGATACTGACTGTATCATCTGGTGCCAGTTCTGTCTTTCTTATTTTGAAGTAGGCCATAGTACATTATAGTGGATGCTTCTCAATTCAAGTTTCAGAAAACACAGCCACTCATAGTGAGGGGTCAGTTAGAGAGAGTTCAGTATTAGTGTGGGTGTGCATGTGTGTTTGTGCATACATGCGTATTTGTGGACGTGCATTGGTTGGTATCCTCTAGGTTGCCAAGGCCTCAGTATTGGCAGTAGCCTACTGTTGAGGAGCCAGGTGTGCTAACCTATGTGAGGTAGTAAGCCTGTGTCCATTGCTAGCAACGCGCATGCCCCACCCACCCAAGGATCTGTATTTTTCAGCCATCTATTTCCTGTGTTTGAGGGGTGCAAAATCCACTTGTCACTTAATAAATCTCGCTGGATTGAGTGCTTTCATGTTACTCCTGCAACTCTTTCATACTCTTGCTTGTGCCTGTAGTTATTTTTTTCCCGTTAACGTTTGTAATGACCTGTCAAACACTCCGGTAATGGCTGAAATGGGTTCAAGGGAAAACATTGTCTTTCCATTGAATCTATAAGAACGGTAAAGCTTTGTCGGGAATTTAACGCACCGTCGCGACACCTACATCACGAGAAAGAGAAGAACAATAACTTTATTTTAATGGGTGTAAATTTTTTTGTGGAATTTAAAAAAGTAATCATTTAATACAGTTGAAATGTTTACAAATTAGATGCGCTGAAATGAAAGCAACTTCCGAAAATGAACACTGATTATAATGATATTATGTTTGATCTTGCAAACAATGTAAAGTATGTTTAGATAGGTGTAATCTAGAGCCAAGCGTCTTGATTTTTAATCCGAGGGTATCCTGCTATTGACACCCTTGTTGCAAGAGAACGTGACAACATCAGTCATTAATGAGGCAGTCTAGGCAGGACATAGGTGCGTTCAGTTCACTTGAACGTTTGCTACTTTACGGAACGGTTTGTA
The DNA here is from genome assembly GCF_964263955.1 of Coregonus lavaretus. Taxonomy (NCBI): domain Eukaryota; kingdom Metazoa; phylum Chordata; class Actinopteri; order Salmoniformes; family Salmonidae; genus Coregonus; species Coregonus lavaretus. Next base: position 32,233,965 of record NC_139993.1, on the reverse strand, counting down.
CTGAACGACACGTTTCCCCAAAACGTTCTTGAACAGACTTTGAGGTACATTTGGTGGTGTGGTGAGGTGTGGCTTGAAGCAATGAGTGACGTATTTATAGGGCAGTTGCTATGCTGACAGCGTTCCCCAACCTCCCCGTTTTTCAACTGGTCGTTCAGTACAGCACCTTTTCCGTTCAATTGAACGTTCGAGAACGTAAAAACGTACTGAATGCAGCCCTGGTGAGTGCAGGTAGGGTAGACAGAGCGAGTGTTTGGTGGTTGCTGCCCTGTTCCACACCTTTATGTTGATGTATTCATATATGCAAACACACATGGTGTATTTATGCAAATGAGGCACATGTAATTTTCTTTATTTTAACACAAAATAACAACTATTTGCTGATACAATAAGAAAATGTATGAGTGCATTCTAAGAGAGCATTTTACATTACATTTAATAGCTGAATTCCCACCAAATCCCTGAATTCCATTCATTGATTGTCGGTGCCAGTAAGTATTCAGTCAATATCTGATGGATTATACAAATTCAAAACGTTTGGAGTATCTTCATCCATTGTCCAACTGTTGCATTTATTAAAACCTTTTAACAATTTCGATGACCGTGGCTACTTTGATGTCCAGAGAGATGATAACCTAAGGTCAAGGTGCTGGTGACGAGGCACGTGTCGAGAATTAACGACTGAGTCTGTGCTTTAATGAAATGACCACTTTTCTTTCATGCAGTTTGTGTGCAGCTGTAAAATCATCAAGTTGTTTTTACCACTGGCAGTGTGTTGTTCATGCGGTCACTCCCACTCTCAGTATTAGTGATGTATTTGGGCCCTCTATTGGCACAAATGTGGTTGTGCATCCTACATTTCATTCACCTCAGGTGGATGCAGGCAAAATCTTAAACAATTTAGCAAAAACATAAAGCCATTTTGAGAAGCTCATTAAAAAAATCCCTTTTGAAGTGATTAGCTTGGGATTGTTTTGCTTTTAGTGTGCAGTTTATGTCTGAATGTGTTTTTGTTTTTCTTTGTAGTCAGTTTGATGTCTGACTTTATGATATTTGTTTATTCCCATGCTCAGTTTGATGTCTGACTTTGTTCTGTGTATCTTTGTATTGCCAGGTGTCTGTTCTTGCCATTCATGTGTGTTCCCTCTCTCTTTAGCCTGTGAGGCGACAGTCACTAACTGCCCCTTCACCCAACACTATCTCCTGGGAGGACTACATCAACGCAGAAAACGGAAAGTATGTGTGACCATCACCTTCTCACAAGTACACTTCTTACACGCTTCCTTTCACGAGTGCACTCTTCCTCATTGTTAATCTCAAATGTCTACATACATCTAATCAAATCACATTTTAGAACAGGTGTATGCTTACTTAAAGGTCCTTTTCCAATAATGCAGAGTTAAAAATACACAGTGAATAACAATAAAGAATAAAAAATAACATGGATATAGGGAGTAGAAAGCCAGTATGAGGGTTAGCGCTCAGGCTAGAATGAATGGCGGCCGGTGCGTGGGAGAGAAAATATCTGTAGTGTTCGGAAAGTACTCACACTCAAGAGGAATAACCCAAGGAGGCCGAGATGCAAAAATAATGTAATTAATTTAATCCATGCTCGAAAGAATACAAAAAGTGGAAGTGCCAGGTACAAACTACTTAAGAAGACACACCTGCTGTGCGCAACAGGTGCAGGCAGATAGTTGATTAGATACTGGTGAATAGGGAGTCAAAGCATATTAACAAGGAATATATAGAAGAGTATCAAAAATGGACAATTCAAATGTCACATAATTGGAAAGAGACAACCGTCTGGGCTACATAACAATATCAGAAGCAATAGATATGAAATACTCAAGTAGGCTGAAAAGCTCAGAGAGCGGCTGGGACTGCTGGTGCGTGTAGACAACACTACAGGAAACATACAAGGTCCAATTCCTCATTCAACTCTTGGGGGTGTAGTTTTTAAGTAGAAGATCCATCGGGGTTCGCACTGGATATACAGGGAGTACCTGTACCAAGTTGATGTCCAGGGGTACGAGGTAATTGAGGTAGCTATGTACAGATAGGTAAGGGTTAAGTGACTAGGCACCAGGATAGATAACAGACAGTAGCAGCAGCGTATGTGGTGAGTGTGAAAGTGTGTGTGTGTGTGGCGTCAGTATGCATGTGTGTGCATGTTATATGTGTGTGGGCGTATGCAGTGTGTGTGTGTGTGTGTGTTGGGGTGTCAGTGTAATTATGTGTGAGTGTGTGTGGGTAGAGTCCAGTGTGTGTGTGTAGAGTCAGTGCAAGAGAGTTAGTGCAAAAAACGGTAAATGCAGGTAGTCCTGGAGCCATTTGATTAGCTATTTGATTAGCTATTTAGCAGTCTTGTTTAGCAGTCTTATGGCTTGTGGGTAGAAGCTGTTCAGGTTCCTGTTGGTTCCAGACTTGGTGCACTGGTACTGCTTGACGTGCGGTAGCAGAGAGAACAGTCTATGGCTTGGGTGGCTGGAGTCTTTGAAAATGTTTTGGGCCTTCCTCTAACACCGCCTGGTATAGAGGTCCTGGATGGCAGGGAGCTCGGCCCCAGTGATGTACTGGGCCGTACGCACTACCCTCTGTAGTGCCTTGCGGTCGGAGGCCGAGCAGTTGCCATACCAGGCAGTATGCTCTCGATGGTGCAGCTGTAGAACCTTTTGAGGATCTGAGGACCCATGCCAAATCTTTTCAGTCTCCTTAGGGGGAATAGGTTTTGTCGTGCCCTCTTCATGACTGTCTTGGTGTGCTTGGACCATGTTAGTTTGTTGGTGATGTGGACACCAAGGAACTTGAAGCTCTCAACCTGCTCCACTACAGCCCGTCGATGAGAATGGGGGCGTGCTCTGTCCTCTTCTTTTTCCTGTAGTCCACAATCATCTCCTTTGTCTTGATCACGTTTAGGGAGAGGTTGTTGACCTGGCACCACACGGCCAGGTCTCTGACCTCCTCCCTATAGGCTGTCTCATCATTGTCGGTGATCAGGCCTACCACTGTTGTGTCATCGGCAAACTTAATGATGGTGTTGGAGTCGTGCCTGGCCATGCAGTCATGAGTGAACAGGGAGTACAGGAGGGGACTGAGCACGCACCTACCTACCTACCTACAGGTTGTGCTCTTTTTTTTTTACACTGAACAAAAATATAAACACAACATGCAACAATTTCAAAGATTTTACTGAGTTACAGTTCATATAAGGAAATCAGGCCCTAATCTATGGTTTTCACATGACTGGAATACAGATATGCATCTGTTGGTCACAGATACCTACAAAAAAAAGTAGGGGCGTGAATCAGAAAACCAGTCAGTATCTAGTGTGACCACCATTTGCCACATGCAGCGTGACATTGTGGCCTGTGGAATGTTGTCCCACTCCTCTTCAATGGCTGTGCGAAGTTGCTGGATATTGGCGGGAACTGGAACACGCTGTCGTACATGTCGATCCAAAGCATCCCAAAAATGCTCAATGGGTGACATGTCTGGTGAGTATGCAGGCCATGGAAGAACTGGGAGATTTTCAGCTTCCAGGAATTGTGTACAGATTCTTGCAACACGGGGCTGTGCAATATCATGCTGAAACATGAGGTGATGGCGGCGGATGAATGGCACGACAATGGGCCTCAGGATCTCGTCACGGTATCTCTGTGCATTCAAATTGCAATCGATAAAATGCAGTTGTTTTCTTTGTCCGTAGATTATGCCTGCCCATACCATTACCCCACCGCCACCATGGGGCACTCTGTTCACAACATTGACATCAACAAACCATCTGTACCGGGCTCTCTGCCATCTGCCCGGTACAGTTGAAACCGAGATTCATCCGTGAAGAGCACACTTTTACAGCGTGCCAGTGGCCATCGAAAGTGAGCAATTGCCCACTGAAGTCAGTTACGACGCCGAACTGCAGTCAGGTCAAGACCCTGGTGAGGACGACGAGCATGCAGATGAGCTTCCCTGAGACGGTTTCTGATAGTTTGTGCAGAAATTCTTCGGTTGTGCAAACCCACAGTTTCATCAGCTGTCCAGTTGGCTGGTCTCAGAAGATCACGCAGGTGAAGACGCAGGATGTGGAGGTCCTGGGCTGGCGTGGTTACACGTGGTCTGCGGCTGTGAGGGCGGTTGGACGTACTGCCAAATTCTCTAAAACGAAGTTGGACGCGGCTTATGGTAAAGAAATGAACATTCAATTCTCTGGCAACAGCTCTGGGGGACATTTCTGCAGACAGCATGCCAATTGCACGCTCCCTCAAAACCTGAGACATTTGTGGCATTGTGTGACAAAACTGCACATTTTAGAGTGGCCTTTTATGGTCCCCAGCACAAGTTGCACCTGTGTAATTATCATGCTGTTTAACCAGCTTCTTGATATGAGACACCCTTCAGGTGAATTGATTATCTTGGCAAAGGAGAAATGCTCACTAACACTGATGTAAACATTTATTTAGCAAAATTTGAGATAACTAATATTTTTGTGCGTATGGACATTTTCTGGCACCTTTTATTTCAGCTCATGAAACATGGGACCAACACTTTACATGTTGCCTTTGTATTACTCAGTATATTATTTCTCAAGTAGGTTTCCTCAAGGAGAAAGTCTCCACTTCTACTTTATGTAAAATATAAAACAAAAACACTATAGTAAATACTACAGTAATTTCTGCAAAAATACTACAGTATACTACAGTCCAAAAACACCACAGTAAATACTATAGTATATACTACAGTTTTCTTTTCCTACTTTTCCTACAGACTTTTGTTCGCAAAAACACTACAGTGAATACTATAGTATTCATACCATAGTGTAGTATTTTTTAATGTGGGTGGTACGTTCTGTTTGAGTTTTTGATTGTAAGCAGGAAGGGAGAGGTTAGAGTTATAGTCTGATTTGCTAAAGGGAGGGCGAGGGAGGGCCTTGTATGCGTTTCTGTGTTTGGAGTAAAGGTGATCTAGAGTTTTGTCACCTCTAGTTGCACAGGTGACATGTTGGTAAAAGTGAGGTTAAACAGATTTCAGTTTCCCTTCATTAAAATCACTGACCACGAGAAACACTGCCTCTGAATGTGCATTTTCTTGTTTGCTTATAGCCCTATACAGTTTGTTGAGTGCGGTCTTAGTGCCAGAATTGTTTTGTGGTGGTAAATAGACTGCTACGAAAAATATAGATGAAAACTCTCTTGGTAAATAATATGGATTGCATCATGAGGTAATCTAACTCAGGCGAGCAAAAACTTGAGACTTCCTTAACATTGGAGATCACGCACCAACTGTTGTTAACAAAGAGACACACGTCTCCTCCCCCTGTTTAAATTATTAATTGCATCGTATCCATACCATTTATTACAACACATTTTAAAAATTGTGTGGACATAAAGTATTTTCTCTGCAGTACGGTGCAGAGCTAGGAACTGAGCTGATCTGCCATATTCACCCTATCATGTAATATCTATTCACTCTCTCCCATCAGTAATTTACTTTCAGGAACACAGTTAGTCAGACCTTGCACTACTTGTACTCCTCCCCAGGGGGATTCTCTCTTTCCTTTTTTTTCCTTCAAAAGTGTTCACCTCATTTTCTGACTGACATTCTTCTCCTTCAGAGTGCCTCATCTAGGAAGAGACCTGGTATGCAAAGAGAGCAAGAAAAACTTCAAAGCGACCGTAGCCATGAGTCAAGACTTCCCTCTGGGCATTGAATCGTAAGTCTCCTCTTCTATTACCCCCAGACGACCTTGAAGTCTAGACAGACAGCAGTAGTTGCCAGACAGGATACATTTTAATAACGTTCATTTTTTCCCCATAAAGTATTGAAATCTGAGTTTTAACTTATTCTGGGCTTAAAAGGTTGATTGACACAGTGCATGTATTTATTTGCACCAAAGAAAACAAGTGACAGACAACAATACATAAATTAATTGATCAGTAATCACACACAAAAAAAATGAAAACCTCACTTTTGTGGTGTGCAGAGGCCTCATTTTCTCATGATTATCCCCATCACTCATTGCATGTGCTAGTGACTGTAGCTTACTGTACTCTCTGGCATGAAGTGATGCATGAAACCCATTCTTTATTGAGTGAGAATGAAAGACTGATCTTTTTTGTTGTTAATTTTTAGGTTATTAAACGTTCTAGAGGTGATAGCACCCTTCAAGCACTTTAATAAACTCAGAGAGTTTGTTCAAATGAAACTCCCTCCTGGTTTCCCTGTCAAACTGGGTAAGTACTATGTATAGTATACTGCTTAGTTAGTGGGAAACATATTCTACAATATAAGAGATCTAGTTGGACGCCTACTGGCTGACCAGCAATATTCCCTGATGTTATAACATGTTTACATTTGTCGTTTCTCCACACAGATATCCCTGTCTTTCCAACCATCACGGCCACGGTGACTTTTCAAGAGTTCCGCTACGACGAGTTTGAGGAGTCCATCTTCACCATAGCCAATGAGTACAAAGAGGACCCCACCCGCTTCCCTGACCTTTAACCCCTTTGGCTGGACACCAGAAAGGGTCACCTATGAAAGGGCATTGATATTTCATCAAGTTGTCTTAGGAGAAGAAGACAAGAAAAGGAAGTTGTATGTGTAAGGTTTTAAATGGAAGTGAAAAGATGGAGCTACTGTCTAGAGCTTTGTTTGGAGTAGCTTCACTGAACTTTGGGCACTGTTTAGATGCACTACAGCCAGTCAGTACTGGGCTGAGTTGCCCTTGGCAGCAGAGGGGAGGACCTACTGCGCCAGTCGATAATCAACTCTTTGGTACTCCACCTGAAAGCAATGATAGACACGCTAGGAAATTGAATTGTACCAGAGCAAAGTTGTCTTATCCTATTTGACTGGCAGCAAGCGTGGCATTATAAGTATTACATATAAGAATTGTTTTCATATTCTACCTTTTTAAACTATGTAACAAACTGTACAATTCAGTTAAAGGAAATTAACCAGGAGTGAAAGTTGTCTGTAGATGATAAGGTACGAATGAAGTACAATGTAAGGGCTCGAATCAATCCGTATCGCAGAAGTTCAGCACTACAGCACGATAGCAATTTAAAGTCAATGTTCCCGCGTTAGCGGAGACTGCATTCACGGTAAATGCTGCATATGTCGGCTCAATCTAAAATTACCTGTACATTTCAATCACGCTATAGCGCTAAACTTCAGCGATACGGATTGAATATAGACCTAAATTGAATTTTTACAGGTAGCAAAAATCAGGCCTTTTCCTTGTGCAAGGTGTAAATACCTGTTTTATATTTGTTTTATTTTGTATTTTTTCTTTTTCTTTGTGTTAATATGGGGGTAGATGTCTTCTATGACAAGAACAGTTTCTGAAGTTTGTTGCCGAGCCTAGTTGACGTGAGTTCACCCAAGAGGTCATTGGTTTGTATCGTGGTGGCAATGGATATTTTTGTACATTTAATATTGTGCTGGTAAGTCTCCAATTTTGCTTTGTTTTTTTGTCTTCATTGTCAAACATATGTCAAGTCTTTGTTGACCTCTCCCCTGCAGACTTATGTATGAGCCAAGTGTACAAAGCACTGTGAGGTCTTACATCCTTGAGTTTTACAAGGACTGGATTATTCAGCAGAGTTGCCATCTTCAGAACAGTTTCAGTTGAGTCCTGTTTGCTTCTGAACATTGCAAAATGTTGCTCTTCCTTTAAGCCCTGTTTATACCTGGTTCTAACATGCATCCTTGTCCTGATCTTGTCCACATTCTGATTGTGCCCACATTTTCAGATGGGTGTAGACAATTAAAAGACTCATTGTGAGTCTGGATATCTTACAAGTGTAGACAGATCTGGACAGTGAAACCATTTAAATCATCATCATCCCTTCTGAAATCATTGACTGGTGGCACCATTGATTTATGGCATCGATATGTGTCTTAAAACAAATCAATATTATTTTGAAAGAATAGCTGTCAAATCATTTGCATACAGGGAGGGATCTGGAACTCTAGTCACAATGCAGACACAGAAGATGGATATTAGACATTTTAATAACATGTTGACATATTTCTGAAAATGTGGGCACTCAATGTGGACAAGATCAGGACAAAGGACGCATGTTCGCGCCAGGTATATACAAGGCTTTACTTTCAAGGAAAAGGTCAAATCCAATAATAAGCTTAACTATGCCTTGCTTCAGGAATGAAATAGGACTTCTCTGAAGTGGTGCTCAATTGGTTCCGCTGGGTATGGTGTACAACTGGGTTTGCTGAGCTGGAGTGTGATCAATACAGCACCAGAAGCAATAGAAATGGCAGAATGCTTTGTACTCCCGACTCATTTTCTTTGTACGTTGATCAGGGCCCTATTGACGTAGCCAGTAGTTATAATAAACCTTTCCATCATGCTTCCATGCCACACTACTGGTTAGTGCTGCAAATGGAAATGTGCTTTCTTTACTTTTTGTTGTGGGCTGAATGTTACTTTACTCCTTACCATGGCTTTAGCTGCCAGGAGCTGATGTAAACACTTATGTTTTCATGCATCTACATGCCAGTTGTACAGCAAGAAACCTTGTATAAGCCTGACACTATTTTCATATGAAAAACATTTTTACTAAAATAAAATGTCCACGTCTAAATGAACTTGTCTACCATTTGTTTATCATGCGTTTAAAAACTGGTGCAGGCTATCGAACATATCCTACCACAGAACATAGCCATTTCGACCAAGTTTTATTATATACTTTCCTTTGTAAAACATGTAGACAGTACAAGGTGTTCCATCATAATAATCCAAACACTCATTTCGATCTACAGTTTACAGTATATCGTCACAGGTGTGGGAGGGCATGTCTACAGACAACAGTATTAAGTGCTTTACAGATTGAGTCAAGGGACCAACCCATGCCCTGTAAAAGGTTTAAGTATGCATCATTTCAGTGAGTCATTTAGGAGAAAACAGTTCCTCTACGTTCAAGATTAGTAAAATCTTTTAGGACAAAAATAGAAACCAATTTCAAAATCCCTCACATTCAACAGGACCTTCAATTTAAAAGTACAGCAACGTGACATTTTTTTGTTATCTTTTGCAAAAATAATTTGGGACAGAATTCCTACACATGCTCACTAGACACGGTCCACTATAGAAATAAACTGGCTATTTCAAACAGGAACAAGAATGTCCCTAACCAGTCTAGAGATGGAAAGTGTCTCTAAAATGCTAAAAACTGTACATCGTCCCCAATAAGACTACAACCCACGACTCCCACAAGTATTCATTTAAAAGATCAGACGTTATCTAGGTGCCTTTAAAAAGAGAACGGTAGGGAATGGAGCCTATGGCGGTTTTCAGTGATCTGTAACGTCATCTGGCTGGGTCTCCCTGGGCGGCACTCAGTCGCTCATCTCCATGTCTTCCTCATCATGGTGGTCATCTCCGTTCTGTTTGGACTTCTTGCCGCTCTCTCCTACAGGCTTCTCGTCAGACTCCTGGGGCTTCGGAGGGGATGCAGAATCGGAGTCACTCTTCCTCTCCTCTACCTCTCCCTCTTTTCCACTGTCATAGCCTTGCTCCTCTTCGTCATAATCCCTGGTCACCTGCAAGAGCAAAGCGCTCTGAGCAATAAAGGAATGAATGGCACATGAAACAGATCAGTCAGGACATAAAAACATTCAGGGTCGGTTTTTAAAAAAAGCTATTTCGACGGACATACAGTGCGGAAAAAAAGTATTTAGTCAGCCACCAATTGTGCAAGTTCTCCCACTTAAAAAGATGAGAGAGGCCTGTAATTTTCATCATAGGTACACGTCAACTGACAGACAAAATGAGAATTTTTTTTCCAGAAAATCACATTGTAGGATTTTTAATAAATGTATTTGGAAATTATGGTGGAAAATAAGTTTTTGGTCAATAACAAAAGTTTCTCAATACTTTGTTATATACCCATTGTTGGCAATGACACAGGTCAAACGTTTTCTGTAAGTCTTCACAAAGTTTTCACACACCGTTGCTGGTATTTTGGCCCATTCCTCCATGCAGATCTCCTCTAGAGCAGTGATGTTTTGGGGCTGTCGCTGGGCAACACAGACTTTCAACTCCCTCCAAAGATTTTCTATGGGGTTGAGATCTGGAGACTGGCTAGGCCACTCCAGGACCTTGAAATGCTTCTTACGAAGCCACTCCTTCGTTGCCCGGGCGGTGTGTTTGGGATCATTGTCATGCTGAAAGACCCAGCCACGTTTCATCTTCAATGCCCTTGCTGATGGAAGGAGGTTTTCACTCAAAATCTCACGATACATGGCCCCATTCATTCTTTCCTTTACACGGATCAGTCGTCCTGGTCCCTTTGCAGAAAAACAGCCCCAAAGCATGATGTTTCCACCCCCATGCTTCACAGTAGGTATGGTGTTCTTTGGATGCAACTCAGCATTCTTTGTCCTCCAAACACGACGAGTTGAGCTTTTACCAAAAAGTTATATTTTGGTTTCATCTGACCATATGACATTCTCCCAATCCTCTTCTGGATCATCCAAATGCACTCTAGCAAACTTCAGACGGGCCTGGACATGTACTGGCTTAAGCAGGGGGACACGTCTGACACTGCAGGATTTGAGTCCCTGGCGGCGTAGTGTGTTACTGATGATAGGCTTTGTTACTTTGGTCCCAGCTCTCTGCAGGTCATTCACTAGGTCCCCCCGTGTGGTTCTGGGATTTTTGCTCACCGTTCTTGTGATCATTTTGACCCCACGGGGTGAGATCTTGCGTGGAGCCCCAGATCAAGGGAGATTATCAGTGGTCTTCCATCTCAAGGGAGATTATCAGTGTCTTCCATTTCCTAATAATTGCTCCCACAGTTGATTTCTTCAAACCAAGCTGCTTACCTATTGCAGATTCAGTCTTCCCAGCCTGGTGCAGGTCTACAATTTTGTTTCTGGTGTCCTTTGACAGCTCTTTGGTCTTGGCCATAGTGGAGTTTGGAGTGTGACTGTTTGAGGTTGTGGACAGGTGTCTTTTATACTGATAACAAGTTCAAACAGGTGCCATTAATACAGGTAACGAGTGGAGGACAGAGGGGCCTCTTAAAGAAGAAGTTACAGGTCTGTGAGAGACAGAAATCTTGCTTGTTTGTAGGTGACCAAATAATTATTTTCCACCATAATTTGCAAATAAATTCATAAAAAATCCTACAATGTGATTTTCTGGATTTTTTCTCTCAATTTGTCTGTCATAGTTGATGTGTACCTATGATGAAAATTACAGGCCTCTCATCTTTTTAAGTGGGAGAACTTGCACAATTGGTGGCTGACTAAATACTTTTTCCCCCCACTGTATAACAGATACGATTAGAATGAGACGTTAATGTGGGAAAGTCAGTGGTTGCACACCTTGACATCTCCTTTCTCGCTGTCAGATTTGCGGTCTCTGTCCTTATCCTTGTCTTTGCTCTTCTTCTTACTGGTGGATCGTTCTCTTTCGTCTCGGCTCCGGTCGTCTTTCCTCTCGCGATCCCTGTCACGGTCCTTCTCTCGCTCTTTGTCCTTCTTTTTGTCCTTCTTGTGCCTGTGGGAACAAAAACGATTGTTTAAATACAGACAGGTACACCTACAGATTACTGCACTGTGTAGCCCAGTGTGGTTCTGAACCAGGACGACCCTCTTATGTACCACACTCACCTTCTAGGGGAAGGGGACCTGGACAGTTTCCTCTTTGGGGACCTGGACTTCTTTGGTGACCGAGAGGCGCTGCGGCTTCTCCTACGTCTCCTGTTGAAGACCAGAAATTAAAGATGTGAGGGAAACATCTAACCCTACATTCCACTGGTTGTCTTTGGGTTCCTGAAAGGTTCAGAATATCAAGAGGGTCAATGCATTTAGGTCAATCTAACCAGACTCCTCCTTTATTTAAACCACTCACCGACTGATGCTTCGAGACCTCCTGGTACTGCTGTAGCTCTTAGGCGGCGTCCTGGAGCGCTTTTTGGATTTCTCCTCTTTTCTCCGATCCCTAAAAGCAGGAAAAACATTGAAGGCAAACAATGATTTGAAGGAATCCTGAAACAGGTACATCATGCACCACATTTTCCCTGATCCCCGCTGTGAATAAAACACTGTAGATGGCCACCCACCTGGATTTACTCCGTCTACCCCTCTCTCTGGAGTGGGACTTCCTTCTGCGGGGGCTCTTTGACCGCCTCCTGTTCCTTGAGTGGGACCTCCGTCGAGACCTGCTCTTTGATCGCCTGCAATCAGATTAGACAGGTTTTTTAACCAGAACTCAGAGCTGTCCCAACTAATCCATGCACTCAAACCACTCAAGATGCATCATGACTGGTTTGATGACGTTTTCCAATATCTACTCATGAATATACATATACAATATACATGTAAAGTGGGGCTAACCTTCAGCACATCCAAAATTGCTGATTTAATTAAGGTATACCGTTTCTCATCAGCGGCGTACCTGTGACGAGACCTGGACCTCTTCCGCCTCGACCGGGACCTGGAGCGGGAATGTTTGCGCTTTTCGTCTTTCTTATCTGCAAAGAGGAAGAATGAAAGCTCAGGAAACTCCAAAGTAACAATACAAATCTGTGGGAACTGACTAACATTACAACCGCCAATGTCTGAAGACGTGAGGAAGAGCACCATAGAAGACAGGAATGAGTAATTCAGTCAAAATACAAGTGTAATACTGCAAATATAAGTGGTCTATATTAGCAAGAACTCACTTCCAGGCTCGATAGCGGCAGAGATGAGTGACTGGGCCTCTCTGACCCGCTTCATGGCCTCCTCTATCTCCTTGTTGGAGTCATTCTTCATACTAGGATTAACCATCACACCAGCAGCCATTTGATTCATCCTGCAATGGTCAAACCCCAGTTAGTCACCCAAAAATAATACAGATGACTTCACCACATACTCAATAATAACATTCTTTAGGTCAGAATTGGGGGTGATACTTACTTAGTAGGATCCATGGACTGAATAAGCTTCAGAAAGTCAGCAGAGAGGGCCTGAAATAGTAGAGAACACAAAAATGCATATCTAAACTCAGCAAAAAAAGAAACGTCCCTTTTTCAGGCCCCTGTCTTTCAAAGAATTTGTAAAAATCCAAATAGCTTCACAGATCTTCATTGTAAAGGGTTTAAACACTGTTTCCCATGCTTGTTCGGTGAACCATAAACAATTAATGAACATGCACCTGTGGAACGGTCGTTAAGACACTAACCGGTTACAGACGGTAGGCAGGTAGCTTAGTGGGTAAGAGCGTTGTGCCAGTAACCGAAAGGTCGCTGGTTCTAATCCCCGAGCCGACTAGGTGAAAAATCTGTCGATGTGCCCTTAAGCAAGGCACTTAACCCTAAATGCTCCTGTAAGTCGCTCTGGATAACAGCGTCTGCTAAATGACTAAAATGTAAAATGTAAATGTAATTAAGGTCACAGTTATCAAAACTTAGGACACTAAAGAGGCCTTTCTACTGACTCTGAAAAACACCAAAAGAAAGATGCCCAGGGTCCCTGCTCATCTGTGTGAAAGTGCCTTAGGCATGCTGCAAGGAGGCATGAGGCCAGGGAGACGCTTAAGACAGGGAGACAGGACGGACAGCTGATCGTCCTCACAGTGGCAGACCACGTGTAACAACACCTGCACAGGATCGGTACATCCGAACATCACACCTGCGGGACAGGTACAGGATGGCAACAACAACTGCCTGAGTTACACCAGGAACACACAATCCCTCCATCAGTGCTCAGACTGTCCGCAATAGGCTGAGAGAGGCTGGACTGAGGGCTTGTAGGCCTGTTGTAAGGCAGGTCCTCACTAGACATCACCGGCAACAACGTCGCCTATGGGCACAAACCCACTGTCGCTGGACCAGACAGGACTGACAAAAAGTGCTCTTCACTGACGAGTCATGGTTTTGTCTCACCAGGAGTGATGGTCGGTTTCGCGTTAATCGTCGAAGGAATGAGCGTTACACCGAGGCCTGTACTCTGGAGCGGGATCGATTTGGAGGTGGAGGGTCCGTCATGGTCTGGGGCGGTGTGTCACAGCATCATCGGACTGAGCTTGTTGTCATTGCAGGCAATCTCAACGCTATGGGTTACAGGGAAGACATCCTCCTCCCTCATGTGGTACCCTTCCTGCAGGCTCATCCTGACATGACCCTCCAGCATGACAATGCCACCAGCCATACTGCTCGTTTTGTGCGTGATTTCTTGCAAGACAGGAATGTCAGTGTTCTGCCATGGCCAGCGAAGAGCCCGGATCTCAATCTCATTGAGCACGTCTGGGACCTGTTGGATCGGAGGGTGAGGGCTAGGGCCATTCCCACCAGAAATGTCAGGTAACTTGCAGGTGCCTTGGTGGAAGAGTGGGGTAACATCTCACAGCAAGAACTGGCAAATCTGGTGCAGTCTATGAGGAGGAGATGCACTGCAGTACTTAATGCAGCTGGTGGCCACACCAGATACTGACTGTTACTTTTGATTTTGACCCCCCCTTTGTTCAGGGACACATTATTCAATTTCTGTTAGTCACATGTCTGTGGAACTTGTTCAGTTTATGTCTCAGTTGTTGAATCTTGTTATGTTCATTCCACAGTGGAGTCATTAGTTTGTAGCCCAAACAATTCGGACGCTACAGACAGAAGATGGTACATCATCTTTACCGACTTCAGACGTGTCGGAGAGCAAAACGGAGAACACCATTGTGTTCGTAAGCATCTCATCTTTCCAGCGGTTATATTAGTTTGTAGGTCAAACAGTTTGGAAGCTACAGACGTTAGTGAGAGGACCAATTTTTGGGATGTCTCATGGTCTGACAAAGGCAGCTGTAGCTCGGCCACTTCCATCGAGGATGCGGAAGGCCCACATAGTCGGATGCGGTGGATTGAGACGCAGACCATGCAAAAAAACTGACATCTCTAGCTTAAATTGACAGATTTTGATGGGGATTTTTTAAATCATGTTACTTAAGAATTAATACTATAACCTACACCCGTTTTAAAGTACAGAGATTTGTGAAATAGAAAGTAGCCATGTCCAACCTGGGGGTTCATGTTGCCAGACATGCCCATGGCAGCCATGTGATCCATGTTCGGATTTCCGAGAGCTGAAAGAGGTACGCCTCCCATCTGCAAGGACAAGGGATACACATCAGACAAATCTTCCTTCCAGCTACTTTTTATGTTGTCAAAATGGGGCCTTACATGGTTACACAGTTGATAGGTCTCAATACGACACCAATAGATACACACTTCTTGCAGAATACTTACCGACGCCAAAGGATTTGGAGTGGGGAGAAGGCCTCCTCCAGGCATGCATCCTGCCACAGCGTTCGCTGGTGCCAGCAGTGACAGAGCTTTAGACTCATCAGGAATCACTCCTGGAGAAAAACACCACAGAATCAGTACAGGCCTTTGCAAACATCCATCACACTCAAACAGAGCAACAAACAAACCACCTCAAACTAACTACTCTTACCACAATAGATATGTAGCAAGACATACATTCCATGTTGTGTTGTCGGAAAATGTTGGTCCCTGATTTGCTAAGTATGATTTCAGAATACTACTATGAGAATAAAGTCACAATACACACTATGGTCAACACTGCTAAGATTTTATCACCTGTACTTGTTTTTTAAGTCATGAACCAAACGTAAGCAAGCACAGCCAGTTGTCCAGTGGGATGTGCTCTCAAGTTTCATTAGATGTTTTATGAACAAGCGACTCGCGCCGGCTGCTTCGCTATAAAGCACACAAAAACATCAAGATACACAAAACAAAGTTCATGATTTTGGCGTCAACAGCAGGGAACAGTTCATTACTTTTGCCTAAAACACTTACCATTACAAAACAAACAGAAAAGGCTCAATCAAATTCTGTTTTCGGGGCTTTTGCTGGTGGCTTCTTTCTTCCAAAGAGCCTACAGCGCTGTTGATTGGCTACTGTATTCACCAGAGGGGTATCCTACGAAGCAAGCTAGATCTACTCAAGGTTTTCTACAGCTAACCAGCTTTAGTTAGCGTCACATTCCACCTCCGGCTTCATCCATACTATGACGGTGGATATTGCTTGTCCGCCTGCCTCTAACTTCAGCAGGTTTATAACTGTGTGTGCATGTCGCACATGTCTAAGCAAATGCTGAACTTTTCATTGAGACAATGCCGTAATATAAATCTATGGGCGAGCTGGTGACACATTTTTTATTTAAACAAAAGAAAATGAAAGAAACGTTAGATTGCAAATTCAGCAGGCTATGGGGTGAAATAGGCTTCTAAAAGCCTGTATTTTATCACTTATCTTTAATGCCGACTTTGGTTGGTGTGCTTATCAATGCACAACCACCCCCCCCCCCCCCCCCACTCCTATCGATAAAATAATTGTATTAAGACATACAAAAGTGTTACTGTGCGTTTAAAGTTTTAAATGCATTCTGTCATTAATAAAATATTAAATCAATCATCTTCCTCAAATAAACAGCCTTCTTCAATATTTGCAAGAAAGAGGGAATCTGATTCCATTGGGCCTCAACTCGTTACACAGTCATTTCATTCAGGGTAAGTGGAGTAAGCCGCGAGTTAGTCTGCCCTGGAGCAGGTTAGTTCTGAAGGATCCGTTGCCATAGAAATTTACCTGGCTAAAAGGCAAGCCACTTTCGTATGACTGGTTATCTTGAGTTGACCAAAGTTACCTTGCCAACTCCTTAAACTCGCTTCATAGAATACCACTCATGTACAGTGTTGTAAAGTTGAACTTAACTTATAACTAACAGAAAGAATAATATATATTTTTGGGGGGGGTGGGGGGGGGTTATATTTGTCCTGTTACTCACAAGTGTGTAATGGAAATGTTTTTTTTTGCATATCCAAACTCCCCGAGACACCTGCAGGAAGTGGGGTCACGGTCAGGGTCGCCATTGTACAGCGCCCCTGGAGCAGTTAGGATTAAGTGCTCAAGGGCACAGTGGCAGATTTTTTATTTCACCTTGTCGGCTCTGGTATTCGAACTGGCCCAAACGCTAACCTCAAGGCTACCTGCCGAAGAGTACTGAGTAGGCTCTGACAAATAAGGGAAAATGCCAGCAAAAGCCCGAATAGAATGGTTAACTATGTGCCCAATGCTGAAGAAAAAAAATATACAATAGTGAAATAAAAACTAATTTTATGAGATGGTCCATGGGTGTGCAATCTGAAATTAAGCTAATTTCAAATAACACGACGTTTCATCTTTTCAGAGAAAAACAACAAAGGACACTTGAGAAACAGGATAAGCTGCAGAAGACAAAACTGTTGGGTGGCATTTTCAGCAGGGCCTGGTATATAGGGCTGGCTGAACCAGGAAAAAGAACTGTAAAACACAACAACAAAAAGAAAAACCACCGTTAAATGTGTGACTTACTAAAACCCTTTCAGAGTCAAGTGGAGAGGATCATTATAAAGCATTTCACTACAACAACCAGTCTTACTTTTACCTGCAGTTAGTGAAAATGTGGGGATGGAGATGCAAATATGTATAAAAGGACCGCGAAACAAAGCTATTCAAATTGGGTGGGTTAAATCCAAATAACAGATAAGCATGTGAATCGTAACCAAAATTATGTTCATAAACTTCCAGGCCAGTAGCTGAAAGTAACTAAATGGTTGTAGGCCGAGTACTATACAAATCTACTCAGGCATGCATTGCCGCAATCAGTTAATTTACCTTTGCATGCTTCCTTTAGTTTAGTTTATTAGACGCATACCTACTACTGATTGTGGCCTTCAAACTTGGATTACTTTAATCTCGTTTCCAGATTTAAGATTTTTTTTTATATGAGGGGTAGGGAGGGCCCTTGGTCCCTGCTATTGCTATGGTTCATTGAGTGGTTATCCTTATAATGAAAAGATGCCTTGGAGATAAAGATAGTTTATCTTTACAGCAGAACAACAGTGGGAAGGGGCCTATGTGTCTAATCTCCTGATGGCAGTAGAGGACCCTGTTCAGTCTGCAAGGAGGGGGCTCAGCAGATGCCTTGTCCACGTCGAAAACCACAACAAACAAATGAGAGAGATATATATTTTTAATTAATAGGCTATAGTAGAACAGCAAGATTACACATGTATTCCCTTTTACCCCTATTATATTGTCAATCTCTGGTAAGACTTGTGTACTAAATCTTACTTTAAATTAAATGTTCATAAACAATGGGGTTTGGTTGAGCTTGAGTTAGTTCATATAGTATGTTGGAAAACATTAGAAATAGGACAAAGATCACCAACCTTCTGCGAATGGGACAACAATCAGGGCTCTGTCCACAAAGACAGTGTTGGTCAGATGCTGGGACACTCCAACCGACTCAGATTCAAGGAACTTTACAAAACAGACACGTGAAGTCACAGGCAAGGGAGATTCACTGGAAGAAAATACAAATTTGTTGTGCAAGAAATACAAAGATTCTCAACATAGGGTATTAGAAACATGGTACTAACACTTTGTTAGTATACTTTCTTCCTGAAAACAAATGCTCACTTATCACTTTTCTAATGAAACGTATTTTATGTCTGGTTTAGTTACAATTGGGAAGACAGAGCAATGAAAGAACATTGCATCTCTTGCAGTCTTTTCTTGTCTTTGCCACGAGAGCTTCAGAGGGATGATCAAGACGTCTTGTAATTCCTACCTTAACTGCAGTGCAGCCAGGTGTAATTCGACAGGTGAAAAACAGCAAAGCACAGAACACAGATTAATTAGCTCCTACTACCCTGCCCTGTTATTCAAATGGAGCCATTTGTTTTCACAGTATTAGGATCATTCAAAACAGTTTGATTCCAGACAGTATGTTTTGTCAAATAATTACTATAGTATTGACTGCAGGCCTGATTTGTTATTCGGTAGCACAAGATAACGTTAGCTTACTAGCCATTTGTTTCTCAGTACAGTTAGCTGGTTAAGTAGATGTTTCATATAGGCACTGAGGGCCAAGACTTCGCAGATATCCTTCTCCATGAGCTTGTTGTAAGCAATATTTACTAACTAGCTATCAAGTTAACCATCTAGCTAAATTGCGAGTTCACAGCCAAGTAGGCGCGAGCTTGGCTCCTGCTCTGTATCAGTTGCATGAGCAAGCACACACTCGTGTGTATGCTAACTAGCTAATGTTAGCTAGCGAATTACTATTAGCTAGGGGTGGACTGCGGCCTGACAGGCCCCAACCTGTGCGAAGGCCAAATTTGGCAGAATTTATGAAAAATGTACGTCGCTACTAGCTAGCTAATTGTTTCATATTCAGAATACTCACTCTGGTGGAAATAACTTGAGTTCTTCAATATTCCCCAGAAACCCGAACAGAGTTCTCATCTGTTCGGAGGTGGTGCTCGGAGAGACATTTGTCACCTGAACAACGTGCGTCATTTTCCACGACTAGATGTCAATTTGAAACGCACAGACGTCCAGCTAGATGTAACAACCCAGCTAATTTAGCATCTAAAGAACGTAACATATAATTGTGCTGTCAAGCAAGCATAAACAACAATAATTTCCACTAGCTAATGCTACACAGTTGAATTCCCACCGCCATTAGCACGATACCAAAGATATAACTAAACCAAGATATACCACAGCCTGTCGTTTCCGACGGGAACAGATGAGTCATAGTGGGCAGAACCAAGTACGAGCTAGCGAGATGCAATTGGCACGTTCTAACATGCATCTGCATATTTCCGTTAGGGAACGCCACCTGTGAGGTGCGCGTGTGCAATAACGCAATTCGCCTTTTCACTCCTTCTAAACAACGCGATTTTTTAAACACTTTTGCAAAGGATAAAGTCTACAGAACTTAGTCCACTTTGTTCATAACATACTCGTTTTGGGAACAGAAAACTTTATTGAAGTCAAATGTTTCATCGGTGAGAAAATGTGCAGAAGGTCGGCCAAAATCCTTCTCGTTCCATCTTCTCCCAATGCCGGCCAGTGGGCTTCATCTCACTATCATATTTGGTAGTGAGTGGAAATGCCAAGCGGATGCTTCACATTTATACATCCTGTGAAATATCTGCCTCAATATCTGCTGTTAGCTAGTTAAAAGAACAACGCTAGCTGCTGCTTCTACTTCTATGGTATTATGGCGGTCTGCAAACAAACGTTAGAGGTGCATGCCGCCACCTACTGTACTGGAGTGTGCTCATCACAGTTTACAGACTCAATGAATAAAGAAACAAACATTAAGAAAAACTAAACCTTCCTACCTAATCGTACTACTAATAACATTTAAAAAAGAGCCCTACTAACTTCTAACAAACCCTCCCCCATCTCCAAAATTCCTTCCACCCCCTACACCTTAATCTTTCCCTCTATTCTACATACACTGGTACCTACAACAATACACGTTTCACTATTTCATCAACCATACATTCCGTACACAAACAATTTACATGCTTGCCAACCAGATGTAATGAGTTCAATGTCAAATCCAATCAAATTTTATTGGTCGAGCACACATATTTTGGAGATGTTATTGCAGGTGCAGCGAAATGCTTATGATTCTAGCTCCAACAGTAAGTACAGTAATTCCTAACAATACACACAAGTCCAGCCTCTCTCAGCCTATTGCGGACAGTCTGAGCACTGATGGAGGGATTGTGCGTTCCTGGTGTAACTCGGGCAGTTGTTGTTGCCATCCTGTACCTGTCCCGCAGGTGTGATGTTCGGCTGTACCGATCCTGTGCAGGTGTTATTACACGTGGTCTGCCACTGCGAGGACGATCATCTGTCCCTCCTGTCTCCCTGTAGCGCTGTCTTAGGCGTCTCACAGTACGGACATTGCAATTTATTGCCCTGGCCACATCTGCAGTCCTCATGCATCCTTGCAGCATGCCTAAGGCACGTTCACGCAGATGAGCAGGGACCGTGGGCATCTTTCTTTTGGTGTTTTTCAGAGTCCAGATTGTGCTCTGAGATAAAGCTGTCAATAACGTGAAACACATCCTCACCTGTAGTTCTCCCCGTTAGCTTCTTGCAGAACAGAATGTGCTCATTTAATTTCCGATATGTTTCTATATCCCACAAACGCAATCAACTGGGCTTCCCCACTGACATCAGTCGATTCTTCCAACTGCAGAGAAAATGGACCGGAATTATTATTTTTTCACCACTTGTTCAACAATATCAACGCCCATTTAATCGATCCTACGGCACACTGTGTTATTTGACAATGGTACAGTCTTCAGTGCATCAGCTGCTGTTTTATCAATTATCGTATTGTTGTGTCGAGTAAACGTTGCTAATTATGCTGTGTGACCAAGGAGAACCCGCTGACGCTGTATTTTCATCATAAAGGTTTATTCATAACAAAGGGTTACAGCGTCGATTTACAGATACCTGCAGATACCTGGAGAATAATCGCCCCCATCTCAAATCTGATTATTCTGTCGTCCTTTGTCCCAACTGTGGTATATATCCTATGTAATCTGATATGGGTGTTCCCCTACAGACCAATCTCAGGAGGACACCTAACAGACTTCCTCTGCTTTAGGGTGCCCCTCTAAAACTGCTCCCCAGATGCTCCCTCTAAGCTGAATAAACCTGAATAAACCTCCTCTCAGGTTCCATTTGAAAACGTTAGCAAAGTCATAATTCCTCAGATACTACAGTTTCTGCGAGGATAACAGCAGCAGGCACTCTAGCGCACAGAGCAAAGGATCACGTACACTTGGCGCGAGCAGAGGACCAACGGGCAGGCGAGCAGAGGTAATGTAGACAGTGCAATGCACACGCACCAAAACTAAAGTAAAAAAGTAGGCCTATAAATATAAAGTAACTAGATATTTCACACCAGTGACCTCAGTAAATGTTTTCCTGCCTATTAAAATTTAAATAACTTGAACATAAAGTACCAGTCAAAAGTTTGGACACACCTACTCATTCCAGGGTTTTTCTTTATTTTTACTATTTTCTATATTGTAGAATAATAGTGAAGACATCAGAACTATGAAATAACACATATGGAATCATGTAGTAAGCAAAAAAGTGTTAAACAAATCAAAAATATATTTTATATTTGAGATTCTTCAAATAGCCACCCTTTGCCTTGATGACTGCTTTGCACACTCTTGGCATTCTCTCAACCAGCTTCATGAGGTAGTCACCTGGAATGCATTTCAATTGACAGGTGTGCCGTATTAAAAGTTAATTTGTGGAATTTCTTTCCATCTTAATGCGTTTGAGCCGACCAGTTGTGTTGTCACATGGTAGTGCAGTCGCAAAAACCATCAACCATCCGTTAACGTTAGGTAGCAAGTGGCTACTGTGCTTGAAATTTAGCTAGCTTGTTGCTACCTGGATAGCTACTAGTAAACAATAGCTGGAACGACCGAGCGAACAGACGCGAACTGGCTGAGTCAATTCAGTGGCTAGCTTTGCACTTGGCTAGCTAACAGTAGCTGCTAGGGGTAAGTCATAACCTACATTTGTGTTTTGTTTTTTACATATTGATAGCCCGAGTCGTTCAAGGAATTCGGGACATGGGTGACTAGTTAACGTTAGTTTGGCTCTCTCTGTGTGTTCGTGCCGTGAAAGGAGGGGTTCTTCTTTGTCTGAAAGCAATGGCTAGCTAGTTTGCTAACTATTTTAGCTAACTAACTGGCTGAATAAGTTGACGACGGACTCGCTCAAGCTGTCGGGACTAACCCACAACGTTAGACACGGACACGAACGATCTGCTTGCGTGTTGATACACTGGTGGTTTGTTGTGGCCGAGTATTGGCGCTAAACCGTGTTGTTGGAGTCCGGCTCAAGCTGTCGGGACTAACCCACAACGTTAGACACGGACACGAACGATCTGCTTGCGTGTTGATACACTGGTGGTTTGTTGTGGCCGAGTATTGGCGCTAAACCGTGTTGTTGGAGTCCGGCATGCCTCTGCCTATCCCTGTTCTCTCCTCTCCGCACAGGCTACACAAACGCCTCACACCGCGTGGCTGCTGCCTCTCTAACCTGGTGGTCCCTGCACGCACCACCCACGTGGAGTTTCAGGTCTCAGGCAGCCTCTGGAACTGCCGTTCTGCTGCCAACAAGGCAGAGTTCATCTCAGCCTATGCTACCCTCCAGTCCCTCGACTTCTTGGCGCTGACGGAAACATGGATTACCACTGAAAACACTGCTACTCCTACTGCTCTCTCCTCGTCTGACCATGTGTTCTCGCATACCCCGAGAGCATCTGGTCAGCGGGGTGGTGGCACAGGAATCCTCATCTCTCCCAAGTGGACATTCTCAATTTTTCCCCTGACCCATCTGTCTATCTCCTCATTTGAATTCCATGCTGTCACAGTCACTAGCCCATTTAAGCTTAATATCCTTGTCATCTATCGCCCTCCAGGTTCCCTTGGAGAGTTCATCAATGAGCTTGACACCTTGATAAGTTCCTTTCCTGAGGATGGCTCACCCCTCACAGTTCTGGGGGATTTCAACCTCCCTACGTCTACCTTTGACTCATTTCTATCTGCCTCCTTCTTTCCACTCCTCTCCTCTTTTGACCTCACCCTCTCACCGTCCCCCCCTACTCACAAGGCAGGCAATACGCTTGACCTCATCTTTACTAGATGCTGTTGTTCTACTAATCTCACTGCAACTCCCCTCCATGTCTCCGACCACTACTTTGTATCCTTTTCTCTCTCGCTCTCCTCCAACACTACTCACTCTGCCCCTACACAGATGGTAATGCGCCGTCGCAACATTCGCTCTCTCTCTCCCGCTACTCTCTCCTCTTCCATCCTATCATCTCTTCCCTCTGCTCAATCCTTCTCCCTCCAATCTCCTGATTCTGCCTCCTCAACCCTCCTCTCCTCCCTTTCTGCATCCTTTGACTCTCTATGTCCCCTATCCTCCCGGCCGGCTCGGTCCTCCCCTCCAGCTCCGTGGCTTGATGACTCATTGCGAGCTCACAGAACAGAGCTCTGAGCGGAAATGGAAGAAAACTAGACTCCCTGCGGACCTGGCATCTTTTCACTCCCTCCTCTCTACATTTTCTTCATCTGTTTCTGCTGCTAAGGCCACTTTCTACCACTCTAAATTCCAAGCATCTGCCTCTAACCCTAGGAAGCTCTTTGCCACATTCTCCTCCCTGCTGAATCCTCCTCCCCCCCCCCCCCCCCCCCCCCCCCCCCCCTCTCTGTGGATGACTTCGTCAACCATTTTGAAAAGAAGGTTGACGACATCCGATCCTCGTTTGTTAAGTCAAATGACACTGCTGGTCCTGCTCACACTGCCCTACCCTATGCTTTGACTACTTTCTCCCCTCTCTCTCCAGATAAAATCTTGCGACTTGTGAAGGCAGGCCGCCCAACAACCTGCCCGCTTGACCCTATCCCCTCCTCTCTTCTCCAGACCATCTCCGGTGACCTTCTCCCTTACCTCACCTCGCTGATCAACTCATCCTTGACTGCTGGCTATGTCCCTTCCGTCTTCAAGAGAGCGAGAGTTGCACCCCTTCTCAAAAAACCAACACTCGATCCCTCTGATGTCAACAACTACAGACCAGTATCCCTTCTTTCTTTTCTCTCCAAAACTATTGAGCGTGCCGTCTTTAGCCAACTCTCTTGCTATCTCTCTCAAAATGACCTTCTTGATCCAAACCAGTCAGGTTTCAAGACTGGTCATTCAACTGAGACTGCTCTTCTCTGTGTCACGGAGGATCTCCGCACTGCTAAAGCTAACTCTCTCTCCTCTGCTCTTGTCCTTCTAGACCTGTCTGCTGCCTTTGATACTGTGAACCATCAGATCCTCCTCTCCACCCTCTCCGAGCTGGGCATCTCCGGCGCGGCTCACTCTTGGATTGCGTCCTACCTGACCGGTCGCTCCTACCAAGTGGCGTGGCGAGAAGCTGTCTCCGCACCACGTGCTCTCACCACTGGTGTCCCCCAGGGCTCAGTTCTAGGCCCTCTCCTATTCTCGCTATACACCAAGTCACTTGGCTCTGTCATATCCTCACATGGCCTCTCCTATCATTGCTACGCTGACGACACACAACTAATCTTCTCCTTTCCCCCTTCTGATAACCAGGTGGCGAATCGCATCTCTGCATGTCTGGCAGACATATCAGTATGGATGACGGATCACCACCTCAAGCTGAACCTTGGCAAGACGGAGCTGCTCTTCCTCCCGGGGAAGGACTGCCTGTTCCATGATCTCGCCATCACGGTTGACAACTCCGTTGTGTCCTCCTCCCAGAGTGCGAAGAGCCTTGGCGTGACCCTGGACAACACCCTGTCGTTCTCCGCTAACATCAAGGCGGGACCCGATCCTGTAGGTTCATGCTCTACAACATTCGGAGAGTACGACCCTGCCTTACACAGGAAGCGGCACATGTCTTAATCCAGGCACTTGTCATCTCCCGTCTGGATTACTGCAACTCGCTGTTGGCTGGGCTCCCTGCCTGTGCCATTAAACCCCTACAACTCATCCAGAATGCCGCAGCCCGTCTGGTGTTCAACCTTCCCAAGTTCTCTCACATCACCCCGCTCCTCTGCACACTCCACTGGCTTCCAGTTGAAGCTCGCATCTGCTACAAGACCATGGTGCTTGCCTACGGAGCTGTGAGGGGAACGGCACCTCCGTACCTTCAGGCTCTGATCAGTCCCTACACCCAAACGAGGGCATTGCGTTCATCCACCTCTGGCCTGCTGGCTCCCCTACCTCTGCGGAAGCATAGTTCCCGCTCAGCCCAGTCAAAACTGTTCGCTGCTCTGGCACCCCAATGGTGGAACAAGCTCCCTCACGACGCCAGGACAGCGGAGTCACTCACCACCTTCCGGAGACATTTGAAACCCCACCTCTTTAAGGAATACCTGGGATTGTGACACTCTGGCTCCGGGACTTTTGTATTTGAGCCAGGGTGTATTTTGTTTTGTTGGGTTTTGGGTGTATTTCTATGTTTGCAGTTCTGTGGGGTTTATTTCTAGGTTTGGTCAATGACTCCCAATCGGAGGTAACGAGTGTCAGCTGTCGGCTCGTTATCTCTGATTGGGAGCCATATTTATCTGTATGTTTTCCTGTGGGAGTTGTGGGTTTTTGTTCCAGGTTCAGTATTTTGTCACTGTTGGACTTCACTATCGTCTTTTGTTTTGTAGTTACGTGCTTTCTTTATTAAAGTCATCATGTTCACTCAACGCGCTGCGTATTGGTCTGCTCCCTTTATAGACGATCGTGACAGAAAAACCCACCGTAAAAGGACCAAGCAGCGTGTCAAGCGGCAACAGGACCTACCTACACAGGATTTATGGACATGGGAGGAGATACGGGCTGGAAAGGGTCCTTGGGCACAACCGGGAGAATATCGCCGCCCTCGTGAAGAGCTGGAGGCAGCTAAAGCCGAGAGGAGGTGGTATGAGGAGGCAGCACGGAGTCGAGGCTGGAAGCCCGTGGGTACTACCCAAACATTTCTTGGGGGGGGGCTTAAAGGGAGTGTGGCGAAGTCAGGTAGGAGACCTGCGCCTACTCCCTGGACTTACCGTGGAGAGCGAGAGTACGGGCAGACACCGTGTTACGCAGTAGAGCGCATGGTGTCTCCTGTACGCAGGCATAGCCCGGTTCGGTACATTCCAGCTCCACGTATCGGCCGGGCTAGATTGAGCGTTGAGCCGGATGTCATGAAGCCGGCCCAACGCATCAGGCCACCAGTGCGTCTCCTCGGGCCAGCTTACATGGCACCAGCCTTACGCATGGTGTCCCCGGTTCGCCTACATAGCCCGGTGCGGGTTATTCCTCCTTCCCGTACTGGTCGGGCGACGGGGAGTATACAACCAGGTAAGGTTGGGCAGGCTCAGTGCTCAAGGGAGCCAGTACGCCTGCACGGTCCGGTATTTCCGGCGCCACCTCCCCGCTCCAGCCCAGTACCACCAGTGCCTACACCACGCACCAAGCCTCCTGTGTGTCCCCAGAGTCCTGTGCGCCCTGTTGCTGCTCCCCGCACTAGCCCTGAGATGCGTGTCCTCAGCCCGGGACCACCAGTTCCGGCACCACGCACCAGGCCTATAGTGCGTCTCGGCCGGCCAGAGTCTGCCGTCTGCCCAACGGCGCCTGAACTGCCCGTCTGCCCAACGGCGCCTGAACTGCCTGTCTGCCCAACGCCGTCTGAACTGTCCGTCTGCCAAGCGCTGCATAAGCCGCCCGTCTGCCATGAGCCTTCAGAGCCGTCCGCCAGACCGGAGCCGCTAAAGCCTTCCGCCAGACAGGATCAGCCAGAGCCTTCCGCCAGACAGGATCAGCCAGAGCCTTCCGCCAGACAGGATCAGCCAGAGCCTTCCGCCAGACAGGATCGGCCAGAGCCTTCCGCCAGACAGGATCAGCCAGAGCCTTCCGCCAGACAGGATCAGCCAGAGCCTTCCGCCAGACAGGATCAGCCAGAGCCTTCCGCCAGACAGGATCAGCCAGAGCCTTCGGCCAGACAGGATCAGCCAGATCCGTCAGCCAGCCATGAGCAGCCAGATCCGTCAGCCAGCCATGAGCAGCCAGATCCGTCGGCCAGCCATGAGCAGCCAGATCCGTCGGCCAGCCATGAGCAGCCAGATCCGTCAGCCGGCCATGAGCAGCCAGATCCGTCAGCCGGCCATGAGCAGCCAGATCCGTCGGCCAGCCATGAGCAGCCAGATCCGTCGGCCAGCCATGAGCAGCCAGATCCGTCAGCCAGCCATGAGCAGCCAGATCCGTCAGCCAGCCATGAGCAGCCAGATCCTTCAGCCAGCCATGAGCCGTCCAGCCAGGATCCGCCAGAGCCGTCCAGCCAGGATCCGCCAGAGCCAGCCAGCCAGGATCCGCCATTGAGTCCGGTGCTGTCCCTTAGCCCGGTGCTGCCCCTTATCCTGGTGCTGCCCCTTAGTCCGGTACTGCCCCTTAGTCCGGTGCTGCCCCTTAGTCCGGTGCTGCCCTTTAGTCCGGTGCCGCCCCTTAATCCAGTGGGGTTTAGTTGGGGGGTGGTCATGTGGAGGAGGCTACGGAAGCGGATAGTGACTAAGGTGGGGTGGGGACCACGACCAGGGCCAGAACCGCCACCGTGGACAGACGCCCACCCAGACCCTACCCTAGACTGTATGCTGGTGCGCCCGGAGTTCGCACCTTTAGGGGGGGGTACTGTGACACTCTGGCTCCGGGACTTTTGTATTTGAGCCAGGGTGTATTTTGTTTTGTTGGGTTTTGGGTGTATTTCTATGTTTGCAGTTCTGTGGGGTTTATTTCTAGGTTTGGTCAATGACTCCCAATCGGAGGTAACGAGTGTCAGCTGTCGGCTCGTTATCTCTGATTGGGAGCCATATTTATCTGTATGTTTTCCTGTGGGAGTTGTGGGTTTTTGTTCCAGGTTCAGTATTTTGTCACTGTTGGACTTCACTATCGTCTTTTGTTTTGTAGTTACGTGCTTTCTTTATTAAAGTCATCATGTTCACTCAACGCGCTGCGTATTGGTCTGCTCCCTTTATAGACGATCGTGACAGGGATAGGATAAAGTAATCATTCTACCCCTCCCTTACCCCAACCCACCCACCACCAAAAAATAATAAATAAAAATAATAAAAATAATAATATAAAATAAAAACATTGTAAAGTGGTTATCCCACTGGCTATAAGGTGAATGCACCAATTTGTAAGTCGCTCTGGATAAGAGCATCTGCTAAATGACGTAAATGTAAATAAATAAAAAAAAAGAATGGAAGACCCAGAGTTACCTCTGCTGCAGAGGATAAGTTCATTAGAGTTACCAGCCTCAGAAATTGCAGCCCAAATAAATGCTTCACAGAGTTCAAGTAACAGACACATCTCAACATCAACTGTTCAGAGGGGACTGTGTGAATCAGGCCTTCATGCTTCGAATTGCTGCAAAGAAACCACTACTAAAGGACACCAATAATAAGAAGAGACCTGCTTGGGCCAAGAAACACGAGCAATGGACATTAGACAGGTGGAAATGTGTCCTTTGGTCTGGAGTCCAAATTGGAGATGTTTGGTTGGTGTCTTTGTGAGACGCGGTGTGGGTGAATGGATGATCTCCGCATGTGTATTTCCCACCGTAAAGCATTGAGAAGGAGGTGTTATGGTGTGGGGGTGCTTTGCTGGTGACACTGTCTGTGATTTATTTAGAATTCAAGGCACACTTAACCGGCATGGCTACCACAGCATTCTACAGCGATACGCCATCCCATCTGGTTTGGGCTTAGTGGGACTATAATTTGTTTTTCAACAGGACAATGACCCAACACACCTTCAGGCTGTGTAAGGGCTATTTTACCAAGAAGAAG
Organism: Coregonus lavaretus; assembly: GCF_964263955.1. Taxonomy (NCBI): domain Eukaryota; kingdom Metazoa; phylum Chordata; class Actinopteri; order Salmoniformes; family Salmonidae; genus Coregonus; species Coregonus lavaretus. The sequence goes on along the minus strand of NC_139993.1, from coordinate 32,204,732 downwards.
AGTGATGGAGTGCTGCATCAGGTGACCTGGCCTACACAATCCCCCGACCTAAACCTAAATTGAGATGGTTTGGGATGAGTCGGACCGCAGAGTGAAGGAATAGCAGCCAACAAGTGCTCCGCATATGTGGGAACTCCTTCAAGACGGTTGGGAAACCATTCCAGGTGAAGCTGGTTGACAGAATGCCAAGAGTGTGCAAAGCTGTCATCAAGGCAAAGGGTGGCTATTTGAAGATTCGCAAATATAAAATATACTTGGATTGTTTAACACTTTTTTTTTTACTACATGATTCCATATGTGTTATTTCATAGTTGTGATGTCTTCACTATTATTCTACAATGAAAAAAATAGTAAAAATAAATGGTTAAGAGCGTTGTGCCAGTAACCGAAAGGTCGCTGGTTCTAATCCCCGAGCCGACTAGGTGAAAAATCTGTCGATGTGCCCTTGAGCAAGGCACTTAACCCTAATTGCTCCTGTAAGTCGCTCTGGATAAGAGCGTCTGCTAAATGACTAAAATGTAAAAAATGAATGAGTAGGTGTGTTCAAACTTTTGACTGGTAGTGTATATATTTTTGGTAATATTTTCCCCAATACTCTTTTTGCCTCACTTTTTTTTTTTTATCTTCCCGCATACCCTCTGGAGACTGCCCACTTAACCATAGAGGTACGCTTACCCCCTGTTGGGAAACACTGCTCTAGGACAAAGTTACTTTTATCAACATTTTCGCCTGTATTCACACTCCCGTGCAGTAGGAGGCGGTGTATACACCTTTCAGTTGGTTGTGATCCGCCAATGCACATTTAAAGAAGAATAAGAAGTATACCTGTATTTACGAAATTAGGAGATATGAACGCAGCATTATGCCGCGTTCATAACTACTGGGAACTCGGAAATCTCCGACGTCCAAGCGTTCAAAACAAATGGGAACTCGGGAAAAAACGAGCTCCGACTGGGAATAAATCGATTTGAACGATCATCCAACTCGTAATTCGAACTCGAGAATCTTTCTAGAGCTCCGACTTTCCGAACTGACGATCACTGACGTCATGATTTGACCTCATATTTTCCGTGTTCACAGTTGTTCTGAACGCAGCATTACACATCACCGGAGGTGTCATTTAGATTAGTGTGGCAAATTAGCTAAGCAACACATTTTATCTAATTCACAATACACATTTTATGAAAATGTTTGATATTTCAAGTTGACAAGCTATAGAGTCACCAGTGGAATATTTTGCGGCCCTCACAGCGTTCGTGACATGTATTATTTTGTCTCTATAAACCTGTTGCGTCCATATAATGTACATCTTTAGCAGCTAGCTAACAAGTTAGCTAACTATCAACAGTCTGCCTGCTAATCCAACTCAGTTGTCACAACTTCCTCTGCATCGAGAGTTCTCCAACACCAGAATGGTCAGTAAATAAATGTGCTTTCTTTCAAATGTGTATATTTGTCTTGGTGTTCCTTACTATGTTGCATGCATGCTCATTGCTAGCTGAGGAACGCTCAACTATGTTCTCTTATATCGAGGCGGTGTTCAGTATTGATAACTGTTCGCGCGATTTGTTAGAACAACATTGAGTCACGATCAGTCCACATTTCAATTCCGAAAGGGCTTACCTGTACCTATGTTTGTCCTGTACAACTGTGGTCCTTCCGCAGTGTTTCAATTAATAATTTTAATAAAAACGTATCAAATACAACCACCGACTTTTTCCTAATTTGTGTTGCTCAACTGCTGTAGATTTACTACGTAAACCGAGCTTCAATCCGAACAAACGCATTTGGACTGAGGTGAACAACACAAATCTGGAAAAAATCGGTGGTTGTATTCGATATTTAAAAAAATTAAAATTATGAATTTCAGCACCCCACGGAATGACCGCAGTTGTACAGGAAAAACATAGGTACAGGTAACCATTTTTAGAAGTATGATGGTGACTGAATGTTGTTGCTAGCAAATTGCGCGACCAGTTGTCAATAGTGAACTATGCCTCGAACGTTGAGCGTTTCTCAGGTAGGTCATTGCATGCTGGAGAATTTAGCTAGCTAGATATTGAAGGTGGCGCGAATTTTCTGTGAATTTAAAACAATTCGTACTTACATGAGAAGACACTGATTTCATGAAAAGTTCCAGTCTTTACAAGTTCAGCATAGCTCTTCACACAAGAATGTCTGCTGTTGCAAGAATCGCTCTTAATTTTTTGTTAGAACATTACATGATTTAATGTGATTAAGCTACTTTGTATTCTGGATGTATTTAATTTGCAATACACATCACATTTCTTTCATGTGACAATATGAACTTAGTTGTATTGTACAAAGGTAGACCATTCTGAAGGGTAAGACTAACCTTAGTTATACATTCATTCAATTTTTATAGGAAAAGGACTACTCAACCTTGTCAGGGCGTGGCCAAGGCTAGAAAATGAATGGCTCCTTTCTGAAACCAACACTGGATCAGAAACATACAGGATGTTGAACTCAGGGTTCAACCCCACATTCTGCAAGCCGTGACGATAAGGGCTTCTACACTCATCTGTGGGAGTTACAGAATGGGCATCCTGAGGGTTCTAGTCAACACTATGGGTAGGGTCAGCACCTTCAGGTTCTATCAGTTTGTCCTGCTCCTCGCAGCAGCTCTGGCTGTCGTAGCCTTCTACTACTTTGGCTCGGAGAGGCATGATTTCTCAAGCACCACCAAGCGCATCAAGCAGACCCAGGCCAGCCAAAACGCCAACCGGAACGACGCAGACCTTTCTCTGGACACCAGGCTGCTGCACACTGAGGGAGGAGAGGAGGAGAAGGAGGGAGATGTGGAGGAGGGCGAAGGCAGGGCTAGGAGGGCGGTCAGTGGGGCAGACAGTGGACCCGAGGTCAGCCAGTACTACCATGCCCTCATGATGTTCACCAAGGTTGACAAGAGCCGGAGCCTTCAGGAGAAGTTCCGGGTGGCCATGTTATCCATGGCGAAATACGGTCTCTTCCTGGACGAAGAGGTGCTGGTCCTTCATTTTGTGAGCGACGAGGCCAGCCGAGAGCTGGGCGAGAGGATGCTCCCGGAGCTGCTCCTCGACGCAACGTTTCAGCATGAGGCAAGTCTGTTTGGAGCCCTGATGCATTTCTTACCAGGATTACCACTTACCGGTCAGTGTATATGTGCTTGTGTTACATGGCATGTTAGTCCTAAAGTGTGATGACCTGAGTTTAATCCTTAATAAGAGGCTTAATCCCAAACCTGGCAAACACAGGCCCTGCTTGCATGAGTACACTGGCTGGAGAGTGCAGCAATGCACTGAGTGAACTGTTTTGTTCTTTAACACAGAGGGGCAGTGTTGCCCTTCCAAAACATCTTACAGTTTAGAAATCTTCTGGTTTTTTTCAACCAATGGGAGGATTATGCTGTATCTAAAATAGTAAATGCATGGTCTTGATGCATGTTCAGAATGTCTTCACTGACAGAACTAACTAAACCCTGTACCTGAAGAGTATGTGACTGTCTGATCTCAAACCTGCGTAGAGCAAAACATGGCAGACTTTCTGCCATAGAAGTTTGACCTCCGATTCCTGACTAGCAATTCCTCTGTCTTCCCCTCTCTATTTGCATGATCTGAGTACAGTTTGTTACAGTAAGGGAATCCCCTCCCCTCTTGTCTGCATCACAGAGCATGAGATAACAAACTTGTTTACAAGTTGTTTATCCCCCTCAAATGAAAATAAATCCTCCCTCGCCAGCCAGGCACGTCCCCGGTAACATATTATCATCTGATGGGGGATGTTGAGGCACTGCATTAGCTTAGTCTGATCCTCTGCCTTGGATTGAGTGGCAGTTTGCTCAGTTTAGCAGTTTGCTCAGCTTAGCATCTTAGGCGGCTCAGAGCCAGAGGGACAGATTACTCCCTCTTCAACTAATGCTCCTCTCCCTCGCTCCCAACCGAACCCTGCTCCAGCCCCTTTGGCCAGGCACAACAGGGTAATGCTATATAATGAGGACTTGACAGGCCGTGACATCCAGTTTATGCCTCTGCGCTCCTGTCAGCCCCTGCCATGGGATGCAGCAGCACTCAGATGAGTAAAGCTTTACTGAACATCCAGGGCCCACTGAACACACACAAACACATCCTGTACAGTCACTAATGGGATGGAGCTTCCTGGGGCTGGCCGTGAACTGCGATGGCCTGTGAGCATGTTGACATGCTTTTCAGCAGATCCTCACCTAATTTCTTTAATTATTTATCTCTCAGGAGCGCCAACACAGGACAGTGGTTATGTAACCCTGCTGTTACTTTTTAGTGACAACACTGTCTGAGACCCCTGTGAAACCAGCGCAAACAGCCCATACAACTCCACTGCCGGGGGCCGTGCTCGTTACAGCATCTCTGACCCACACTCACACGTGCATGTATGAGTTACACACTAACAAGTGCGTGTATATGCTTGCGTGGGGCCTTGTTGACAGAGTAGCCCATATGCTCTGAAGGAAAACATTGTTTCTGTTGTTATTTCCCAGTCCCATGGATGCTGCCCACATTGCTTATGATTTGTTAGGCAATAGGTACAAGCATGGGACAGGACATGGGGCTTTCCACGAAATCTGTGGTTGCTTGTACTGCAGGCTCATGACGTAGAGGGGTGACAGTCTGTGACCCTAGTCCCCCTGTTCAGTGGACTGAAGTCTTTGGCGAGCCAGCCAGGAAAAGCTGAAAGGAAGCTTTTCTCAATGTGGGCTTCCCTTCTCAAACCAGTGCAGAACCAAATACCTGCACAAATTCAGTTCTTATTAACTTGTTTGTATCTAACACTTTGATTCTTGTGTTTTTGTATGTTTTATTTTGACTGTACTGTATCCAGTTAATGTTAGCTAGGCTACATATTTAGGCCTATACTGAAATTGCTTTTTTTCAATTGAAAACATTCTTCTCAACAAAGCGGATGTTTGACTCAGATTTGGAGAGGAAACTGTTATTCTCTACCCAACAAGGTGACTGGAAATATGTCACCCTTTTTTGTTTTTCTCACTTGTGAGTCATTCACAATGGAACATTTGCTTTGCTTAGACTGAGTATTTTATTCTTCTTACTAAATACTGTCTTTTTTGCTAGTGTATAACCCAATTCAACTGTAAATTACTTTTGTAGCCAACTATGTAGCCTAATTATGAATGGAAATGTGACTTATCAATATAGTGTTGGCTTAGCAAACTGTTCTCACTCTCTGTTTTTGTTTATGACACATTGTAGCCTCACGCGAGTCATGATCATGTAGTGAGTTACGCTATAATACTATAACTAGTAGACTTAATGGGATAATTATGTGGTCATGCCATGGTCTCAGGCCTTAGTGGTTTTTCAGAGAATCAGCCTGCTACAGACTGACAGCCAGCTGCCTCTGCGCTAATGTCCCATAGGATTTAATACAGAGTGGCCTTTTAATTTGATAAAGCTCCCCTCTCCTCAAGTAAGTAATTATCCCAGTGCTTTGTGCGTAAAGGAGGCTTAACCTCTCCTCTGTTGGCTGTAATGTAGTTAGTCAACTATCCAACTCAGAACATGCTCTTCTTATTGGCTTTAGTAAGCAATTGGATTTAGTTGTGCTCAATGGCTTTAGTAAGCAACTTGGTTCAGTCTGCATTGTTCGGTTTAGATTCAACGTTTTCTTGATTTAATCTATACTGAACAAACATTTACTGAGTTACAGTTCATATGAGGAAATCAGTCAATTGAAATGAATGAATTAGACCCTAATCTATGGATTTCACATGACTGGGAATACAGATATGCATCTGTTGGTCACAGATACCTTAAAAAAAAAATGGGCCTCACAATGGGCCTCAGGATGTCGTCACAATATTTTTGTGTATTCAAATTGCCATCAATAAAATGCAATTGTGTTGTCTTTAGTTTATGCCTGCCCATGCCATAACCCCACCGTCACAATAGGGCACTCTGTTCACAACGTTGACATCAGCAAACCGATCACCCACACGACGCCATACACATGGTCTGCGGTTGTGAGGCCGGTTGGACGTACTGCCAAATTCTCTAAAACAATGTTGGAGGCGGCTTGCACGCTCCATCAAAACTTGAGACATCTGTTGCATTGTGTTGTGTGACAAAATTGCACATTTTAGAATGGACTTTTGTCCCCAGCACAAGGTGCACCTGTGTAATGATCATGCCGTTTAATCAACTTCTTCATATGCCACACCTGTCAGGTGGATGGATTATCTTGGCAAAGGATAAATGCTCACTAACAGGGGTGTAAACAAATTTGTGCACAACATTTGAGAGAAATAAGATTTTTGTGCGTATGGAGCATTTCTGGGATCTTTTTATATCAGCTTATGAAACATGGGACCAACACTTTACATGTTGCGTTTTATATTTTTGTTCAGTGTATAATCACAATGACAATCGTAGACAGCCTATTTTATGTTAGGTGAGTCTATTCTCTGCTGCTTCACTTTGCCTAACCTTTCCTTTATGTTGTGTTCTATAAAGTCAAAATAGAATGTAAGTTGTATGTTGGTTCAGTATAACTGAGGAATCTCCTACACTTCTCCTGTATTAGGCTATTTAGTACATGTGGGTTGTTGTGAGTGGTTCTGCCCCGTCATGTTTACTATCTGAATTATTCATCCATAGCTCTTAAAAAAGAATGTAATCTATTAAATATACAAGCAAAATCTATAAATAAAAGTAATATAAATGTTTAATTTGCTGCTCTCATTCCCGCATTTTCTAAGCCGAGGTGCTCTCAGCTGCAAGTCATTTGGGAAAGGCAAAATCAGCACAACACTCAGTTTTCACCCAGTTAGGTTTAGAAGATTTAATTAATTAAAGCTACAATTCATGTGATGGTCTTTAATTGCACTGTGGTTAGTGGGTAGTCTACATAACAATACTGTCATGTACTGAAAAATGGGCTAACGTAACAGTTAGCTGTTTCCAAAGCTAGGCCTACGTGCTGTTGTTCCACTATACTATCTCCAGGGCTGTTTTTATTGCCGACGTAGGGGAGGCTTACCTTAATCAGTTATGGAACATTAAATGATGTGTGCACGTCCCAATCACACACCTCCTTTTAAATATGTCTAATCCCAACCTTTACCACACACACACTTCAATGCAGTAGCATTTAACCGAGACATAATCTGGAACACATTTGAACATGTTTGTTTCTGCAGTAATAAATGACTGCAAAATCCTCTTTCATTAATCTGGAGGGAGATCGACATGATCTGACTGGGGAGTGGGGACCTCTGGTGCTTTTCTGCCAAATCCCTGCCCTGCACTGTGGGATTAGGGCCACCGGGGGCAGCAGGGTTTCATGGGAGCTGGGAGAGTGACCTGCTGAGGAAGAGGGGAAGTGGGACAGGGGGCTCTTGCTTGAAAGTGTTGAACCCTTATGCGCATCCAGATAATAATGTCATTAATGTCATGGGCATGTGTCTTGTGCAATTGACAATATCAAGTGTGAATGACTTGAATGACATTTTTCGAATATGACTGACTGCCCTCATTTGTGTGTTTGTGGTGAAGGTGGTGTTCCATGACGTGGGGGTCCTGACCCAGAAGCTCTTCCCCATTGTGGAGGCCATGCAGAAGCACTTCAGCGCCGGCTCCGGGGCCTACTACAGCGACGCCATCTTCTTCCTGTCCGTGGCCATGCACCACATCATGCCCACAGGTAAGGGTTGCTTTAGTTACAAAGACAAATCTGAATGTTTAACTTTTTCATAGGTATTTACAGTATGTCCAACTCCACAGTTGATACCATCAGAAGAAGATGTCTTGGCAGATAACATGTTTTTGACCATGACTGTTTAAAACTATGAAGTTCTGTTTCACACACTATATTAATTGGTTGTTGGGTGTTTTTTGCTCCCACACTCTGTATCAGATGTTTACTGCAATATTTATTTATTTATTTTTATTTTTTGGGATGACTGACAGAAAGTGCCCCAAAGTATATCCCAAGGTGACCAGCTCAATCTGAAGTTATGTGCTTGGTGGATGACTAATCTAGCCCGGGTGCCAGTCTGTTCCAGTCAGTCTCTTATGGAATGCTCATGCAAAACAGGTTGTCCTGACAATGGAGTAGGCAAAAGCACAAACAGATCTGGGAACAGACTATGACTAATCTGCGTTAATGTATTCTAACGGAGTCCGAGTCCCAGAAGGCTGTGTGGAGTAGACAGCTAGCCTCTAAATAACACCTTCCTGTCTGTCTGTCTGTCTCTGCACGGTTGCTTATTTCCTCAACCGGTCTCTCTCTCTAACCCTCAGTGAGCCATGACTAGTGAGTGGGCACTGATAGGGCTCTCAATGGGAGACTGAGGAGTGTTTTGCAAACACTCTTACTCTCTTTCTCTCTCACACATGCATACTCTTTCATGCTCAAATACACTCATACATTCTCTCATTCACACACATGCACTCTCTCTCCCTCTTACATAAACATAGCCTACACTGTTTTTTACACACTTAAAATTCAGTCAAATGTATACACTCGTTTATTCTGTGTCGCCTCACAGGGTGCTTGGGGAGAGGCAGGAGGGGGGAACTGAGGGTATGTGTGTTGAGGGTAGGGGTGCACACAGCTGGATAAAGGCGTCCGCAAACTGCACCAAACATGTTAGTTACAGTGGGGAGAACAAGTATTTGATACACTGCCGATTTTTGCAGGTTTTCCTACTTACAAAGCGTGTAGAGGTCTGTAAATTTTATCATAGGTACACTTCAACTGTGAGAGACGGAATCTAAAGCACACTTGTTCGGTTTGCCTAGCCGAAGCATGCGGAAGCTTTAAGGTAGACTGGCAGGGGCCTGAAGGACACATGGCATGGAACGCTCTCCCAGGGAGGGAAGTGTTCTGTTCGATTGTCGCAGGACGCTTCAGCGTCCCTCAGTGTGAATGGATGATGGCAGTCCCCTCTGGTTGAGCGCTTTTAACGCCCTGCTGGAAGGACAGCATGGGGCTCAGCCAGTAGCCGGGCTTTTGGGGCCAAATTAGGGCTGGGCAATATGGCCAAAATATCATATCACTATATACAGTGGGGAGAACAAGTATTTGATACACTGCCGATTTTGCAGGTTTTCCTACTTACAAAGCATGTAGAGGTCTGTAAATTTTATCATAGGTACACTTCAACTATGAGAGACGGCGTCTAAAACAAAAATCCAGAAAATCACATTGTATGATTTCTAAGTAATTAATTTGCATTTTATTGCATGACATAAGTATTTGATACATCAGAAAAGCAGAACTTAATATTTGGTACAGAAACCTTTGTTTGCAATTACAGAGATCATACGTTTCCTGTAGGTCTTGACCAGGTTTGCACACACTGCAGCAGGGATTTTGGCCCACTCCTCCATACAGACCTTCTCCAGATCCTTCAGGTTTCGGGGCTGTCGCTGGGCAATACGGACTTTCAGCTCCCTCCAAAGATTTTCTATTGGGTTCAGGTCTGGAGACTGGCTAGGCCACTCCAGGACCTTGAGATGCTTCTTACGGAGCCACTCCTTAGTTGCCCTGGCTGTGTGTTTCGGGTCGTTGTCATGCTGGAAGACCCGGCCACGACCCATCTTCAATGCTCTTACTGAGGGAAAGAGGTTGTTGGCCAAGATCTCGCAATACATGGCCCCATCCATCCTCCCCTCAATACGGTGCAGTCGTCCTGTCCCCTTTGCAGAAAAGCATCCCCAAAGAATGATGTTTCCACCTCCATGCTTCACGGTTGGGATGGTGTTCTTGGGGTTGTACTCATCCTTCTTCTTCCTCCAAACACGGCGAGTGGAGTTTAGACCAAAAAGCTCTATTTTTGTCTCATCAGACCACATGACCTTCTCCCATTCCTCCTCTGGATCATCCAGATGGTCATTGGCAAACTTCAGACGGGCCTGGACATGCGCTGGCTTGAGCAGGGGAACCTTGCGTGCGCTGCAGGATTTTAATCCATGACGGCGTAGTGTGTTACTAATGGTTTTCTTTGAGACTGTGGTCCCAGCTCTCTTCAGGTCATTGACCAGGTCCTGCCGTGTAGTTCTGGGCTGATCCCTCACCTTCCTCATGATCATTGATGCCCCACGAGGTGAGATCTTGCATGGAGCCCCAGACCGAGGGTGATTGACCGTCATCTTGAACTTCTTCCATTTTCTAATAATTGCGCCAACAGTTGTTGCCTTCTCACCAAGCTGCTTGCCTATTGTCCTGTAGCCCATCCCAGCCTTGTGCAGGTCTACAATTTTATCCCTGATGTCCTTACACAGCTCTCTGGTCTTGGCCATTATGGAGAGGTTGGAGTCTGTTTGATTGAGTGTGTGGACAGGTGTCTTTTATACAGGTAACGAGTTCAAACAGGTAATGAGTGGAGAACAGGAGGGCTTCTTAAAGAAAAACTAACAGGTCTGTGAGAGCCGGAATTCTTACTGGTTGGTAGGTGATCAAATACTTATGTCATGCAATAAAATGCAAATGAATTACTTAAAAATCATACAATGTGATTTTCTGGATTTTTGTTTTAGATTCCGTCTCTCACAGTTGAAGTGTATGATAAACATTACAGACCTCTACATGCTTTGTAAGTAGGAAAACCTGCAAAATCGGCAGTGTATCAAATACTTGTTCTCCCCACAGTATATATATATATATATTTTTTTTATGGTATGACCGTATTTTATGTTTTTGAATAATAATAAAAGTTATACATTTGCTTTATGAGTTGTGTATGACCCTAGGGAGGGAACACATCAATTGTAAGTGATTTCAATGGGGCTTTCTCCATTGTGATTTGTTTTATACCATTCAATCAAACTTCAACCAAAAGTTGATCTCATTTGAGATAATTTCGACACTGCCTTGTAGGGCTGCACGATATGGGCAAACATCTATTTGACTTGCGATTTAGATCGAAACACTTGGGTGAACTGTTGGAATCGTGGAAATATAATGATTAATGATTAAAATATGGTATACCGCCCTAGACCAAATCAATGCTCACTACACAACACCTTTCCCTTGACACACACACACGCACAGTGGCCCTACTATGAATCACTTTCATAAAACAAGAGGGGGCTTTGGAACAATAGTTTGTTGTGTTCCTTCCTTACAGCAATAAGGAAGCATTGGGAGTGGAAGAGTTCAATAAATGCTTTTCAAATCATGCTTTTCCAACAAGATGTTACAGTGCATTCAGAAAGTATTCAGAGCCCTTGACTTTTTCCACATTTTGTTATGTTACAGCCTTATTCTAAAATGGATAAAAAATTTAAAAAATCCTCATCAATCTACCTACAATACCCCGTGATGACAAAGCAAAAACAGGTTATTTGAAATTTTAGCAAATGTACATTAAAAAAACAAGCCTTATTTACGTAAGTATTCAGACCCTTTGCAGACCCTTTTGTTTCCATTGATCATCCTTGAGCTGTTTCTACAACTTGATTGGAGTCCACCTGTGGTAAATTCAATTGATTGGACATGATTTGGAAAGGCACACACCTGTCTATATAAGGTCCCACAGTTGACAGTGCGTGTCAGAGAAGAAACCAAGCCATGAGGTCGAATGAATTGTCCGTAGAGCTCAGAGACAGGATTGGGTCGAGGGACAGATCTGGGGAAGGGTACCAAAAAATGTCTGCAGCATTGAAGGTCCCCAAGAACATAGTGGCCTCCATCATTCATAAATGGAAGAAGTTTGGAACCACCAAGACTCTTCCTAGAGCTGGCCGTCCGGCCAACCTGAGCAATTCGGGGAAGAAGGGCCTTGGTCAGGGAGGTGACCAAGAACCCGATGGTCGCTCTGACAGAGCTCCAGAGTTCCTCTGTGGATATGGGAGGACCTTCCAGAAGGACAACCATCTCTGCACCACTCCACCAATCAGGCCTTTATGGTAGAGTGGCCAGACGGAAGCCACTCCTCTGTAAAAGGCACATGACAGCCCGCTTGGAGTTTGCCAAAAGGCACCTAAAGGACTCTTAGACCATGAGAAACAAGATTCTCTGGTCTGATGAAACCAAGATTGAACTCTTTGGCCTGAATGCCAAGCGTCACGTCTGGAGGAAACCTGGCACCATCCCTACGGTGAAGCTTGGTGGTGGCAGCATGATGCTGTGGGATGTTTTTCAGCGGCAGGGACTGGGAGGCTTTTCAGTATCGAGGGAAAGATGAACGGAGCAAAGTACAGAGAGATCCTTGATGAAAACCTGCTCCAGAGCGCTCAGGACCTCAGACTGGGGAGAAGGTTCACCTTCCAACAGTACAACGACCCTAAGCAGACATCCAAGACAACACAGGAGTGGCTTCAGGACAAGTCTCTGAATGTCCTTGAGTGGCCTAGCCAGAGCCCGAACTTGAACCCGATCGAACATCTCTGGAGAGACCTGAAAATAGCTGTGCAGCGACGCTCCCCATCCAACCTGACAGAGCTTGAGAGTATCTGCAGAGAAGAATGGGAGAAATGCCCCAAATACAGGTGTGCCAAGCTTGTAGTATCATACCCAAGAAGACTTTAGGCTATAATCGCTACCAAAGGTGTTTCAACAAAGTACTGAGTAAAGGGTCTGAGTACTTATGTAAATGTGATATTTCAGTTTTACATTTTTAATAATGCTCTTATCCAGAGCGACTTAGTTAGTGAGTGCATACATGTTTTTTTTATTTTTTTCATACTGGCCCCCCGTGGGAATCGAACCCACAACCCTGGCGTTGCAAGCGCCATGCTCTACCAACTGAGCTACACTGGGCCCATTATGGGGTATTGTGTGTAGATTGAGGAGGGGGAAAAAACAATTTAATCAATTTTAGAATAAGGCTGTAACGTAGCAAAATGTGGAACAAGTCAAGGGGTCTGAATACTTTCCGAATGCACTGTATAAGATCACGGTCAGTCAGTTATCCATTTAAGTCATAGCGAAACAAGGTTTCAGTGTAAAAATTACATAAGGTGCCCTTTAGAAATGAATGCACCTGAAGCACAAGCCAGAATTCCAAGAAATCCTGAATTCCTATTAGAAGAAGCAACATCCAGGAGAAGATCTTGAGATTGACAGACTTCACGGACATGTGGATCAGCGCTTTTTTCCAAAACTTTTTTGTCATGTCTCAAGAACCAGAAGTGTGCCATTCACACTAGACTGGTTAACAATGCCTGGGCCTGAAGTGATGTGAAGAGGCCTGAAGAAAAAGTTAACCGCTCACATGAAAACACACTCAAAGGAACCGTACAAAGTCAACAGGCTGAGAGGGGAAGGAGTAGGAATGAATGCGCTGTGTTCCACTGTCTGAAGTGACTGAGCTTTCAGTTCTGCAAGACCAATTTACTGAAGAATCCGATACATTTTCCAGAGGACTTTGAACATGGTTCTTCAGTTCAACATTGGTGTTTGCCAAGCTGCTTGCCCCTTCAACTAGCAATTGAAGGCTAACCTGAGGTTGAATAGATGTTTTTCTGCCCGTCTAAATTGCAGAGGTGTGTGTGTGCGTGCACACACACGTGTGGCTTCTTTGGAGAAAGCTGCTCAGAACACAGTAAACAAAGGTTGATTCAGAGTCACCAAGTAGCTATTCCTCCGTCGGAGGAACTGTTATATCTGCAGGGGGCTGCTGGAGTCTTCACTTGAAGATGGGCAGTTTGTGTGAATATGATTGTGTGTGTGGACCACTGGACCTTATATGATCTGCACAGTTAAGTGCTAGCTATAATTGACACAGATGTGAGGGGGAAGTGCATTTGTATTTTATTTATCGTTTTGATGTTGATCATGTGTATGGAAATGTTCCAGCTGTTTCGGAAGTATGTAGCTCTCTATGGGGCCTATACATGAGTTTTGTTAGACTTCCTCCCTCTCTTACCCCAGCCATACAAACTGTTCATTACTCCAACCATACAGAATGCTTTGCACCCACCTGAGTAGCAGGGCAACCTGGTCATTTAAGGACACAACAGTTTCATCATAAAATGCTGTCAGTTGTCAAACGTTCAACTCCGAAGGGACTCACAAGTGCGTACAATGAGGGACTGAACAAAAGCCTAAAAATAAGTATCATACGCAGAACTCGCTCTTCAAAATAGAAGAGGGGAAGTACACAATGGAAATGTTTCTCAGTATCTTAATTTAATGAATCCCCTGAGAGATTCATCCTTTTATAGATGATGTGTTTGCCTGTAAACTCCCAGAGGGTCTCTACAACATGTCCTGACCTGACTGTCCCCCTGGCCTCAGCCACACCTAGCCCCCTTCATTTTCCACCTGGCCTTTAATAGAGCAAGAGACCGGAGTCTAATGTATGAAGCACTTTTGTGAGTGTGAAAGTGGTTGGGCAACAGATGGAGGTGTTTGAGGTGGCAGTCGTGCTGTTTTTCATCTATAATCGGCCTGTTTAGTACCTAGACAGTTGTTAGGCCTGGGCAACTTGAATGGGGGTGGGGGCCATAAAAAAAGCTAAACTCATCATGAGGGGCCGCAGTTGCTCGCGGGTCTGCGTACCCACATCCATACCCCCCCCCCCCCCCCCCCCCCCACATATTGCGAGCGAAACATTTTAGCGGCTCCCCTCTTGACAGTGGAGATCATTTTTACGTTTTGCCGTGGGTGGAGAGAAGATTTAGCATTTTTATAACTAATTTCAGGCAATTCTACACATTTTGCCATAAGGTGAAGATAAATGTTTTTAATATGATATCCGAGTGAGACTGACTAACAAAATCAACGGGGCCCCCCCGGCCTGTAATTCCACCATGATTGCTAAGTTTAGATAGTCTAGCGGCTAGCTAATTTACCAATCTAAAAAATGTTAGCTGAAATGGGCTAATTGAGTGACTATCAGTGACTGACATAACAAAAGAAAAACTGCTGATGCACAACCAAATTTAGAAATCGCACCTTGTGTATTCTACTATTCTAACTCTCAACAGTAAATTGCCCATCCCTGGCCAAGATGGTGCCATTTTCAATGTTCCCTTACCTAGGCCTATGTGGTGCTTTACATTGCCCTGTGTCATGCTAAGTTGTTGTCCAAAGCAAGAGGGATTGGAGGGCAAAATGGAAGAGAGAAATTAATCTTAGAAAGTCTCATTTTACACGTGCTGCTCTGAAATTACTTTAGGTTTTTCTGTAAGCGGTGATGAATGAGCCACCGCTGGAATTGCAGCGCGGTCACCAGGCATTTCAATGGACACAGGATTCGATAGCTTGTTCCAGCTATTGAATCCTACCCAACAGATCCATCAATACAGGCTGAGAGGCCTGGGAAATGGGCTGGACTGTACTGTGTTGGACTTGGCTGTGTTGGCCTGCTGTGTGAATGACACCATTGGTCATGAATAAAGCTAGACAGATGGTTTTCAGTGTAGTATGAAATATTAATGTCTCTAGGCAGCCTCACAACAACCTGATCTGCAATATTCACGGTGTCCTGTGGCTACTATCTGATTCTGGGCCAGCCTTTTTTTTCTCAGTATAACAAAGACAGACCGTTATAACAGAACGTCACACAGCAGTCTTTTCAGGGACTTTATGGCAGTTTGTATGAAGCTGTTCTTTAACCCTTGTGTGGTGTTCGGGTCTGTGGGACCTAAAAGAAAATAAAAATGATACAATGAATTATTTTGTCAACCTGAGACTCATTGGCCTTGGCTCATTTTCTGTGAAGAACATGTAAAATAACACATTTTCATTGAGTGCACACTGTGCACCCCTCTACACATTTATATTACATACAGTGGGGAAAAAAAGTATTTAGTCAGCCACCAATTGTGCAAGTTCTCCCACTTAAAAAGATGAGAGAGGCCTGTAATTTTCATCATAGGTACACATCAACTATGACAGACAAATTGAGAAAAAAAATCCAGAAAATCACATTGTAGGATTTTTAATGAATTTATTTGCAAATTATGGTGGAAAATAAGTATTTGGTCACCTACAAACAAGCAAGATTTCTGGCTCTCGCAGACCTGTAACTTCTTCTTTAAGAGGCTCCTCTGTCCTCCACTCGTTACCTGTATTAATGGCACCTGTTTGAACTTGTTATCAGTATAAAAGACACCTGTCCACAACCTCAAACAGTCACACTCCAAACTCCACTATGGCCAAGACCAAAGAGCTGTCAAAGGACACCAGAAACAAAATTGTAGACCTGCACCAGGCTGGGAAGACTGAATCTGCAATAGGTAAGCAGCTTGGTTTGAGGAAATCAACTGTGGGAGCAATTGTTAGGAAATGGAAGACATACAAGACCACTGATAATCTCCCTCGATCTGGGGCTCCACGCAAGATCTCACCCCGTGGGGTCAAAATGATCACAAGAACGGTGAGCAAAAATCCCAGAACCACACGGGGGGACCTAGTGAATGACCTGCAGAGAGCTGGGACCAAAGTAACAAAGCCTACCATCAGTAACACACTACGCCGCCAGGGACTCAAATCCTGCAGTGCGGGACGTGTCCCCCTGCTTAAGCCAGTACATGTCCAGGCCCGTCTGAAGTTTGCTAGAGTGCATTTGGATGAACCAGAAGAGGATTGGGAGAATGTCATATGGTCAGATGAAACCAAAATAGAACCTTTTTGGTAAAAACTCAACTCGTCGTGTTTGGAGGACAAAGAATGCTGAGTTGCATCCAAAGAACACCATACCTACTGTGAAGCATGGGGGTGGACACATCATGCTTTGGGGCTGTTTTTCTGCAAAGGGAACAGGACGACTGATCCGTGTAAAGGAAAGAATGAATGGGGCCATGTATCGTGAGATTTTGAGTGAAAACCTCCTTCCATCAGCAAGGGCATTGAAGATGAAACGTGGCTGGGTCTTTCAGCATGACAATGATCCCAAACACACCGCCCGGGCAACGAAGGAGTGGCTTCGTAAGAAGCATTTCAAGGTCCTGGAGTGGCCTAGCCAGTCTCCAGATCTCAACCCCATAGAAAATCTTTGGAGGGAGTTGAAAGTCCGTGTTGCCCAGCGACAGCCCCAAAACAACACTGCTCTAGAGGAGATCTGCATGGAGGAATGGGCCAAAATACCAGCAACAGTGTGTGAAAACCTTGTGAAGACTTACAGAAAACTTTTGACCTGTGTCATTGCCAACAAAGGGTATATAACAAAGTATTGAGAAACTTTTGTTATTGACCAAATACTTATTTTCCACCATAATTTGCAAATAAATTCATTAAAAATCCTACAATGTGATTTTCTGGATTTTTTTTCCTCATTTTGTCTGTCATAGTTGACGTGTACCTATGATGAAAATTACAGGCCTCTCTCATCTTTTTAAGTGGGAGAACTTGCACAATTGGTGGCTGACTAAATACTTTTTTCCCCCATTGTATGTGGTGTTCGGTCCACTAGACCCGAGGGTAATAAAAGTGTGTGTGTGTGTGTGTGTGTAGGTGAAAACAAGTAAAAATGAAACAAAAAGGTTTGCTGTGTGCATTCACTCTGTCTTCCTCCCTAGGCCTGCTGTTTCAACATAGGCAGACTTGCAGGTTCTTGGTGCTGTCTCCCACTTTTCTTGCACTCTTTACCCTTTGTAGCGTGTGAAACCTCACAATGTCTTGCGGGGACTTGCACAATGTTATTACAATACATTATGTCAATACATTATTTCTATACACTACCCCAGCCAGGTGCAAATTGGGGGAGGGACACAACAAATATATAGCTTTGAATGTGTGGCTCTTTACCACAATCAATCAGTATGGCAAAAATTATCTCTGCTCAGAGAGAGAAGCTAGTGTGGGAAGAGCGTCTTCCACTTTGGAAGATTAAGAATTTTCCGATATGAGGATCATGTCTCTGGACCGCCTTCCCCTGTTTTACAACCCTGGACCCAACGTTACTATTGATGAGTAGTTTATGCCATTTAGGGGCCGCTGCCCCTTCAGGCAGTACATACCATCTAAACCCATATGTCATCATATGCGGGGAACTTACAAGTGTATACAGGGAAGCCAGATGGAGGAGACCCTGAGAAGAACCAAGGGATGTGGGTTGTCCTGGACGTGACACAGGGACTCTGTGGCCACAACATCACATGCGATAACTTTTTTACTTCGCTCAAGCTGGGACAGGAGCTCCTCAAGAGGAAGCTGATGATGGTAGGAACAGTACGAAAAAACAAGCCAGAGCTCCCACCTCAGCTGTTGAATACACGGAACAGGCCTGTCAATTCCTCTAAGTTTGTGTTCACGGCCGACACGTCCCTAGTTTCCTACGTGCCAAAGAAAGGCAAAAATGTGGTACTCATGAATACGCTGCATAGGGATGGGAGAATCTGTGGCAAGGAACATCAAAACCAGAAATCATAATGGATTACAATGCCACAAAGGAGGGGTGGACAATTTAGACAAGCTAGTGACTGGCTACAGCTGCAAAAGAAGAACCTTATACTGGTCGCTTGTGATATTCTTCAACATCTTGGACATCTCGGCGTACAACGCGTTTGTCATCTGGATGGCGTTGAACCCAGATTGGAACAGGGGGAAGCTCCAGAGGAGATGGCTCTTTCTGGAGGAGCTGCGCAAGGCATTGGTAAGACCTCAAATCCAGAGGAGGTAACATATCCCAAGGACCCCAGCTTCTGCAGCCATCGTGAGGAGGATTCAGGAGGAGGATGCTGGTGCCCCATTCGCCCGACCCACAGAACCAACAACTCTAATACTGGAAGTAAGTGTGAGTGATGTTGTTGCATGATTGTGTGTCTGACTCTCCTACATTGGCATGCTGTAACTATATATGTGAGTGGGTGAGATGTTAGCAAAATTCCTGAACTAAGTGTTTTCATCATTCTAGATTGCAGCCGGTAGCAACAAGAAGAAGTGCTGCGATGTGTGTGGACCCAAGAAGGACAGGAAGACACAGTACACATGCATCAAGTGCAAGAAATACATTTGCAACACACACACAGTAAAACTGTCCCTCATGTGGTGTATGCACTCACTAACTGTAAGTTGCTCTGGATAAGAGCGTCTGCTAAATGACTAAAATGTAAGTGTAAAATGTGTGTAGACCGGCCTTAATTTGTGTTCAATGGGGCTCATTTATCATTTCCATAAAATACTGTATGTAAAATTTGTCCGTCCAATTTGTTCAGTTCAGTTCAAAGCAATAAACATCAATAGTGATGAAAACCTTGTTTAATTTATATTTGTTTCAAGATAAACATGATTTATTCCACCCATGTCTTGATTATAGTAGAGTGGGAGACAGGTCCTTCAGCTCGACTTGTCTAGCAATGATCAACAACCAATTTGACAGAGCTTGAAGAATTTCGAAAAGACTAATTGGCAAATGTTGCACTATCCAGGTGTGGAAAGCTCTTAGAGATTCAGAGCTGTAATCGCTGCCAAAGGTGCTTCTACGAAGTATTGACTCAGGGGTGTGTATACTTATGTAAATTAGATATTTCTCTATTTCATTTTCAATAACTTTTCTAAAAAACCCTAGATTATTTAAATTGTAAGAAATTTGACTAAATGACTCACTCAAAATGTACCAAGTATAATATATTATACATAAATATTATTTATATATAAATATTTAAAACATAATCCAAAATGTGACCAGAGGACAATATTCAGAAAGCATTTCAAAACCCACACAAAGTAGGCTATTTGATTGACAACGTTGCTTACCTTGCATTTAGCCTACAACATGCCATGAAACTTATTGAAGCAAAGCCCCATCCTACAAAGTGGCACAAAATTGAAAAATAGTCCTTTGACAACAATTCAGTAAATGCAACAAGTATTAGATCGAGAAAGATTCAGAGAAAAAAGCCGGAGAAAAAAATCTAAATGCACCCACACAAAGTAGGCCATTGTATTGACAAAGATTCAAACAACTATTCAGAGACTATTTAAAAATGTAGATAACCTCTCTCAATACGATTTGGTAAAGACTAGTCCTGACACAAAATCTGACAATTCAGTGAGTTGGATGTGGTGGCGGACAGGTTGTTGTTAATCAGCAGATATGAAGAAAAAAACTGACTCCTACCACTTTTGTAAAACAACTCCAAAACCCCTGCCGCTGTCACTTTAGGCCCAGGGTGTGTGGTACAAGGGCCTCCTCTCCTCCCTCTGCTTCCTCCTCTTCTCCCTCTGCCTCCTCCTTCTCCCTCTGCTGCCTCCTCCTTCTCCCTCTGCTGCCTCCTCCCTCTCCCTCTGCTGCCTCCTCCTCTCCCTCTGCTCCCTCCTCCTCTCCCTCTGCTCCCTCCTCCTCTCCCTCTGCTGCTGTCTCCCCTCCCTCTGCTGCATCCTCTTCTGCCTCTGCTGCCGCCTCCTCTCCCTCTGCTTCTCCCGCCTCTTCTCCCTCTGCTTCCTTTTCTCCCTCTGCCTCCTCCTGTTCTCCCTCTGCTGCCTTCTCTTCTCCCTACGCTGCCTCCTCTTCTCCCTCTGCTTCCCCCTCTTTACCCTCTGCTGCCTCCTCCTCTCCTTCTCCTTCCTCCTCTTCTCCCTCTGCTGCCTCCTCCTTTCTCTCTCCTGCCTTCTCTTCTCCCTCTCCTGCCTCCTCTTCTCCCTCTGCTGCCGCCTCTTCTCCCTCTGCTGCCTCCTCTTCTCCCTCTGCCGCCTCCTCTTCTCCCTCTGCTTCCTCCTCTTCTACCTCTGCTGCCTCCTCTTCTCCCTCTGCTTCCTCCTCTCCACTATCCCTCCACTCTCCTCTCCCTCTCTTCACTCTCCTCTCCCTCTACTCCTCCCTCCACATCTCTATCCCTCCTATCATCTACAACTCCTCTTCCTCCTTGCCTTCTGCTGCTGACCCCTGAGTCTCCACATCACTTCCCACGCTTTCACTGACCTAGTGGAAGGAAAGGAGCAGACAACAAATAGGATACAATTTTGGTCAGGAACATCATCACAGTCTCTCTCTTCCTTCCTCTCTTTTTCTCAACCATACACATGCTCTCTTCATAATAATCACCTCTTAGGGGTTTCCATAATAAATTGTGTGGTAGTTACACGCCTCCCATTACACACACAGTAAACAGTATCATCATGATGCTATACAGCACTTTCAATAAATCAATCAATTATTTTATGAAGTCCTTAGTGGCCAGATTGTTTTTCAGTTCACGTGTGCATATGTATGGCAGACTGATGGATAATCAGACGGGGTAGATTACGCAAAAAGTTCATGAATATGTTCATAGATAGATGGGTCAGATTATAACCATAAAGGCTATATAGGATACACACACTTCAAGACCCATGGTCAGATTACTTTTCATAGATGGTAAGAAGTCAAAGTATGTGGCACAATGATTTACAGATTCAACATTTCATCTGTTGTTTATTTAGGATGTTGAAAGTTAAAGATTACAAAGATGACACTGTGCAATTTAGCCAAAGAGGTTCCGAAACATTCTTCATCTATTTCAATGGGCATAGTTAGCTGGTTGTCTTTTATAGGGAGGGAGTGACTGGATCAAGTGTGACAGCGTTGCGAGCGAAGCACAATGTTGCCTCCAACGCTCGTTTTCTTGCCTGACAGACCAACTACAGAGTTCGCCAATGTTAGCTGATTAGTTACGAAGGTGGGACAAGTAATTGCATCGGTAGAAACAGGACAAAACAAGCAACTTGTTAGCTGGCTATGTAAACAAATATCACTACAACGTAATAACATATGAGCGTCATTGCGCAAGCATCTATCCTAATACAACAGCTAAGCTGCCAAATAATAGAAAAACAAAGCAATGTATAGCCTAAGAATGTCTGTACCTAGCAAACATGACAAACAATGACCTAAGCACAACAGAAACACAAATTACTCTAATCACCATTTCGGTGGCTAGTTAGGTGGTTGTCTGTATGGCTTGCTAGTGAAAGTGACAGCTGAGGTTGACGCTTCGCAAGTGCAGACCAAATCTACTGCCACACAACTTTTCTTGGCTGACAGACTAGCTAGCGAACTATAGCAAGCAGCCTCAAATCAAATCAAATTTTATTTGTCACCTGCGCCGAATACAACAGGTGTAGACCTTAAAGTGAAATGCTTACTTACAAGCCCTTAACCAACAATTCAGTTTTGAGAAAAATAATTGTTAAGTAAAAAATTTAAAAATAACAAATAATTAAAGAGCAGCAGTAAAATAACAGTAGCACGCTATATACAGGGGATACCGGTACAGAGTCAACGTGCGGGGGCACAGCTTAATTGAGGTAATATGTACATGGTAGAGGTAAAGTTAGAATGCATAGATAATAAACAGAGAGTAGCAGCAGCGTAAAAGAGGGGGTGGGGGGGAATGAAAATAGTCTGGGTAGCCATTTGATTAGCTGTTCAGGAGTTTTATGGCTTGGAGGTAGAAGCTGTTAAGAAGCCTTTTGGACCTAGACTTGGCACTCCGGTACCGCTTGCCGTGTGGTAGCAGAGAGAACAGTCTACGACTAGGGTGGCTGGAGTCTTTGGCAATTTTTAGGGCCTTCCTGACACCGCATGGTATAGAGGTCCTGGATGGCAGGAAGCTTGGCCCCAGTGATGTACTGGGCCGTATGCACTACCCTCTGTAGCGCCTTGCAGTCGGAGGCCGAGCAGTGATGCAACCAGTCAGGATGCTCTCGATGTTGCAGCTGTATAACTTTTTGAGGATCTAAGGACCCATGCCAAATGTTTTCAGTCTGCTGAGGGGAAATAGGCTTTGTCGTGCCCTCTTCACGACTGTCTTGGTGTGTTTGGACCATGATAGTTTGTTGGTGATGTGGACACCAAGAAGCTCTCAACCTGCTCCACTACAGCCCCGTCGTTGAGAATGGGGGTGTGCTCGGTCCTCCTTTTCCTGTAGTCCACAATCATCTCCTTTTGTCTTGATCACGTTGAGGGAGAGGTTTTTATCATGGCACCACATGGCCATGTCTCTGACCTCCTCCCTATAGGCTGTCTCATTGTTGTCGGTGATCAGGCCTACCACTGTTGTGTCGTCAGCAAACTTAATGATGGTGTTGGAGTCGTGCTTGGCCATGCAGTCATGGGAGACCAGGGAGTACAGGAGAGGACTGAGCACGCACCCCTGAGGAGCTTCCGTGTTGAGGATCAGCGTGTTGTTACCTACCCTTACCACCTGGGGGCGGCCCGTCAGGAAGTCCAGGATCCAGTTGCAGAGGGAGGTGTTTAGTCCCAGGGTCCTTAGCTTAGTGAAGTGCTTTAAAGGCACTATGGTGTTGGAACGCTGAGCTGTAGTCAATGAATAACATTCTCACGGAGGTGTTCCTTTTGTCCAGGTGGGAAAGGGCAGTGTGGAGTGCAATTGAGATTGCATCATCTGTGGATCTGTTGGGGCGGTATGCAAATTGGAGTGGGTCTAGGGTTTCTGGGATGACTGTGTTGTGAGCCATGACCAGCCTTTTAAAGCACTTCATGGCTACAGACGTGAGTGCTACGGGTCAGTAGTCATTTAGGCAGGTTACCTTAGTGTTCATGGGCACAGGGACTATGGTGGTCTGCTTGAAACATGTTGGTATTACAGACTCAGTCAGGGACAGGTTGAAAATGTCAGTGAAAACACTTGCCAGTTGGTCAGCGCATGCTCGGAGTACATGTCCTGGTAATCCGTTTGGCCCTGCGGCCTTGTGAATGTTGACCTGTTTAAAGGTCTTACTCACATCGGCTACGGAGAGTGTGATCACACAGTCGTCCGGAACAGCTGATGCTCTCATGCATGTTTCAGTGTTGCTTGCCTCGACGCAAGCATAGAAGTAATTTAGCTCGTCTGGTAGGCTCGTGTCACTGGGCAGCTCGCGGCTGTGCTTCCCTTTATAGTCTGTAATAGTTTGCAAGCCCTGCCACATCCGACAAGCTCGGAGCCGGTGTAGTACGATTCACGCTTAGTCCTGTATTGATGCTTTGCCTGTTTGATGGTTCGTCGGGGGGCATGGCAGGATTTCTTATAAGCTTCCGGGTTAGAGTCCTGCTCCTTGAAAGTGGCAGCTCTACCCTTTAGCTCAGTGTGGATGTTGCCTGTAATCCATGGCTTCTGGTTGGGGTATGTACGTACGGTCACTGTGGGGACGACGTCATCGATGCACTTATTAATGAAGCCAGTGACTGATGTGTGTACTCAATGCCATCGGAAGAATCCCGGAACATATTCCAGTCTGTGCCAGCAAAACAGTCCTGTAGCTTAGCATCTGCGTCATCTGACCACTTCTGTATTGAGCGAGTCACTGGTACATCCTGCTTTAGTTTTTGCTTGTAAGCAGGAATCAGGAGGATCGAATTATGGTCAGATTTGCCAAATGGAGGGCGAGGGAGAGCTTTGTACGCGTCTCTGTGTGTGGAGTAAAGTTGGTCTAGAGTTTATTTTCCCTCTGGTTGCACATTTAACATGCTGGTAGAAATTAGGTAAAACGCCACTAGGCGCGCCGCCTCTGGATGAGCGTTTTCCTGTTTGTTTATGGCCTTATATAGCTCATTGAGTGCGGTCTTAGTGCCAGCATCGGTTTGTGGTGGTAAATAGAAAGCTACGAAAAATATAGATGAAAAATCTCTTGGTAAATAGTGTGGTCTACAGCTTATCATGAGATACTCTACCTCAGGCGAGCAAAACCTTGAGACTTCCTTAATATTAGATTTCGTGCACCAGCTGTTATTTACACAGACCGCCACCCCTTGTCTTACTGGAGGCAGCTGTTCTATCATGCCGATGCACCGAAAACCCCGCCAGCTGTATGTTATCGATGTCGTCGTTCAGCCACGACTCCGTGAAACATAAGATATTACAGTTTTTAATGTCCAGTTGGTAGGATATTCTTGATCGGATCCAATGATTTTACGTTGGCTAATAGGACTGATGGTAGTGGCAGATGACCCACTCGCCGTCGGATCCTTACAAGGCACCCCGACCTACGTCCCCGATATCTCTGTCTCTTCTTCATGCTAATGATGGGGATTTGGGCCTTGTCAGGTGTCTGAAGTAAATCCTTTGCGTCCGACTCGTTAAAGAAAAAATCTTTGTCCAGTACGAGGTGAGTAATGCTGTCCTTATATCCAGAAGCTCTTTTTGGTCATAAGAGATGGTGGCAGAAACATTATGTACAAAATAAGTTACAAATAACGCGATAAAACACACACAATAGCACAATTGGTTAGGAGCCCGTAAAACGGCAGCCATCTCCTCCGGCGCCATTCCAAGCTTGGGCCGTTTCCATATGTATTAAATCGGTAGAAACAAGACAAAACAACCAACTAGTTAGCTGACTATTTACAGCTAAACACTGCAACTATTTCCATGAGACAGAGAGAAATCATTCAAGCTCCTGCTCCACCACTGATGTGCTCACCTGTACCAACCAAGTGATCATGACAGGATTTGCTAATCTGAGAGCTATTCTCAAAGTTTCACAGCATCAATCAAAAACACCAAACATATATCTGCTGTTTACTTATTTCACTCACCTCGACATCATCATTAAAGTGCAAGGATGTGTCCGAAGCGTATCACAAACCAACATAGGTACAGCTTCTTCCACAATGTTAAGTCGTGGCCACTTCAGCACTTTCATTTTGAGTAATTAAGTGATTTTCTTTTCCTTTTAAAAGTCAAATGACAGCATACCCTGTTTCTGACTGATGACAACAGCCACACGAATACGACAGGTTGTTAGCAAGTTAATTTTGCGATATTGGTACAGATATTATTGTTAGAAAAACAAGGCAGTTCGCGGCCGCTGTAGGAATTCATAGAAAGACCGTTGACGACCTCTATGGGTTCTAAAGGGTTTTTAATTAAAGAACTGTCAATCTTTCAACTTACTGTTGAAAGTTGTAATAGTAGAATGGGAAAGGTGAAATTTCGAGATTGGGTAGTGCGTCATCAGTATTCCTCTTGTCATGTCAGTCATTACTTTAGAGAGCTATTTATAACTTGTCAGAAATGTCCAGATCAACTAGTCCATGTCAGCTAATGTTTTTAGCTAGGTTTTTTAGCCCATAGATTTTGTAGTAATGTTCAAGTTACTCAAATTTCACTTGAATACACATAAGACATAGTCAAATGTATAGAATTTGAGGAAAATGAGCTTTAAAACTGCAACATTTTCTCTCCGCCAACAAGAGGGTTGTGAACAGTTTGTCATGAACAGTGCTTGTGCTCATAGAAATAGACGTGGTGCGCAGGGGGGGCGTGGGATGTTCCCCAATGCTGGAAGGGGGGCCTGAGTGGAAATAGTTTGGGAACCCCTGCCCTGAGTAATGTTCTCTGTTGCTGTTGTTGTCAGTCATCTTGAGGTTGAGACACTACAGACAGTGCAGCAACAGTGTAATGCACTCGCTGCCTCTTTACCTCTGACAGACAATGCAGCCCACAGCTACTACGCTGTGTAAAAATAGATAGAACTGGGATGGATAAAGCTTGTCTTGGTACCCATTCCATTTTTATTCAATATGAGTAATTGAAAATGGCACAGCAGATTGCTGGGCTGAAGCATAGTGAGAGGAAAATGAGGCAAGGTGTTTGTAGATTATGTTGGTGATAGTGGATTAAGTTATGAAAGGGACTGATTCATTACCAATGTACATAGCAACAAGATACTGCAGACAAAATAAGGCATAGGCCTACATGATCTGGAGATCAGGTGATGACCACACCTCACATATTTTCTTTTAAAGAAGCAAATGGGAAAATAGAAGACCATGTCCCCCTCCCAAAACCCAAGCCCCCCATTCAATGCCACATACTTCACCTCAGACACAACATTCCCTTAAGGCATGATTTAGACAAAGCAGTGTTGTGCAGCCAGCCTGCCTGCCCCATCATGGCCTGCTGAAACCTGGTCCGTGGAGACGGTCTTTGCTGGTCCGCACGCTCGGTTGGACGCCGGAGGTGGGCAGGGGCGGTGAACCTGCAGTGACCCCTCCGGTTTGGGAATTGGTCTCTCCCTCCGGGTAAACTCGGCCTGGTGAAATTAATCTGAGTTGGCCGAACACAAACATTCTGTTATCGTGCACTGTAACGTTACCCCGAGGCACCGGCCAGAGAGCCTCCAGCTCCTCCGGTATGGTCAAATGTCACCCTGCATTTCCCTATCAGTATTAATAGGGAATTTGATCTGTGCAGTTCAAGTAAAAATTACGTTTGTTTTAAAGGCCATCCTGCTGTCATTGACGATTAAAGTGAAACGGCGATGGGAGAGTGTGAGTGAATGTGACTCTGCCTGTGTGGGCCTTTATGATTGATGTGGTTATATTATAGCTTAACACAATCATGTATCAGACAAATACTCTACTCCTGCTTTCCCCTGTTCCAAAGCAGGCTGTTTTAAGCCCCCTCAGAACGAACAAAGTCAGCATTAGCCGGGCATGACTCACCACCGATCTCCCTCTTCTAACGCAACACATGAAGGCATTGTGAGGGGGACTTCCTTGTTTAAAGAGCAGGGGAGAAAATGGTTGACACTCTGCAGAGTTCAGTTTCCGCTGCTTGTTTGGACAGAGACCGACCCTAAAATATCTCTCTGGCCAAGGTCTCCGTGGAGGCTCTGCTCTAGCCCAGTCACCCAGCATTGTTCTTGTTTCAACAGGCTTAGTTTAGGACACTTGTTTTCCTTTTTCCATATACAGGCCCATTGTCTGTGCAGTCTGGCCTCTCCAGGCCAGGGCCCCGAGTTCGGTTTGGCCTTTCCATTGTGACCTCAACCGTCAGATTGGGACAGAGACACGTTTGATTACAGTGCATGCCACTTTCTGACCACAAGAAGCTGGAAAACTGTTTCTTGTTCTATTATTTGTTAGTATTGTTAACTGGAATCACGTTTTTCTTGCTACACTTAGGCAGCGATTGCTTGTACTGTAGATAGGTCTAGATAATATTGGCTGATGCATAAAAAACAGTGAGCTGGGTTGGGGTCATCACCGACACATCACCGTTCTTACTTTGCGTTATAGATACTCAGTGTCATGGGTGTCAAACCCCTTACCCTAATTAACATTTTTTTTGCATAAGTCCCTGAATGGTCTAGAAATCAGAAAATGGGTCTCGCACCCAGGGGAGCGGCTCTCCCTCACTTTTTTCTATTTGAGAATACACGGAGCTGGTAAAACTATTTCTGGAAAATGTATTCTGATAAATTATAAATAAGTTATTTAATTACCACTAAAATTCCATGAAAAACGATGGCATGACAAACCAGATAAATATGTATAGCGGCCTAGAGGTAGGTAAATGGTGGTTTCTTCCCAGTCTTCTCTCTGGCGGTGGCGAGAATGATGAACTGTAGTGCACTGCGGAGGCCCGTCAGATGCTTGGCCACTTTGATAAATCAGAAAGTAAAAAAACAAATCCTTAAATTTGCGTCATCATTATCCCTTTTCAGCATGCACGGTTAGCAGAGGCTTATTTTTGGGCAGCTGGCTAGCTGTCATAGACATAATGGCGACAAAACAAACAAGCATTGGTGCAATTTTTTTGTTTGTTGCAAAAGCTGCAGCAACTACCACCACCAATAGGCCTGACAACAACAAACAGCCAGCAAGTCGACATAGGTGAAGATCCTGATCCAGCTCCCTCCTCATCTGACCTGGCTACTAGCATGGCAGCCCCCACCACAACCTTGACGGCTCCCTCCCAGTCTCCGGGTCCAGGCCTGATCTCCGCAACACTGACAGTTCCCAATCACACGTCCTCAGCTACCAATCCCACCACCACCTCAGCTACCTCTGTTCCCTCAGATGACAGAACAGCTCCGCTCCCTGCAGCTGGTACCACCACCACGGCACCAATAGGCCTGCTACCATGCGCTGATGTATGGACAAACAGTATGTGGAGGAACAAACAGGAGGCATACCCATGAATAGATTGTAAAGAAGATAAGCTGGGCTGCAAAATGTGCAGATGTCACACAAAGTCTCAAGGGTTTAAACTTTTTTAAACTAATGCCGTTTTGTACAAAGTAAGTCAGTGGGTCAAATCGCATCGCACAGCTGAAATCACGGTGAAAAATGTATCCAACACAAGCAATCAAGAGTGCACGAACAGGCACAACAAATCATTGACCACGATAAAGAGGAGACTCTTGAAAATATGTGTGACAGCATGAATGCATCCTACCTGAAAGCTACCTGTGCTGTTTTCAGGTCAGCCTACTATCTTGCCAACAAGGACAGGCCTTATTCTGATCTACTTGAGCTGCAAAACATCAATGGGGTAGACATTGGGTATGGACTGATTCCCATTACAGCACTGCTCAAATAATAGACCATAGTACAGTGGGGAAAAAAAGTATTTAGTCAGCCACCAATTGTGCAAGTTCTCCCACTTAAAAAGATGAGAGAGGCCTGTAATATTCATCATAGGTACACGTCAACTATGACAGACAAAATGAGAAATTTTTTCTCTCCAGAAAATCACATTGTAGGATTTTTAATGAATTTATTTGCAAATTATGGTGGAAAATAAGTATTTGGTCAATAACAAACGTTTCTCAATACTTTGTTATATACCCTTTGTTGGCAATGACACAGGTCAAACGTTTTCTGTAAGTCTTCACAAGGTTTTCACACACTGTTGCTGGTATTTTGGCCCATTCCTCCATGCAGATCTCCTCTAGAGCAGTGATGTTTTGGGGCTGTCGCTGGGCAACACGGACTTTCAACTCCCTCCAAAGATTTTCTATGGGGTTGAGATCTGGAGACTGGCTAGGCCACTCCAGGACCTTGAAATGCTTCTTACGAAGCCACTCCTTCGTTTCCCGGGCAGTGTGTTTGGGATCATTGTCATGCTGAAAGACCCAGCCACGTTTCATCTTCAATGACCTTGCTGATGGAAGGAGGTTTTCACTCGAAATCTCACGATACATGGCCCCATTCATTCTTTCCTTTACACGGATCAGTCGTCCTGGTCCCTTTGCAGAAAAACAGCCCCAAAGCATGATGTTTCCACCCCCATGCTTCACAGTAGGTATGTTGTTCTTTGGATGCAACTCAGCATTCTTTGTCCTCCAAACACGACGAGTTGAGTTTTTACCAAAAAGTTATATTTTGGTTTCATCTGACCATATGACATTCTCCCAATCCTCTTCTGGATCATCCAAATGCACTCTAGCAAACTTCAGACGGGCCTGGACATGTACTGGCTTAAGCAGGGGGACACGTCTGGCACTGCAGGATTTGAGTCCCTGGCGGCGTAGTGTGTTACTGATGGTAGGCTTTGTTACTTTGGTCCCAGCTCTCTGCAGGTCATTCACTAGGTCCCCCCGTGTGGTTCTGGGATTTTTGCTCACCGTTCTTGTGATCATTTTGACCCCACGGGGTGAGATCTTGCGTGGAGCCCCAGATCGAGGGAGATTATCAGTGGTCTTGTATGTCTTCCTTTTCCTAATAATTGCTCCCACAGTTGATTTCTTCAAACCAAGCTGCTTACCTATTGCAGATTCAGTCTTCCCAGACTGGTGCAGGTCTACAATTTAGTTTCTAGTGTCCTTTGACAGCTCTTTGGTCTTGGCCATAGTGGAGTTTGGAGTGTGACTGTTTGAGGTTGTGGACAGGTGTCTTTTATACTGATAACAAGTTCAAACAGGTGCCATTAATACAGGTAACGAGTGGAGGACAGAGGAGCCTCTTAAAGAAGAAGTTACAGGTCTGTGAGAGCCAGAAATCTTGCTTGTTTGTAGGTGACCAAATACTTATTTTCCACCAAAATTAGCAAATAAATTCATTAAAAATCCTACAATGTGATTTTCTATAATTTTTTTTCTCAATTTGTCTGTCATAGTTGACGTGTACCTATGATGAAAATTACAGGCCTTTCTCATCTTTTTAAGTGGGAGAACTTGCACAATTGGTGGCTGACTAAATACTTGTTTTCCCCACCGTATAATACATACTACAGTGAGGGGGAAAAAGTATTTGATCCCCTGCTGATTTTGTACGTTTGCCCACTGACAAAGAAATGATCAGTCTATAATTTTAATGGTAGGTTTATTTGAACAGTGAGAGACAGAATAACAACAACAAAATCCAGAAAAATGCATGTCAAAAATGTTATAAATTGATTTGCATTTTAATGAGGGAAATAAGTATTTGACCCCCTCTCAATCAGAAAGATTTCTGGCTCC
The DNA here is from genome assembly GCF_964263955.1 of Coregonus lavaretus. NCBI lineage: Eukaryota > Metazoa > Chordata > Actinopteri > Salmoniformes > Salmonidae > Coregonus > Coregonus lavaretus. The sequence continues at coordinate 32,173,676 of NC_139993.1, read as the reverse complement.
CAGGTGTCTTTTATACAGGTAACGAGCTGAGATTAGGAGCACACTCTTAAAGGGAGTGCTCCTAATCTCAGCTTGTTACCTGTATAAAAGACACCTGTCCACAGAAGCAATCAATCAATCAGATTCCAAACTCTCCACCATGGCCAAGACCAAAGAGCTCTCCAAGGATGTCAGGGACAAGATTGTAGACCTACACAAGGCTGGAATGGGTTACAAGACCATCGCCAAGCAGCTTGGTGAGAAGGTGACAACAGTTGGTGCGATTATTCACAAATGGAAGAAACACAAAATAACTGTCAATCTTCCTCGACCTGGGGCTCCATGCAAAATCTCACCTCGTGGAGTTGCAATGATCATGAGAACGGTGAGGAGAATCAGCCCAGAACTACACGGGAGGATCTTGTCAATGATCTCAAGGCAGCTGGGACCATAGTCACCAAAAACAATTGGTAACACACTACGCCGTGAAGGACTGAAATCCTGCAACGCCCGCAAGGTCCCCCTGCTCAAGAAAGCACATATACAGGGCCGTCTGAAGTTTGCCAATGAACATCTGAATGATTCAGAGGAGAACTGGGTGAAAGTGTTGTGGTCAGATGAGACCAAAATCGAGCTCTTTGGCATCAACTCAACTCGCCGTGTTTGGAGGAGGAGGAATGCTGCCTATGACCCCAAGAACACCATCCCCACCATCAAACATGGAGGTGGAAACATTATGCTTTGGGGGTGTTTTTCTGCTAAGGGGACAGGACAACTTCACCGCATCAAAGGGACGATGGACAGGGCCATGTACCGTCAAATCTTGGGTGAGAACCTCCTTCCCTCAGCCAGGGCATTGAAAATGGGTAGTGGATGGGTATTCCAGCATGACAATGACCCAAAACACACGGCCAAGGCGACAAAGGAGTGGCTCAAGAAGAAGCACATTAAGGTCCTGGAGTGGCCTAGGCAGTCTCCAGACCTTAATCCCATTGAAAATCTGTGGAGGGAGCTGAAGGTTCGAGTTGCCAAACGTCAGCCTCGAAACCTTAATGACTTGGAGAAGATCTGCAAAGAGGAGTGGAACAAAATCCCTCCTGAGATGTGTGCAAACCTGGTGGCCAACTACAAGAAACGTCTGACCTCTGTGATTGCCAACAAGGGTTTTGCCACCAAGTACTAAGTCATGTTTTGCAGAGGGGTCAAATAATTATTTCCCTCATTAAAATGCAAATCAATTTATAACATTTTTGACATGCGTTTTTCTGGATTTTTGTTGTTGTTATTCTGTCTCTCACTGTTCAAATAAACCTACCATTAAAATTATAGACTGATCATGTCTTTGTCAGTGGGCAAACGTACAAAATCAGCAGGGGATCAAATACTTTTTTCCCTCACTGTGTATATATATAGAATAATAGACCATATAGCCTTTGATATGCACAAAAATATTTGCGAACACATAATTTAGATAAAAATTAACATCTCAATACTAATAACAAGTCTACTAGCCTTAGCAACAAAACTAAGTTGATCGTTTATCTCAAATGTAAAACCGACAAGACCCGTGACCCAGATTTAGTCTTGATCTTATCGAGCTTCCCGACCAAAAGGCAGAGACTCTGTATCATTTGTTAGGATGCTTGTGTGGTCACGGATTCAACAACGATTGTCTGAAGAAACACTTTGCAAGTGATGGTGCCAGTGTCATGCTTGGGAAGAAATCAGGCGTTGCATGCAGGCTCTCCCAGCACTATCCCAACCTTGTTGTGTGGCACTGTTTAAACCATAGACTTGAACTGGCAGTAGGGGACGTAGTGTCAGAGGTTGGTGGTGTGAACCACTTCCATATCTTTATGAACAAATTGTACACTGTATACATTCGATCTCCCCAAAACCAGAACCAACTCGCTGATTGCGCTGCCAAACTGCAGCAACAAGTGTCAAAAATAGGACACGTATTGGGAACATGCTTTTTCTGCACAGTGTGTGCAGTATGGTCCAACTTTGAAGCGCTCTGTGCTCACTTTTCAGATTCAGAGATTCAGTGTTTAATAGTCACATGTACAGGGTTGCAGGTGTGATTGCAGGGTACAGTGAAAATCTTAGGCTCCGAGCTCCAACATGTAGGCAAAGTGAATTAAAATAATGAAAATGGTAATAAAAAACAACAACAATATAAATGTAAATAGCACTATATACATCATAACTGTAGCAGTGATGAATAAATGTCCATTGGGGTGGAGTCAGAGTAAAGACTGTTGAGGGGGTGTGATGGGGAAATGTCCATAGGTGGAGTAGCAGGGGGGAAATGTCCATAGGGGGAGTAGCAGGGGGAAGGGGGGAGCAGGTAGCTGACTAGTGGTGGCTATTCAGCAGCCTGATGGTCTGAAACTATTGGCCAGTCTTCCAGTTTTTGCCATGATGCTCCTGTACTGCCCGCATCTGAGTGATTGAAGCAGGGAGAACAGGGCATGGCTTGGGTGCTTGGGGTCCCTGATGATCTTCTTGGCCTTCCTGCGACACCTGGTGTTGTAGGTGTCCTGTAGGGCAGGCAGTGTGCACCCAATGGTGCATTTCGGCTGCATGTATCACCTTCTGAAGCGCCTTGCCGTCTGCGGCGGTGGAGTTGCTGTACCAGGCTGTAATGCAGCCTGACAGTATGCTCTCGATGGTGCTCCTGTAGAACACTGTGAGGGTCCTGAGGTTGACGAGTCGCTGTCGTGCCTTCTTCACCACGGTGTCCATGTGGTTAGACCATTTCAGATTCTCTCACTACATCTGTCGGTACAAACTTTGAGGAAATATATATATATTTTTTTTTGCTCCCTCACCTAAACAAATTGTACTACACCACTGCTTGAACCAATAGATCATGTGGTTTTCCCATGAAAAATCATTGAGTGCCAAATTATTGCACCACCTGGACACCCAGCTAGATTTGGGACTTACTTCTTCTTGTACCTGGATTTCTTTCTTGGAGGTTGGTTAGCAATTCACACTTCTTGGACCCCCAGATAACTTTCTTGAACCATCAGGGGGCACACTGAGATCACTTTCTTGGACTACTAGATTGGGTTTTTGGACCATCTGCGTACGTGGTCTAGATCTGTTTTTTGGACTTTAAGGTTACTATTTTCTATAACACTTGTTAACTGTATTGTACAATATACAAAATTGTGAGTGACATCTTTAGAGTCGCTGTAACATTTTAGCAGTTCGAGATGCCAAGACCCAATGCATGGTTTTCAGATTGACACCGATTGATACTGCTCTGTTGTCCATTGCACAGCAGTCCAGCACCTTAAGTATTTCCTAACCTTTCACTGCCATGCCAATCAGCAAAACACAGGAAGATGGAACAATGAACAGATGAGTCTGTATTTCCTGGGGTGACTGTGTCCACAGAGTGCTGCTTCCTGGCTATTAGTGATGGGTGAAAAATCGATACAGTTATGTATCGGGATATTATTTTTGACGATATAACGTATTGTCAAAAATAAGTCGTAAGTCGCTCTGAATAAGAGCGTCTGCTAAATGACTAAAATGTAAATGTAAAATCTATTGTTTTGACTATCGCAATATTATTTTTGGGCTAGTTGGCTGTACCTGTACCAAAACTCCAATATGTTTCTTTCATAGCTTGTTCTACATCTTCTTTTTAAATAGGGAGATAATTTGTTTTCAGCACTTTTATTTCCATGACTGATCAAAACGAATCTTCTCATTGCTCTCTCTTGTCCCTCTGCAGCAGACATATGGTGAGCAATATGTTTGGAACATGAAATAGTAATAAAATCACAGTATCGAATCGTAATACATAAAGAATCATGAGAATCGCAATACATATCGTATCGGCACCTAAGTATTGTGGTAATACCGTGAGATCCCTGGCAATTCCCAGCCCTACTGGCTATTGACCGGTGGTAGCTACCCAGAAACGGGGCCTACATCAGCGCTATAATTAGGGATGCACGATATCAGCCTTCATATCGGTATCAGATGATGGCTAAAAACATATTTGGTATCGGACGATAATCAGAATCATTTCATAGCCGATAGTCTTGGCTGATATGATGTATAGCCAAAGTAATCTGCTACTCAAGGGGTGCTAGCAAGACATTTTAATTTCTGAGTAAAAATGTATTTAACGCTTTGTTTCAGATCTGCAGTGCATTGTACAGCTGGACCTGGATCTGAAGTACAGGAGCAACATCAGGGAGCTGTTTCTGGAGTTTGATCGCTTCCCTCCTGGAGCTGTGATCGGCATTGCCCGAGAGATGCAGCCGGTATACAGGTATTCAACACACAATAAACACACACACACACGTACCTTTGTTTTATTATCCTTGTTGGAACCAAACAATTGATTCCCATTCTAAATCCTATTTTCCCTAAACTTAACCTAACCTTAACCCTAACTCCTAAACCTAATTCTAACCCTAAGCGTAACCCTAACCCCTAAACCTAACCCCTAAGCCTAAAATAGCCTTTTTTGTTGTGGTGACCGGTGAATATACAGTACCAGTCAAAAGTTTGGACACACCTACTCATTCCTTTCTTTATTTTTACTATTTTCTACATTGTATAATAACAGTGAAGACATCAAAGCTATGAAATAACACATGGAATCATGTAGTAACCAAAAAAGTGTTAAACAAATCAAAATATATTTGATATTTGATATTCTTCAAATAGCCACCCTTTGCCTTGATGACAGCTTTGCACACTCTTGGCATTCTATCAACCAGCTTCATGAGGTAATCACCTGGAATGCATTTCAATTAACAGGTGTGCCTTCTTAAAAGTTAATTTGTGGACATTTTTTCCTTCTTAATGCGTTTGAGCCAATCAGTTGTGTTGTGTTAAGGTATGGGGTGTATACAGAAGATAGCCCTATTTGGTAAAAGACCAAGTCCATATTATGGCAAGAACAGCTCAAATAAGCAAAGAGAAACGACAGTCCATCATTACTTTAAGACATGATGGTCAGTCAATACGGAACATTTCAAGAACTTTGAAATTTTCTTCAAGTGCAGTCGCAAAAACCATCAAGTGCTATGATGAAACTGGCTCTCATGAGGACCGCCACAAGAATGGAAGACCCAGAGTTACCTCTGCTGCAGAGGATAAGTTCATTAGTTACCAGCCTCAGAAATTGCAGCCCAAATAAATGCTTCACAGAGTTCAAGTAACAGACACATCTCAACATCAACTGTTCAGAGGAGACTGTGTGAATCAGGCCTGCATGGTCGAATTGCTGCAAAGAAACCACTACTAAAGGACACCAATAAAAAGAAGAGACCTGCTTGGGCTAAGAAACACGAGCAATGGACATTAGACCGGTGGAAATGTGTCCGTTGGTCTGGAGTGCAAATTGGAGATTTTGGGTTCCAACCGCTGTGTCTTTGTGAGACGTGGTGTGGGTGAATGGATGATCTCCGCATGTGTATTTCCCACCGTAAAGCATGGAGGAGGAGGTGTTGTGATGTGGGGGTGCTTTGCTGGTGACACTGTCTATGATTTATTTAGAATTCAAGGCACACTTAACCAGCATGGCTACCACAGCATTCTACAGCGATACGCCATCCCATCTGGTTTGGGCTTAGTGGGACTATCATTTGTTTTTCAACAGGACAATGACCCAATACACCTCCAGGCTGTGTAAGGGCTATTTTACCAAGAAGGAGAGTGATGGAGTGCTGCATCAGATGACCTGGCCTCCACAATCCCCCGTCCTCAACCCAATTGAAATGGTTTGGGATGAGTCGGACGGCAGAGTGAAGGAAAAGCAGCCAACAAGCGTTCAGCATATGTGGGAACTCCTTCAAGACTGTTGGAAAAGCATTCCAGGTGAAGCTGGTTGAGAGAATGCCAAGAGTGTGCAAAGCTGTCATCAAGGCAAAGGGTGGCTATTTGAAGATTCTCAAATATAAAATATACTTTGATTTGTTTAACACTTTTTTGGTTACTACATGATTCCATATGTGTTATTTCATAGTTTTGATGTCTTCACTATTATTCTACAATGTACAATTATAGAAAAACCCTTGAATGAGTAGGTGTGTCCAAACTTTTGAATGGTAGTGTATCTGCCCACAATATCCAACAGAACACAATGACATTACATGTACAGTAGGGTCTGAAATGATTGACACCCTTGATAAAGATGAGAAATAATGACTGTATAAAATAAACAATTCAAATACTGAGCTAAAAATTCGGAAATGTTATTATTTTATCCTAATACAATTGCTCAGAGAAAGATATTTTGTGTAACAGGTAATACTTTTTTTCTCAAAAAGGTAGGGGGCAAAAATTATTAACACCCCTAAAGATTCGTATAAATAAAGTAGTAAAATGTTCCTTGTTTTACTATCCTTGTGAGGACTTCTGGTCACAGAAGGATAGTAAAACCAAACACACATGCACACGTGAGGAATCTTGGGTTGGAAAACATCAGTGTGTTATTGAAAAAATGAAATCACTGCCACAAACTATTGTACAAACCAAGACCATTTCACATCACAAAAATCAATATCTTAAACTCTGACAAACATCATCATAGTACTATTTCAGACGAGAGAGCAGACCAGAACTTTCTCCTGAAACGTATGGCTTTGGGTGGCAGAGAGGCAAAACTGGTCGATATGGTCTTGTGGCCAGTCGATGCCAGCCTGTTGAAAGTGGGGCACTCTAAAAGCTGAAAGGAGATGGCACTTTTTGAGTTCCGAGTGCTCCCTTGCCACACATTCCCACTAAAGTGACAGTGACAGGAGCTGGCAGAGAGGAGGTCCACTCAGAGCCCTGCTGTCAAGGGCTGTCCAAATGGAAAGGGGGAGGAAGTGAGAAGAGGGGAGTTGAGAGAGACCAAGATGTGTTGAGAGTCTGAGGAGGAGGGTCGAGAGTCCAGTGGGAGGGGGGAGGTTGGAGGTGGGGGAGTCAGGGAAGGGGATGGATGCAGGCACCAAAAGGAAACGTGTGTGTATGTTACGACATTCTGAAGGTCACTGTGTTTTTAGGCTGCAACAACAGGAAGCACTGTGCTGCTGTGCTCATCAGTGCTGCATCGCTCTCTCTCTCTCTCTCTCTCTCTCTCGCTCTCTCTCCACTGGAGGACAGTTCCCTTTCTTCCTCTCCTTTACTCTGATGCCCTCTCCTTTCTGGTGTCAAATAAAACTAATTGCGGAGACATAAGAGCCAATCATATGGTTCTAGGAAGCGTCCAGTTGCCCTGTGAGTGTGTCCAGTGTCCACAGCCCTCTGCTTAATTACTTTCCTCCCTAAGGTATTTGTCTGCTCACGTTAATCCCACAGTAATTAGTTCTGCCACAAAGCTGTGTGTGTTTGCAGGGAAAACTTGCACTAGATAAACATACTCCTCTGTAATATTCAGGGGACAAACAGACAATGTCTTAACAGGTACTTATCAAACAGATTTTATATTTTTTTTTTGGGGGGGGGGGGGGGGGGGGGGGGGGGTTGCCATTACATCAATGTCATTGTCATCCATCAAGGAGCTCTGGGGTAGTTTCAGAGATTTTCTGAATAAGTTTCAAGTACGTACTCCAGTAGATAAGCTCCCAAAAAAGACCATATTGTTCGATTTGGTATAGAAGTGTGAAAATTGGCAGACTTGTATAATATTTAGCGTTGAACAAAACCTGAAATAGTGCCATTTCAGCAAAGCTTTGTGTCAGACTGTAGCGCCTCCTATAGGTCATGGCTTCCCCTGTGTTAGGTCTACATTGCCCCAAAATAGCTTACAATGTTTGTATTGGTTTGAAGAACACATTGCATCAACAACCAAAACCATATGTTCTTTGTTTTTACCTTGATGATCGCAACAATGATGAAAAACCATCAGAAATAACAGTAAAATGTTGATAATTTCACTTTCAAAGTGGTGTATTAAATACAAAGTTACCATTTATACTTTTATACCGTTTATAGAAAAGTGATGTGTTCCCTGATGTCTACTAGTTACAATGATACATAATATGATATTACAGTGAACCAAATATAAACGCCACATGCAACAATTCCAAAGATTTTACTGAGTTACAGTTCATATAAGGAAATCAGTCTATTGAAATATATTCATTAGGGCTTAATTTATGGATTTCACATGACTGGGAATACAAATATGCATCTGTTGGTCGCAGATATCTTAAAAGTAGGGGCATGGATCAGAAAACTATTCAGTATCTGATGTGACAACCATTTGCCTCATGCAGTGCAACATCTCCTTTGCATAGAGTTGATCAGGCTGTTGATTTGTGGCCTGTGGAATGTTTTCTCTTTTTTTTTGGGGGGGGGGGATGGATCAGCTTAATATTGCAGATAGATTGTATCTTCTATCAATGTAATTGTCTGCATCACTTCCAATCCCCCATGTTTTTTATATATATACTCCCCTTTATTACTTTTCAACCCTGCCATCCTTTCCCTACTTGGAGTAAATTAGTGAACAACAATGCCCAGGCCTCTACTTCCGGTCTATACTTACTATCTACACCTTATGGACACAGTTAATTTTACAATAATTCTATTATATATATATATATACACACACAGTGGGGAAAAAAAGTATTTAGTCAGCCACCAATTGTGCAAGTTCTCCCACTTAAAAAGATGAGAGAGGCCTGTAATTTTCATCATGGGTACATGTCAACTATGACAGACAAAATGAGAATTTATTTTCCAGGAAATCACATTGTAGGGTTTTTAATGAATTTATTTGCAAATTATGGTGGAAAATAAGTATTTGGGCAATAACAAAAGTTTCTCAATACTTTGTTATATACACTTTGTTGGCAATGACACAGGTCAAACGTTTTCTGTAAGTCTTCACAAGGTTTTCACACACTGTTGCTGGTATTTTGGCCCATTCCTCCATGCAGATCTCCTCTAGAGCAGTGTTGTTTTGGGGCTGTCGCTGGGCAACACAGACTTTCAACTCCCTCCAAAGATTTTCTATGGGGTTGAGATCTGGAGACTGGCTAGGCCACTCCAGGACCTTGAAATGCTTCTTACGAAGCCACTCCTTCGTTGCCCGGGCGGTGTGTTTGGGATCATTGTCATGCTGAAAGACCCAGCCACGTTTCATCTTCAATGCCCTTGCTGATGGAAGGAGGTTTTCACTCAAAATCTCACGATACATGGCCCCATTCATTCTTTCCTTTACACGGATCAGTCGTCCTGGTCCCTTTGCAGAAAAACAGCCCCAAAGCATGATGTTTCCACCCCCATGCTTCACAGTAGGTATGGTGTTCTTTGGATGCAACTCAGCATTCTTTGTCCTCCAAACACGACGAGTTGAGTTTTTACCAAAAAGTTATATTTTGGTTTCATCTGACCATATGACATTCTCCCAATCCTCTTCTGGATCGTCCAAATGCACTCTAGCAAACTTCAGACGGGCCTGGACATGTACTGGCTTAAGCAGGGGGACACGTCTGGCACTGCAGGATTTGAGTCCCTGGCGGCGTAGTGTGTTACTGATGGTAGGCTTTGTTACTTTGGTCCCAGCTCTCTGCAGGTCATTCACTAGGTCCCCCCGTGTGGTTCTGGGATATTTGCTCACCGTTCTTGTGATCATTTTGACCCCACGGGGTGAGATCTTGCGTGGAGCCCCAGATCGAGGGAGATTATCAGTGGTCTTGTATGTCTTCCATTTCCTAATAATTGCTCCCACAGTTGATTTCTTCAAACCAAGCTGCTTACCTATTGCAGATTCAGTCTTCCCAGCCTGGTGCAGGTCTACAATTTTGTTTCTGGTGTCCTTTGACAGCTCTTTGGTCTTGGCCATAGTGGAGTTTGGAGTGTGACTGTTTGAGGTTGTGGACAGGTGCATTTTATACTGATAACAAGTTCAAACAGGTGCCATTAATACAGGTAACGAGTGGAGGACAGAGGAGCCTCTTAAAGAAGAAGTTACAGGTCTGTGAGAGCCAGAAATCTTGCTTGTTTGTAGGTGACCAAATACTTATTTTCCACCATAATTTGCAAATAAAATCATTAAAAATCCTACAATGTGATTTTCTGGAATTTGTTTTCTCAATTTGTCTGTCATAGTTGACGTGTACCTATGATGAAAATTACAGGCCTCTCTCATCTTTTTAAGTGGGAGAACTTGCACAATTGGTGGCTGACTAAATACTTTTTTCCCCCACTGTATCTCTTAACACCATCCAAATAGGATTTCTATTTGCCATATATATTTCAACCGTACTGTGATGTTTTACAAAAGTTCTGAACCTTTCTATTCTCATTGCTTCTACAGATTGTGAATCAATTATTTTTTTTTTGGCTAAAAGTATTATTATATTATTGATCGATTGACTATGACTTTTCAGATCACCCAGTAATGCTATCTGCAAGGTTAGCTCCAGGTAAATATTGCAATCCTAAAGCCATTCCTGGACCTGTGTCCAAAAACAAGCTACAAATGGACAGAACCAAAACAAATGATCTAATGATTCTGTCTCTTCACAGCAAAATCTGCAGAGCTGGGAAGATTGTATCCCCCATATAAATAACATTCTATTGGTAGCAAGAATTTTATATAATAATTTTAATTGAAAGATTCAAATTTTTGAATCCGGTGTCGTTTTGCGTGTCAGTTCATAAACACTATGCCATGGGATCGGTACGTCAAAAATCTCTTCCCAACTATTTTGCAATCTATATGGGACGGCTGTCAATCCTTTGGTCCTTAAGTGAAACTGATATACTTTTTTATTTATCACAGTTTTCCTTAACCAATTATGTTCTTTAATGCAAGGCTGACAGACAAGTTCCTTACTTTCTCCCCCTTCCACTTTCCTCTTCCACTTTTGCGGTAAGGCTGCAATTATTTGGTTGTAATTTTGGGTAGAGCAGACATTTCCATATGTTTTTGTTAGCTGCATGTGCGACATAACTCCACCAGTCCTACCGATGATATCATTTACAAAGATTATACCTTTTTTAAACATTCTGTCAAAAAATAAAGGTTTTTTGTCAATTAGTATATTTGAATTTAACCACAATATTTGTTGCATTATTTGTTCTGTCGTTTCTGGAGGATTAAATTGAAATTGCAACCAACTTTCTATGGCTTGTTTTAGAAATAGTGATATTTGGGAGATTATTTCCTTTTCAAATAACTGCAAATGAGTTGTTGTAATCTGAATAAAGGGAAAAAGGCCTTTCTTGAACATTGGGTGAGACAATCTTACTAATTTGCTTGAGAACCAGTTCGGATTTAAGTATAACTTTTGTATGACTGAAGCTTTTAGTGATAGGTCTAATGCTTTAATATTTAATTTCTGTCCTCCGAATTCATATTCATTATATAAATATGCCCTTTTAATTTTGTCTGGCTTGCCTTTCCAAATAAAATTGAATATTTTCTTCTCATATAATTTAAAAAACTGTTCGCTAGGCGTAGGCAAGACCATAAGCAAATAGGTAAACTGGGATAATACTAAAGAGTTAATCAGGGTGATTTTTCCACAAATTGACAGGTATTTTCCTTTCCATGGTAGTAAGATCTTATCTATTTTTGCTAACTTTCTATTATAATGTATTGAAGTGAGATCATTTATTTCCTTTGGGATATGTATTCCGAGTATATCCACATCACCATCAGACCATTTTATTGGTAAACTACATGGTAATGTAAAAATTGTATTTCTTTTAGTGATCCAATACGTAATATAGTACGTTTGTCATAATTTGGTTGTAATCCAGAGAGGTTAGAAAATGTATCTAGATCCTCTATGAGGCTGTGGAGGGATTCTAGTTGTGGATTTAAAAGAAAACATGAATCATCAGCGTACAATGACACCTTTGTTTTTAAGCCCTGGATTTCTAATCCTCTGATATTATTATTGGATCTGATTTTAATAGCTAACATCTCGATGGCCACAATAAATAGATATGCCGTTAGTGGACAACCTTGTTTCACTCCTCTTGACAGTTAAAAACTTTCTGAGAAATAGCCATTATTTGCTAATTTACACCTAGGGTTACTATACATGATTTTGACCCATTTTATAAGAGATTCTCCAAAATTGAAATGCTCCAGGCATTTATATATAAACCCCAGTCGAACTTTATCAAATGCCTTTTCGAAGTCTGCTATGAAAAGCAGGCCTGGTTTCCCATATTTTCCATAGTGTTCTATTGTTTCCAATACTTGCCTTATATTATCTCCAATGTATCTTCCATGTAAAAAACCTGTCTGATTAGAATGAATAATATCCGACAATACCTTTTTAATTCTATGCGCTATACATTTTGCTAGAATTTTTGCATCACAACACTGAAGTGTAAGGGGCCTCCAATTTTGTAAATGGACTGGATCTTTATATTTTCCTCTTGTATCCTGTTTCAGTAATAATGAGATCAGACCTTCTTCTTGAGTGTCAGATAATCTACCATTTACATAGGAGTGGTTAAAACATGCTAATAACGGTCCTCTTAGTATATCAAAAAAGGTTTGGTATACCTCGACTGGCCTGTGGAATGTTGTCCCACTCCTCTTCAATGGCTGTGTGAAGTTGCTGGATATTGGCGAGAACTCGAACACGCTGTCTTACACGTCGATCCAGAGCATCCCAAACATGCTCAATGGGTGACATTTCTGGTGAGTATGCAGGCCATGGAAGAACTGGGACATTTTCAGCTTCCAGGAATTGTGTACAGATCCTTGCGACATGAGGCCGTGCATTATCTTGCTGAAGCATGAGGTGATGGCGGTGGATGAATGGCACGACAATGGGCATCAGGATCTCATCACGGTATCTCTGTGAATTCAAATTGCCATCGCTTAAATGCAATTGTGCTCGTTGTCCGTAACTTATGCCTGCCCATACCATAACCCCACCGCCACCATAGGGCACTCTATTCACAACGTTGACATCAGCAAACCGCTCGCCCACACAATGCCCTACACGCTGTCTGCCATCTGCCCGGTACAGTTGAAACTGGGATTAATCCGTGAAGAGCACACTTCTCCAGAGTGCCAGTGGCCATCGAAGGTGAGCATTTGCCCACTGAAGTCGGTTAGGACGCCGAACTGCAGACAGGTCAAGACCCTGGTGAGGACGACGAGCACGCAGATTAGCTTTCCTGAGAAGTTCTCACAGTTTATGCAGAAATTCTTTGGTTGTGCAAACCCACCGTTATATCAGCTGTCCGTGGCTAGTCTCAGACAATCCAGCAGGTGAAGAACCCGGATGTGGAGGTCCTCGGCTGGCATAGTTACACATGGTCTGCGGTTGTGAGGCCGGTTGGACGTACTGTCAAATTCCCTAAAACGACATTGAAGACTGCTTATGGTAGAGAAATGAACATTTGATTTGATTTATTAGGATCCCCATTAGCCGACGCCAATGGCGACAGCTAGTCTTACTGGGGTCCGACATATAACGAAAATACATTACAGACAAAATACTTTACAATTGGCATACTTTTAAAAACATGAACATGTAGTGTGTGTGCGCGCATCTATCAGTTACACATACCTGTCAGTACGTACACATAACAAGTAGGTCACATGGGGGAGAGGCGTTGTGCCGTGAGGTGTTGCTTCATTTGTTTTTTGAAACCAGGTTTGCTGTTCACTTGCGCTATATAAGATGGAAGGGAGTTCCATGCAATCATGGCTCTGTATAATACTGTACATTCAAACATTAAATTCTGTGACAACAGCTCTGGTGGACATTCCGGCAGTCAGCATGCCAATTGCATGATCCCTCAACTTGTTAAATCTGTGGCATTGTGTTGTGTGACAAAACTGCACATTTTAGAGTGGCCTTTTATTGTCCCCAGCACAAGGTGCACTTGTGTAATGATCATGCTGTTTAATCAGCTTCTTGATATGCCACACCTGTTGGGTGGATGGATTATCTTGATAAAGGAGAAAAATGCTCACTAAGAGGGATGTAAACAAATTTGTGCCCAAAATTTGAGAGAAATAATATTTTTGTGCTATTGGAAAATGTCTGGGGTCTTTTATTTCAGCTCATTAAACATGGGACCAACACTTTATGTTGTGTTTATATTTTTATTCAGTATATATACTGTGTCACTTATAAGAAAACCTGCTATGTACATATCACTCTATGTAATATCCCACAGGAATTAGGGTTGGGCAGTATCCAGATTTTCATACCGTTTCTGTACCATACCTGGTTATACAGTATAACGTACAAAACAATTTATGCAACAGGATCTTGATCCAGGAGGGGATTGAATGTCTCTGCTGTCAAGATCAAGCTTCTTGGTTACATCTAGCCACTTAGCTAGCAAGTCAGCCAACCCAAATGCATAGCTGGAGCCCTGAGTTGGATATAATTTATTTAACACATCTTACATTTCTTATAGGTATACTTAACTGATAGTTATAAGCACTGGTGTAGCATGCACCCCCGCGGCCCCCGCAAGGCGAGGGTGCCCCCAACCCCCAGAAATAAAATAAATATATATATTATTTTATTTATTTTTTACGGTATTGAAAATCATACCGTCGGTATTTCAAAATACCCCGGTATATGGTATAAGCGGTATATCGCCCAAGCCAAATAGGAATTCATTATGTCAAGCAGGGAGATAGGTAAGCAATTTTAACAAAATGGCAGTATGATGACACCTGAGAACTTTTACAAAAAGCCAAGTATGTCTAACTAAAAATGCCTAGGTATAGTGCCAAACCTGGCACCATCCCTACGTGAAGCATGGTGGTGGCAGCATCATGCTGTGGGGATGTTTTTCAGAGGCAGGGACTGGGAGACTAGTCAGGATCGAGGGAAAGGTGAACGGAGCAAAGTACAGAGAGATCCTTGATGAAAACCTGCTCCAGAGTGCTCAGGACCTCAGACTGGGGCGAAGGTTCACCTTCCAACAAGACAACGACCCTAAGCACACATCCAAGACAACGCAGGAGTGGCTTCGGGACAAGTCTCTGAATGTCCTTGAGTGGCCCAGCCAGAGCCCGGACTTAAACCCGATCGAACATCTCTGGAGAGACCTGAATATAGCTGTGCAGCGACGTTCCCCATCCAACGTGACAGAGCTTGAGATGATCTGCAGAGAAGAATGGGAGAAACTCCTCAAATACAGGTGTGTCAAGCTTGTAGCATCATACCCAAGAAGACTCGAGGCTGTAATCGCTGCCAAAGGTGCTTGAACAAAGTACTGAGTAAAGGGTCTGAATACTTACGTAAATGTAATATTTAAATTTGCACAAATTTCTAAAAAACTGTTTTTGCTTTCTCATTATGGGGTATTTTGTGTAGATTGATGATGGAAAAAAACTATTTAATCCATTTTAGAATAAGGCTGTAACGTAACAAAATGTGGATAAAGTCAAGGGGTCTGAATACTTTCCAAATGCACTGTGCCTTGCAAAAGTATTCATCCCCCTTGGCGTTTTTCGTATTTTGTTGTATTACAACCTGTAATTTAAATTGATTTTTATTTGGATTTCATGTAATTGACATACACAAAATAGTCCAAATTGGTGAAGTGAAATGAAAAAAATAACTTGTTTCAAAGAATTCTAAAAAATAAATAACGGAAAAGTGGTGCGTGCATATGTATTAACCCCCTTTGCTATGAAGCCCCTAAATAAGATCTGGTGCAACCAATTACCTTCAGAACTCACATAATTAGTTAAATAAAGTCTACCTGTGTGCAATCTAAGTGTCACATGATCTGTCACATGATCTCAGTATATATACACCTATTCTGAAAGGCCCCAGTCTGCAACACCACTAAGCAAGGGGCACCACCAAGCAAGCGGCACCATGAAGACCAAGGAGCTCTCCAAACAGGTCAGGGACAAAGTTGTGGAGAAGTACAGATCAGGGTTGGGTTATAAAAAAATATCCGAAACTTTGAACATCTCACGGAGCACCATTAAATCCATTATTAAAAAATTGAAAGAATATGGCACCACAACAAACCAAGAGGGCCGCCCACTAAAACTCACGGTCCAGGCAAGGAGGGAATTAATCAGAGAGGCAACAAAGAGACCAAAGATAACCCTGAAGGAGCTGCAAAGCTCCACAGCGGAGATTGGAGTATCTGTCCATAGGACCACTTTACGACAAACACTCCACAGAGCTGGGCTTTACAGAAGAGTGGCCAGAAAAAAGCCATTGCTTACAGAAAAAAATAAGCAAACACGTTTGGTGTTCACCAAAAGGCAAGTGGGAGACTCCCCAAACATATGGAAGAAGGTACTCTGGTCAGATGAGACTAAAATTTAGCTTTTTGGCCATCAAGGAAAACGCTATGTGGTTTTGGGGGGTGAATAATTATGCACGCTCAAGTTTTCTGTTTTTTTTTATTATTTCTTGTTTGTTTCACAGTAAATAAATATTTTGTGGTAGGCATGTTGTGTAAATCAAATGATACAAACCCCCAAAAAATCAATTTTAATTCCAGGTTGTAAGGCAACAAAACTTTCGCAAGCCACTGTATGTGTATCCTTTAACATTTTAGCACAAAAGTGGCGAAAAAGTGCCTTAATCTACCTGGGTTAATGGTTTTTGTCTGTTTTCAACCTAGTTTGAATTTGTTTTACTTCCAAACCCTAAATGTTGTTATTTACACTACCAGTTAAAAGTTTGGACACACCTACTCATTCAAGGCATTTTCATTATTTTTTTAAATGTTTGACATTGTAGAATAATAGTGAAGACATCAAAACTATGAAATAACACATATGGAATCATGTACAGTGAGGGAAAAAAGTATTTGATCCCCTGCTGATTTTGTACGTTTGCCCACTGACAAAGAAATGATCAGTCTATAATTTTAGTGGTAGGTTTATTTGAACAGTGAGAGACAGAATAACAACAACAAAAAATCCAGAAAAACGCATGTCAAAAATGTTATAAATTGATTTGCATTTTAATGAGGGAAATAAGTATTTGACCCCCTCTCAATCAGAAAGATTTCTGGCTCCCACTTAAAGGGAGTGCTCCTAATCTCAGCTCGTTACCTGTATAAAAGACACCTGTCCACAGAAGCAATCAATCAATCAGATTCCAAACTCTCCACCATGGCCAAGACCAAAGAGCTCTCCAAGGATTTCAGGGACAAGATTGTAGACCTACACAAGGCTGGAATGGGCTACAAGACCATCGGCAAGCAGCTTGGTGAGAAGGTGACAACAGTTGGTGCGATTATTTGCAAATGGAGGAAACACAAAATAACTGTCAATCTCCCTCGGCCTGGGGCTCCATGCAAGATCTCACCTCGTGGAGTTGCAATGATCATGAGAACGGTGAGTAATCAGCCCAGAACTACACGGGAGGATCTTGTCAATGATCTCAAGGCAGCTGGGACCATAGTCACCAAGAAAACAATTGGTAACACACTACGCCGTAAAGGACTGAAATCCTGCAGCGCCCGCAAGGTCCCCCTGCTCAAGAAAGCACATATACAGGCCCGTCTGAAGTTTGCCAATGAACATCTGAATGATTCAGAGGAGAACTGGGTGAAAGTGTTGTGGTCAGATGAGACCAAAATCGAGCTCTTTGGCATCAACTCAACTCGCCGTGTTTGGAGGAGGAGGAATGCTGCCTATGACCCCAAGAACACCATCCCCACCGTCAAACATGGAGGTGGAAACATTATGCTTTGGGGGTGTTTTTCTGCTAAGGGGACAGGACAACATCACCGCATCAAAGGGACAATGGACGGGGCCATGTACCGTCAAATCTTGGGTGAGAACCTCCTTCCCTCAGCCAGGGCATTGAAAATGGGTCGTGGATGGGTATTCCAGCATGACAATGACCCAAAACACACGGCCAAGGCAACAAAGGAGTGGCTCAAGAAGAAGCACATTAAGGTCCTGGAGTGGCCTAGCCAGTCTCCAGACCTTAATCCCATAGAAAATATGTGGAGGGAGCTGAAGGTTCGAGTTGCCAAACGTCAGGCTCAAAACCTTAATGACTTGGAGAAGATCTGCAAAGAGGAGTGGGACAAAGACCCTCCTGAGATGTGTGCAAACCTGGTGGCCAACTACAAGAAACTTCTGACCTCTGTGATTGCCAACAAGGGTTTTGCCACCAAGTACAAAGTCATGTTTTGCAGAGGGGTCAAATACTTATTTCCCTCATTAAAATGCAAATAAATGTATAACATTTTTGACATGCGTTTTTCTGTATTTTTTGGTTGTTATTCTGTCTCTCACTGTTCAAATAAACCTACCATTAAAATTATAGACTGATCATGTCTTTGTCTGTGGGCAAACGTACAAAATCAGCAGGGGATCAAATACTTTTTTCCCTCACTGTAATAATCAAACAAGTGTTAAACAAATCAAAATATATTTTATATTTGAGATTTTTCAAATAGCCACCCTTTGCCTTGATGACAGCTCTGCACACTCTTGGCATTCTATCAACCAGCTTCATTAGGTAGTCACCTGGAATGCATTTCAATTAATAGGTGTGCCTTGTTAAAAGTTAATTTGAGGAATTTATTTCCTTCTTAATGCGTTTGGGCCAATCAGTTGTGTTGTGACAAGATATGGGGGTATACAAAAGATAGCCCTATTTGTTAAAAGACCAAGTCCATATTATGGCAAGAACAGCTCAAATAAGCAAAGAGAAACGACAGTCCATCATTACTTTAAGACATAAAGGTCAGTCAATACGGAACATTTCAAGAACTTTGAACGTTTCTTCAAGTGCAGTCGCAAAAACCATCAAGCGCTATGATGAAACTGGCTTTCATGAGGACCGCCACAGGAATGGAAGACCCAGAGTTACCTCTGCTGCAGAGGATAAGTTCATTAGAGTACCAGCCTCAGAAATTGCAGCCCAAATAAATGCTTCACAGAGTTCAAGTCACAGGCACATCTCAACATCAACTGTTCAGAGGGGACTGTGTGAATCAGGCCTTCATGGTCGAATTGCTGCAAAGAAACCACTACTAAAGGACACCAATAAAAAGAAGAGACCTGCTTGGGCTAAGAAACACGAGCAATGGACATTAGACCGGTGGAAATGTGTCCGTTGGTCTGGAGTCCAAATTGGAGATTTTGGGTTCCAACCGCTGTGTCTTTGTGAGACGTGTGTGGGTGAATGGATGATCTTCGCATGTGTATTTCCAACCGTAAAGCATGGAGGAGGAGGTGTTATGGTGTGTGTGTGCTTTGCTGGTGACACTGTCTGCGATTTATTTAGAAATCAATGCACACTTAACCACCATGGCTACCACAGCATTCTGAGACGATACCCCATCTCATCTGGTTTGGGCTTAGTGGGACTATAATTTGTTTTTCAACAGGACAATGCTGGCTGTGTAAGGGCTATTTTACCAAGAAGGAGAGTGATGGAGTGCTGCATCAGATGACCTGGCCTCCACAATATCCCGACCTCAACCCAATTGAGATGGTTTGGGATGAGTCGGACGGCAGAGTGAAGGAAAAGCAGCCAACAAGTGCTCAGTATATCTGGGAACAAGTTCTCAGCATATCTGGGAAGAATCTCAAATATAAAATATAACTTTTTTGGTTACTACTTGATTCCATAAGTGTTATTTCATAGTTTTGATGTCTTCACTATTATCCTACAATGTAGAAAATAATAAAACATTTTTTTACTGGTACTGTAAGTGTTACCTGAAGTCTACTGGTTGCAATTATATATAATACAATATTATATACTGTGTCACTTTTAAAGGGGAACTGCACCTGCTGATTTGGCCTCGTTTTTTGACTTGCTTCTCAATTGACAGAAGCCAAACATGAGTTAGCTTGGGGGTGTGGTTTGATGTGGGTGTTTTGTGGGTGTGTCCTAGCCACCACCAAGACACACCCATCTGTCAATACCATGTCCGCAGCTTTTTCCCCCCACTCAAACTTCCTGTAGGTTGAGTTCAATAACTGCAGCAAGATGTATGGTGAGATGCTGAAGGAAGCTTTGAATAGGTCAGTAGCCTACAGAGTAATATTAAAAGAATGCAATTGCCGAATGTATGTAGATATTCTAAACTAATTGTTTTGATAACTTTCAAATGTAGTAACAGGTCCATGTAGAATAAACAACGTTTACATAATACCATAGAAGCAGTGTTCTGCTAATGTGCACCTTTCATTGCTATTCCCAGCCGATACAGATACTATGCCTATCGGCATTTTGTCTGGTGGTAATGGGGCTACCTTGGAAACATGTCAGTAGTCATACCTTCCTGTCTGGTGTCCCATATAGAACAGGAGTTCCCTGATCCTGGTGCAGAATACACAGGGTTTCTCTCTCCCCATATTGACTGATACCATTCAATTCAATAATAAAAAAAGACAATACAAGTAAAAGTTGACTAGTAAAAATGTAATGCCGAATGCCAGGTCTCTCTCCATTTAGAGACACCAGTATAAAGCCTGTCTGTCAGTCTGGACTTCATCACATCATCTTGCAAGTCTCTGTGCTGGCTCCGTACATGCTTCTGTGAACACATACACATATAGTCACTGTTCTATTACCAATGGCAGTTAGGATAGTTAATACAGTGGGGGAAAAAAGTATTTAGTCAGCCACCAATTGTACAAGTTCTCCCACTTAAAAAGATGAGAGAGGCCTGTAATTTTCATCATAGGTACACGTCAACTATGACAGACAAAATGAGAAAGAAAATTCCAGAAAATCACAATGTAGGATTTTTTATGAATTATTTGCAAATTATGGTGGAAAATAAGTATTTGGTCAATAACTAAAGTTTCTCAATACTTTGTTATATACCCTTTGTTGGCAATGACACAGGTCAAACGTTTTCTGTAAGTCTTCACAAGGTGTTCACACACTTGCTGGTATTTTGGCCCATTCCTCCATGCAGATCTCCTCTAGAGCAGTGATGTTTTGGGGCTGTCGCTGGGCAACACAGACTTTCAACTCCCTCCAAAGATTTTCTATGGGGTTGAGATCTGGAGACTGGCTAGGCCACTCCAGGACCTTGAAATGCTTCTTACGAAGCCACTCCTTCGTTGCCCGGGCGGTGTGTTTGGGATCATTGTCATGCTGAAAGACCCAGCCACGTTTCATCTTCAATGCCCTTGCTGATGGAAGGAGGTTTTCACTCAAAATCTCACGATACATGGCCCCATTCATTCTTTCCTTTACACGGATCAGTCGTCCTGGTCCCTTTGCAGAAAAACAGCCCCAAAGCATGATGTTTCCACCCCAATGCTTCACAGTAGGTATGGTGTTCTTTGGATGCAACTCAGCATTCTTTGTCCTCCAAACACGACGAGTTGAGTTTTTACCAAAAAGTTATATTTTGGTTTCATCTGACCATATGATATTCTCCCAATCCTCTTCTGGATCATCCAAATGCACTAGCAAACTTCAGACGGGCCTGGACATGTACTGGCTTAAGCAGGGGGACACGTCTGGCACTGCAGGATTTGAGTCCCTGGTGGCGTAGTGTGTTACTGATGGTAGGCTTTGTTACTTTGGTCCCAGCTCTCTGCAGGTCATTCACTAGGTCCCCACGTGTGGTTCTGGGATTTTTGCTCACCGTTCTTGTGATCATTTTGACCCCACGGGGTGAGATCTTGCGTGGAGCCCCAGATCGAGGGAGATTATCAGTGGTCTTGTATGTCTTCCATTTCCTAATAATTGCTCCCACAGTTGATTTCTTCAAACCAAGCTGCTTACCTATTGCAGATTCAGTCTTCCCAGCCTGGTGCAGGTCTACAATTTTGTTTCTGGTGTCCTTTGACAGCTATTTGGTCTTGGCCATAGTGGAGTTTGGAGTGTGACTGTTTGAGGTTGTGGACAGGTGTCTTTTATACTGATAACAAGGTCAAACAGGTGCCATTAATACAGGTAACGAGTGGAGGACAGAGGAGCCTCTTAAAGAAGAAGTTACAGGTCTGTGAGAGCCAGAAATCTTGCTTGTTTGTAGGTGACCAAATACGTATTTTCCACCATAATTTGCAAATAAATTCAGTAAAAATCCTACAATGTGATTTCTGGATTTCTTTTCTCTCAATTTGTCTGTCATAGTTGACGTGTACCTATGATGAAAATTACAGGCCTCTCTCATATTTTTAAGTGGGAGAACTTGCACAATTGGTGGCTGACTAAATACTTTTTTCCCCCCACTGTATCTGACCCACAAACAGATACTATGTTGAAGTTTTAACAGGTCAGATAAAACCTACCAAGTGATGGTCTCCCCATCAAACGACCAAGTCTGGCATCTGGCAAAAGCATCTACAGTCCTCTCCATCTGTAGAAATAGGCAGAGTTGAGGCAGAGTTGATCAGTGACACATGGAATGAAAAGGGTGTTGCAAATACTGAACATTTCTGGTGTACTGTATTATTAGTAATCACCTTCAGTCCCACATTGTGGACGTGTTGAGTGCCAGGTCTCTCTCCATTCAGAGACGTCAGTTTCAAGCCTGTCTGTCGGTCAGGACTCCATCACTTCATCTTGCAAGTCTCCAAGTGCTGGCTCCATAGATGCATCTGTGAACACATGCATCTGTGAACACACATCTGTGAACACATGTTCTATTACCGATGGCAGTAAGGATAGGTGATATCTGAAAAACGAATTGTTTGAACAGATCAGACTAATCATACCCAACTCTGTTCTCCACATCGACGACCGGTGATTAGCAGGCAAGAGGTGAGGCTGGTGGTAAGGTCTTTGCCAGTGCCCCATTGATGGGCATGGCAGTAATATATCAACTCCTGGCCCCTCATCAAAGATACTGGTCAGTCACACACAAACACACACACAGAGCACTGATTACATTGTCAATGGAGGTTATGATTAGCATAGTGGAACCAACCTGATCGCTGCATTCACCTTTCTATTTCACTTCAGATATCATGATATGTGAAGTGAAGTGAAATAGAATGGTAAACGCAGGCTAGGTTATGAAAGTGAATTGGGACAAAACTCAAAACAGTTTTGACCTTTGACCAGGTCAAATGTCACCAACCTGATTTCAAGTGTCCTCCCTGTTCCATTTATCGGAATGTGAAGAGCGAGAGCATGTCTGTGTGATGCTGAGAGTCCCCTGGCTGGTATTTTCTATGTTGCATGTTTGGTTGCAAACTGGACATCTCTCGAACAACTGCAGCAGGCAATCCTCATAAACAATGTGCTTCCTCATCTTATGAGGTGGTGTTGACTGGGAGGGCCTTTGACAGGGTGATACAATAGACAGCCAAGTGGTCAATTGGAATTTGTTATAAAGAAAGGACAAAGCTTTTTGATAATGCACTTCACAACCAAAATGACTGCTTGTATCTGCTTGGCTGGGTAATTAACCTACTAGTTTATCAAACTGGGTATTTTTTAATACAACTTTTCACATAAAACATATTACCGTTGTTGATGAAGCCATCTGTGTCATGAGGGCAGTAAATCAGGTCAAGCTAAATCTAGGTCGTCACTAGTTACCACAGCCAAAAAGTAATAAAGCCTGCCTATTTCTACAATTTGTCTTCTTAAAATATGATTTTAAACCTAACCGTAACCACACTGCTAACATTATGCCTAACCTTAAATGAAGATGAAAAAGCAAATTTTTGTTTTCATGAATTAGCCAATTTTGACACTGTGGCTGTGGTAACTAGTGGAAACCATAATTCTATGCTTTTCAGATGTAGACTGACTGTAGCTATAGATTGGATTAGATTCATGCCGGTGGCGCTGTTAGGGTTTGTTGCGCCTAGTTCAATGTATTAGTTGGACTAAGACAGCTAGCTACCACCATAGCTGCATCCATTATTTCGTTTTGCCCTAGACAATACAGAATGCACTTGTATGCGCTACGAACTAACTTGGAAATCCGGCTTGTTAGCTAGCTAGCTAACGTTAGCTAGCCTGTAGCTAGCTAGCCTGCCTCGCTAGCATTATCAAATGATAACATTACATAACCAGCAGTATCTAGACAATACACAAACTTGAATGAGCTACAACCTAAGTTATAATGAGCTAGCTAGCTACATTAACGTTAGCTAAAACGTTAGCTTGCCTGTCTCATTGACTATGTTATCTAGCCTGCCTCACTTATCAAAATATGGCTACCTACATAACCAGCAATAACGTTATCTAGCTAACGTCGTTAGTTAAGTTCTACCAGAGAGTTCATTATATCCCAGTATCTGTGGTTATACTCATCACCACCGGTCGTTACTGCCGTGGAAATTCTAACCAAAAGGAAGAACAACTGTAGATTCTTCAAACAACAACTTTATTATAAGATTAGTAAAAATGGAGCGGTTAACAATCATTCAATGGTGTAGAGTTAAGAGCCCAACGAACAGAGTTGGCTCTCAGTTTTTATAGAAAGTACAACCTTTGTCTACGTGGCAGTTAGCAGATGTGTGGAAACAGGGGCGGAACATAGTGTGTAAAAGGTATTAGCTTGTCTGTACAGATTAAGATAGCTGACGTTACCACTATTCTTTGTTCCTTCCTGCAAGTTTCCACACAGCTAAGTTCATGCAGATTTTGAAAACAGAATATCACATACTGCGGTCGCACCCAAACGGCTCTTACCTGTACGCCCAGACTTATGACTACGTCACACAAGACAAGTTTGTATCAGTAAAAAACACTAACAAATAACAATAGACAATTCTCTAAGTAAAAAAACAGCATAGCATGTCTAATTTGTAATTTTCCCCCACATTACACACCAAGCAAGTGTTACTGGTGCAGACTTGGGGACCGACGAACTCCAAGCAACTATTCCATACTAGGTTCTTTCGGCAGGGCATGCAAACCATAGAACTTTGTCTGTGGAGGCATGGTCAATCCGTATAGGGCCCGTGATTCTTTGAACACGTTGGGGGGCATGAAACAACAGAGTCCCATTCAATGAAGGTAAGCGGAGGGGCGATTTGCACGTGGAGCTTGGCAAAAGGGAGCATTATTTGTTGACATAATTGTAATCCAAACCCTCATTTACTCGTTGTGACGCGCTGAGGTTCCAAACTCTGTTTTAGACGAGACTGACTTTATGACCAAAATGATCCTATTTATAGTTTGTAGTCAATTTTGACACTAGAATAAATGTTTCATATTGATGCCACATAGGCAGTTTTCAAAGGGATTAGTTTTTATTATTATTATTATTTTTTTTTTTTATATTTTTCAAAGGGATCTTTAAGAAATGTGACAGGAAACCGGCCCTGTACATGTCACTCTAGGTAAAATCCCATAAGAATGCATCATGTCCAGCAGGGAGATGGGTAAGACATTTTTAAAAAATGCCTTTATGATGACACCACAAAACTTTTACAAAAAGCCAGGATATGTCTAAATAAAGATGTCAAGCTATAGTGCCACTGCAGATTTAACCAATAAGGCCACTGCAGCAGTTTTACATTATGGCTACCATCCAGCTCCCTGGAGCTAAATTAGAGGATTTTCACCTGGTCAAAACTATTTCAGTGATATGATAAAGCCAAATGATGTCTAAATGCTTGAGCTTGTGTGAAAGACCAAATTACATGAAACAGGTATGCTATTTATAGATGTTTTTGAAAATATGACCATGTTGAAAAAATGCGGATATGAATGAAAGCACTCAAATTCATAGAAAGAGCTATGGATGCAAGGCTTACCATCCATAATATAAAAATAATAGTTTTAACCATGTTTCATTTACAATTACATTGCATACAATTACATTGTGTAAAACAAGCTTATTTTGGGTTCTGCTGGGATACACCTTATTTTTTTTGGTGCCCACATGTTTTGTTATTTTTTCATTTCTTTTTTGTAGAGGGGGTTACAGGTATAATATACAAATTCATATAGTTTCATATTCAGTTCATATTTACCTGTGAGCTGCCACTCAACAAGGAACAACATAAAAAGGTACATTAAATACAAAGTCTTGATCATTATGATCATATTACAGTTAACCCCCTAGAGTCGATGTCCATGCCCCCGCGGAAATCTAATCAGCATAATAAATAAACAAATCTGTCAGTTTAAGCTAGAGATCTGTTTTTTTGCATTGATGTGTCTCAATCCACAGCATCTACCGATGTCGCACTTCCACATCTGAGGTGAAAGGTGACAGAGCTAGAGCGGTGTTGTCAGACCGTCTTCTCACAAAGTCGTCTGTAGCTTCTGAACAGTTTTGCGCTACGACCCCCACAAGCGTCTTGGGACTCGTCTGAAGTCGGTACAGCCGATCTGCCAACTTCTGTCTGTAGCTTCCGAACAGTTTGGGCTACACACTAATATGACCCCTCTGTGGAAAGGTGAGACTCTCACGAACACGTCGGTTGTTTTGCTCTAGGATACCCACAGGCCTCACAAGACTCATCTGAAGGTCCCCTGGTACCAGTTGAAAAAATGAATGGAAATACAGTGCATTGGGAAAGTATTCAGACCCCTTCACTTTTTCCACATTTTGTTACGTTACAGCCATATTCTAAAAAGTTATTTTTTTTTTTTTTTTTTTATCCTCATCAATCTACACACAGTACCCCATAATGACAACGCAAAAGCAGGTTTTTAGAAATGTTTGCAAATGTATTTAAAAAATACAACTGAAATATCACATTTACATAAGAATTCATGAATGGATCAGTGATTCACCAATCAAGACCTTGATTGGCTTAGCAACAGTAACAAGGCGTGATGTGTAATGACATATTACATTTTTTTGGGAGTATGTTTCTTTGGGACCATCAGTAGACGTCCTGACAGCTGATACACAGAAATATTCCTGCAACGTTCCCATCAAAGGTATCTAAAACATTAATATCTTATATTCTGAGAACATGGCAACTATGTTCTGTGTATGTTTAGTGTGACGTAGATGGAATGTTCTCCAAACCTACAGAAAACTGGACACATGAATGTTCTTGCAACATTCCCATGAAACCTGTCTAGAACATTAATATCTTAATGTATGAAAGTGAAAATATAAAGATTTTGCTAAGGTTTTTGATGCCATTGTTAGGACAAAACACAGGCCATATGGTTTTGGCTGTTGATTGAATGTGTTCCCCTAACCAATCCAAACATTAAAGCTATTTTGGGGCCTATAGACCCAACCCAGGGGAGGCCATTACCCAAAACGTCATTAAAGGTAAATGCATTTTCACCATTGACCTGTAGGGGGCGCTACACGTCTAACCGGGGCTTTGCTGAAATGGCACAATATCAGGTTTTGTTCAGCATAAGAATTATACAAGTGTGCCAATTTTCACGCTTCTTTACCAAATGAAAAAAATTTGAGCATTTCTACTGGACTATATCTGATGTAGCCAGAATACATCTCTCATAGTGACTGATTCAGACTTGCCTCATGTTGCTTAGTCACACTTGACTTGAGTAAACCTGTTAACTGTTTGTTCAACAGTGTAAACCAGCCAGCATCACTCACCTACACTACCGGTCAAAAGTTACTACTCATTCAAGGGTTTTTCTTTATTTTTAAATTTTTTTACATTGTAATATAATAGTGAAGACATCAAAACCATGAAATAACACATATGGAATCATGTAGTAAGCAAAAAAGTGTTAAACAAATCAAAATATATTTTATATTTGAGATTCTTCAAATAGCCGCCCTTTATCTTGATGACAGCTTTGCACACTCTTGGCATTCTCTCAACCAGCTTCATGAGGTAGTCACCTGGAATGCATTTCAATTAACAGGTGTGCCTTCTTAAAAGTTAATTTGTGGAGTTGATTTCTTTCTTAATGCGTTTGAGCCAATCAGTTGTGTTATGACAAGGTAGTGGGGTATACAGAAGATAGCCCTATTTGGTAAAAGACCAAGTCCATATTATGGCAAGAACAGCTCAAATAAGCAAAGAGAAACGACAGTCCATCATTACTTTAAGACATGAAAGTCAGTCAATACGGAACATTTCAAGAACTTTGAAAGTTTCTTCAAGTGCAGTCGCAAAAACCATCAAGCGCTATGATGAAACTGGGTCTTATGAGGACCGCCACTGGAATGGAAGACCCAGAGTTACCTCTGATGCAGAGGATAAGTTCATTAGAGTAACCAGCCTCAGAAATTGCAGCCCAAATAAATAATAATAATAAATGCTTCACAGAGTTCAAGTAACAGACACATCTCAACATCAACTGTTCAGAGGAGACTGTGTCAATCAGGCATGCATGGTCGAATTGCTGCAAAGAAACCACTACTAAAGGACACCAATAAGAAGAAGAGACATGCTTAGGCCAAGAAACACAAGCAATGGACATTAGACCGGTGGAAATGTGTCCTTTGGTCTGGAGTCAAAATTTGAGATCTTTGGTTCCATCCGCTGTGTCTTTGTGAGATGCGGTGTGGGTGAACGGATGATCTCCGCATGTGTAGTTCCCATCGTAAAGCATGGAGGAGGAGGTGTTATGGTGTGGGGGTGCTTTGCTGGTGACACTGTCTGTGATTTATTTAGAATTCAATTCACACTTAACCAGCATGGCTACCACAGCATTCTGCAGCGATACGCCATCCCTTCTGGTTTGGGCTTAGTGGGACTATCATTTGTTTTTCAACAGGACAATGACCCAACACACCTCCAGGCTGTGTAAGCGCTATTTGACCAAGAAGGAGAGTGATGGAGTGCTGCATTAGATGACCTGGCCTCCACAATCCCCGACCTCAATCAAATTGGGATGAGTAGGACCGCAGAGTGACGGATAAGCAGCCAAAAAGTGCTCAGCATACGTGGGAACTCCTTCAAGACTGTTGGAAAAGCATTCCAGGTGAAGCTGGTTGAGAGAATGCCAAGAGTGTGCAAAGCTGTCATCAAGGCAAAAGGCGGCTATTTGAAGAATCTCAAATATAAAATATATTTTGATTTGTTGAACACTTTTTTGGTTACTACATGAATCCATATGTGTTATTTCATAGTTTTGATTTCTTCACCATTATTCTACAATGTAGAAAATAGTAAAAATAAAGAAAAACCCTTGAATGAGTAGGTGTTCTAAAACTTTTGACCGGTAGTGTACAGTGCCCTTGGCTTTTTCCACATTTTGTTGTGTACAGCCTGAATTTAAAATGCTTAATTTTTTTACTGGGGTATGAATACTTTCTGAAGGCACTGTACCTTAAACATGCCATAGACACCACCTCCTCTAGGTCAGTGTTTCCCAACCCTGGTCCTCGAGTACCCCCAACAGTAAACATTTGTGTTGTAGCCCTGGACAAACACACCTCATTCAGCTCATTGAGGGCTTGAGGATTAGTTGACAAGTTGAATCAGGTGTGCTTGTCCAGGGTTACAATAAAAATGTGTACTGTTGGGGGTACTGGAGGACCAGGGTTGGGAAACAGGGCTCTAGGTGGTAGTAGAGACAGCTAATAGTCTGAGCTCATTGTTTTGTTTTCTCTTGTTCCCTCTCTTCCTCTTTCCCCTCTGTCCAGCCATCCTAGCCGGACAGGGAATACACAGCACTCAGCCCATTGTTTTACCCCCTTCCAAAACAGATGTCACGCTTCAGCAATGTGCATACCGGCACATCCCGTAAATAGCCATAAACATATAGTACTTCAGTCAGTGTATGTTGAGTCAGTAAGTGTTCACGATATAATGCCCCATTTACCGTTATGTGAGTGAAGTAAGACTTGGAAATTCATTGGAGTATAGTGTCAACATTTTAGCTTGCACGATCTGAGACAAACTGATGTAAGCATGGACGGATGTTGCCTAAGGAGAAGCAGACTCCCAGATCACAGTGCTGTGAAGTTCATCCAATGAGATTATCTAATCTGTGATCCCATTCCCCACCACACACATTCCCCTTTATCTCCCACTATTTGTGGCTTGGGCTGGAGGAAGGCACACAATAACATAATACAGAGTAGTGAGAGGCTCAACCATACCTAATGCTGTGTATAGTATATACAGTGCCTTCAGAAAGTATTCATACCCCTTGATTTATTCCACATTTTGTTGTTACAGCCTAAATTCAAAATGGATTATAATAATTTTTTTCTGTCACCCACCTACACACAATACCCCAAAATGACAAAGTGAAAACAGGTTTTTAGAAATGTTTGCGAAATATATTGACAATTAAATGCAGAAGTATCTCATTTACATAAGTATTCACACCCCTGAGTCAATATTTTGTAGAAGCACCTTTGGTGGCGATTACAGCTTTGAGTCGTCTTGGGTATGTCTGTATCAACTTTGCACATCTGGATTTGGTGATTTTCACCCATTCTTCTGTGCAGATTTTCTCAAGCTTTGTTAAGTTAGATGGGGAGCGGCGGTGAACGGCAATCTTCAAGTCTTTCCACAGATTCTCAATGGGATTGAAGTCTGGGCTTTGGCTGGGGCCACTCAAGGACTTTCACATTCTTGTTCTGAAGCTATTCCAGCGTCGCTTTGGCTGTATGCTTGGGATCATTGTCCTTTTGGAACATAAATCTTGGCCCCCAGTCTGTCATTTGGACTCTGAAGCAGGTTATCATCAAGGATTTGCCTGTATTTGACTCCATTCATTGTTCCCTCAATCGCTACCAGTCCCCTGGGTACTGCTGCTAAAAAGCATCCCAATAGCATGATGCTGCCACCACCATGCTTCACGGTAGGGATGGTGTTCGACGGGTGATGAGCTGTGCCTGGTTTTCTCCAAACATGGCGCTTTGCATTCAGGCCAATGAGTTCAATTTATGTCTCATCAGACCACATAATCTTTTGCTTTATGATCTGTCTTTCACGTGCCTTTTGTCAAACTCTAGTAGTGCTGTCATGTGCCTTTTTCTCAGGAGTGGCTTCCGTCTCCCATAAAGCCCAGATTGGTGAAGTGCTGTAGAGACTGTTGTCCTTCTGGAAGGTTCTCCCATCTCAGCCAAGGAACTCTGTAGTTCTGTCAGAGTGGTCATTGGGTTCTTGGTCACCTCCCTGACCATGGTCCTTCTTGCCCGGTTGCTCAGTTTGGTCGGACGGCCAGCTCAGGGTCTGGGTAGTTCCATATTTTTTCCATAAAAAAATGATGTGCTCTTGATAACTTTAAACACTCTAGAAATTGTTTTCTACCCTTCCCCAGAGATACAGTGAGGGAAAAAAGTATTTGATCCCCTGCTGATTTTGTACGTTTGCCCACTGACAAAGACATGATCAGTCTATAATTTTAAAGGTAGGTTTATTTGAACAGTGAGAGACAGAATAACAACAAAAAAAATCCAGAAAAACGCATGTAAAAAATGTTATGAATTGATTTGCATTTTAATGAGGGAAATAAGTATTTGACCCCTCTGCAAAACATGACTTAGTACTTGGTGGCAAAACCCTTGTTGGCAATCACAGAGGTCAGACGTTTCTTGTAGTTGGCCACCAGGTTTGCACATATCTCAGGAGGGATTTTCTTCCACTCCTCTTTGCAGATCTTCTCCAAGTCATTAAGGTTTCGAGGCTGACGTTTGGCAACTCGAACCTTCAGCTCCCTCCACAGCTTTTCTATGGGATTAAGGTCTGGAGACTGGCTAGGCCACTCCAGGAACTTAATGTGCTTCTTCTTGAGCCACTCCTTTGTTGCCTTGGCCGTGTGTTTTGGGTCATTGTCATGCTGGAATACCCATCTACGACCCATTTTCAATGCCCTGGCTGAGGGAAGGAGGTTCTCACCCAAGATTTGACGGTACATGGCCCTGTCCATCGTCCCTTTGATGCGGTGAAGTTATCCTGTCCCCTTAGCAGAAAAACACCCCCAAAGCATAATATGTTTCCACCTCCATGTTTGACAGTGGGGATGGTGTTCTTGGGGTCATAGGCAGCATTCCTCCTCCTCCAAACACGGCGAGTTGAGTTGATGCCAAAAAGCTCGATTATGGTCTCATCTGACCACAACACTTTCACCCAGTTCTCCTCTGAATCATTCAGATGTTCATTGGCAAACTTCAGACGGCCCTGTATATGTGCTTTCTTGAGCAGGGGGACCTTGCGGGCGCTGCAGGATTTCAGTCCTTCACGGCGTAGTGTGTTACCAATTGTTTTCTTGGTGACTATGGTCCCAGCTGCCTTGAGATCATTGACAAGATCCTCCCGTGTAGTTCTGGGCTGATTCCTCACCGTTCTCATGATCATTGCAACTCCACGAGGTGAGATCTTACATGGAGCCCCAGGTCGAGGGAGATTGACAGTTCTTTTGTGTTTCTTACATTTGCGAATAATCGCACCAACTGTTGTCACCTTCTCACCAAGCTGCTTGGCGATGGTCTTGTAACCCATTCCAGCCTTGTGTAGGTCTACAATCTTGTCCCTGACATCCTTGGAGAGCTCTTTGATCTTGGCCATGGTGGAGAGTTTGGAATCTGATTGATTGATTGCTTCTGTGGACAGGTGTCTTTTATACAGGTAACAAGCTGAGATTACTCAGCACTCCCTTTAAGAGTGTGCTCCTAATCTCAGCTCGTTACCTGTATAAAAGACACCTGGGAGCCAGAAATCTTTCTGATTGAGAGGGGGTCAAATACTTATTTCCCTCATTAAAATGCAAATCAATTTATAACATTTTTGACATGCGTTTTTCTGGATTTTTTGTTTGTTATTCTGTCTCTCACTGTTCAAATAAACATACCATTATAATTATAGACTGATCATTTCTTTGTACGTACAAAATCAGCAGGGGATCAAATACTTTTTTCCCTCACTGTATGCTTCATCACAATTCTATCTCGGAGATCTACGGACAGTTCATTGAACCTCATGGTATAGTTTCTTCTCTGACATGCACTGTCAACTGTGGGACCTTTATATATTCATGTCCAAACAATTGAATTGGCCAATCAAGTTGTTGTGACATCAAGGATGATCAAAGGAAACTGGATGCACCTGAGCTCAATTTGGAGTGTCATAGCAAAGGGGTGTGAATACTTTTATAAGTTAGATTTCTGTATTCCGTTTTCAATACATTTGAGCACATTTCTAAAAACACGTTTTCACTTTGACATTATGGGGTATTGTGTGTAGATGGGTGAGAGGAAAAACATATATTTAATCCATTTTGAATTCAGGATGTAACACAACAAAATGTGGAAAAAGTCGAGGGGTATGAATACTTTCTGATGGCACGGTATACTGTACTATAGGGGGAGACTAAACGGAGTGAACACTTTAGTATAGGAAGAATAATAATCCCCCTCCATTCTTGGAGAAAACAGAGCCATGCGTACACATGGGCTGTGCTCCTTAAGAGATGTGAGGCAATGTGGTTGTAGCAAGAAATGTATCATAATGTTCATGCTATTTTCAGAAAATGATTTCATCTTTTACTTAACTGCCAAGCTGATCAGTGGTCAGGTAGGTAAAGGGTGTATGAAAAGGCAGCATGTTATTGGACCTGCTCCAGAGCGGTTTTCCTGCAGTCCCAGCTGTGTGGGAGTGAGCCTGGGCTCCGGACTCAGTCATCCCCAGCCTTTGTTCTTGGCCTGATTGTGACATCCCATTCACAGCCACGAACACAAACACCACCGGTCCGTTTAGACCGCAGCGCTGTTTTCCACCCGGGTCCTGCATCAAAACAGGACGTCACAGTCGGAGGGAGGCTGTGTGTGTGTGTGTGTGTGTGTGTGTGTGTGTGTGTGTGTGTGTGTGTGTGTGTGTGTGTGTGAGAGAGAGAGAGAGAGAGAGAGAGCGAGACTGGGCCATGCTCACAGGAAGGGGTTGTTTAGCAGCTGCTTACTGCTGTAAACAAACAAGTCTAGGACCTCTTGTAGATTTTAGAGGGAGGGAGTGTAAATAATGAATGTGTATGAGCGAAGTCTGTGTGTCTACAAGTGTATATGAAATGAAGTTGGAGTGAGTTTGAGTGTCTGAATCTCTATCATTGTAGACTTAGGCCTGTTTTTCTGTTTAACCCCTCTCACTTTTGGGTAGAGGTCCCTCCTTTTTTGAGTACAAATGCTGTGGGGATGGGCAGTGTGCGCTGTGCCTATTACATACAGCCTTTTTCATAGAACATTCTATGCAGTTAATGAGTAGTAGAAGTGCACAGGTTCTCTCTGCTCATATTCGCCCAAGTGTCAGAGGGGAGTCTCAGTCTAGAGCGGGAAATGTTGCTACTTTTCTCCACATCCGGAGCAAATTCATCTCAGCAAGACTTTGAAAAGAGAAAGACTGAGAAAGAATCCAATTTAGCTGGACTTGCATATCATCAATCTTGCGCTCGCTTTAAGGAAAAGCTTTTTCCCTCAATATTCACTCTCCAGAAGGTTGTGTAGACAAGATGAATGTGTTTTGTTTACAGCTCATTATTTTACTCTTAGCAGAAACCCATTACCCATACATTTGCATGAATGTAAATTGGCTGGTTAATGTACCATTTTACACTACAGAGCACTTTTCACTCCTGAGTCACTAAACTGCATTCCTCAGCAAAAAAAAAGGAAAGTCTCCAGTGAAATCAACACAAGGCAGTTCATGCAAAACTGTATCTGGTCACTCTGTGTACTCAAGCAGTCTGTTTTTGAAGACATCTGGAAAGACCATCAGTTCTGGTGGATTTTGTATATAGTGTATTGTTTTTTTTGTGTCACTTATGTCCCCTTGTCCATCCCCCATGGAAGTGAAGACACCGGCCCTGTCTATCCTGTGCTCGCCCCTCTGGTCCTCTTTTCGGGTTACACTAGAGTTCACATAGAGAGGTTATTGTCCTAACGTTGTGTCTCTATGCAGTGATTTTCCAGTAGGGATGCCGTCTGCCTGGGCCGAACAGATCCCCATCTCTGCTCCCACCGTAGTCCTGCCACTGTTGCCACTCACTGGGAGGGGTCCCCCCCCCACCCCGCCCTTACTGTTCTCTGTGTCTGGATGTACACAAACAGACAAGTGTCCACATCACTTACCGCACGCACACAGTCGTACTGGCCTCTCTAGAGTTTACCGTATCCCACGAGGACCTACGTCAAGACCCAGTATGTTTCCAATCTCGACCTGTTTGTGTGTGTTCCCAGGCAGCAATGACGTGTTTGTCCAAGTCAGGGTGGCAGCATAACACAACAGGCTGAATTTGAATCAGTTAGTAAAACAAGTCAGTTAAAGTTGTGGGAAGAAAAAAATAAAATGTTTTTACAGCACAGTGAATTTAGTTTGTTAGACAGAAAGGCCCAAGGTTTTTTGTCCCACAACCAAAACAAGCAGTAATAAATCAGCTTAATCCCAAAAGCAATTTTTCTTGTTGAATATCAACTATTTTGAATATTTAACTGCAGTCCTTAAATGCTCAGTAACGACAGTAGGCAGCAAGCGTTAATGATGTGATTGTGGAATGTTTTCCAGTATTACAGATACACTGGGAATATTAGCATCATACTCATACAGTACGTTTTCTGCTGTTGTACACCTTGTATGTTCATGCAAAAATATAAATAGTCTGTGTGCGTGCATTCAAAGGGGTTTGTGAATGATTACTGATTTGTGTGTGTGTGTGTGTAACCACTCCTCCTCGGGCGCTCTCCGTGCTGAGTGAGAGGGCTGAGAAGGCTCTCTGCTCCTCATATTGTTTGTTGCTAACGGAAAGAGCGTTATGCAGGAGCGCACAGCCCTCCTCGTCGTCATTCACAACACGTCCCTCCAATGAAAAGTTCATTATTGGAAAATATGTTCTTCCTGTCTCATCCTTTAATGTTTTAAAGCTCAGCGGCCCCTCTTACATAACACCTGTATGTACAGCCAGACAGAGACAAAGAGAAATCGGACCACTGTGTACCAGAGAGAGACAATAACTATAAGCCAGTGCACCTGTCTGATTTACTTGCTGGTTGCAGCAGATCTGGTTTACTTCCACACCTCCATAGTCCACTTAGGCTGTGTTTTACACAGACAGCCCAATTCTGATATTTGTTCCACTAATTGGTCTTTTGACCAATCACATGGGATCTCTTCACATCAGATTTTTTTCAGAGCTGATCTGATTGGTCAAAAGACCAATTAGTGAAAAAAAAAGATCAGAATTGGGTTGCTGTGTAAAAACAACCTTAGTCTGACAGGGGAGATCTGGAGTAAGAAGACATCCTGGTAAAAGCCTATTAGAAAGTAATACTGATTGAGCTCAATTATGGGCCATTTATCTCATGTCATTTCCTGAAAATGTTCTTGACACAGAATGACTACACAGCATCCACTTACCTACCAAGGTCATCATGTGAGTGCTATAATCATTAGCTTCTAATTGGTCTTAAAATACTGTTTTCCTCACTGCACAGTCAAAGAGCCATCTGTCGGAGGAGTAAGACCTACCTACTTGTAATTCTAGTTGTGTTTCAGAGAATACACATAACCCTATGTGATTTAAGGGCATAGACTCATACTATGTTTGTGGTCGATGGATTATTTTTGTACCAAGGTGTCATTTCCTTATGAGGGGGTTGGTACATCATTTAATGTGAATGCGTATGAGGTGTAGGCTGATGTTTCCACCGGCCAAGTAGTTCCTTATTATATGCCCCTTTGGCCTTTTTCTGGATAAATCAAAATATAACTTTTTTTTTGGAAGGGGGTTCTGTTTTTGTGCTTCACGTTGTCAAATGATAATCGGTTGGGGAATATAGTGTGAATGTTTTATTAAAGGTGTAGAAGTTTTCACCTGCCGAGTGCCAACTCTTTTTACTTTCTTGTTATATCCCCATTTCATTCTCCTCATTGAAACACTCTGCTATACATTTTACATTTTAGTCATTTAGCAGACGCTCTTATCCAGAGTGACTTACAGTTAGTGAATGCATACATTTTCATACTATACCTGCACAATCTGCCGAACAGCACTGCAATGCAGAGAACAAGTGTTAGTTTTTTATCTCTGTAAGAATAGTATTCCCCATCTCCGACTCAACATGTTTAATCTGCTCTGTGAGTTCCGGTTGTTCCCTGCTCTGAACAATGTGGAGGGCAGATTTGAATGAGGAGTGGTACAGATCGTCCCTGACGTTTTCTTATGCTCCTGTTCGAGAGGCTTCACGCCACAGCCTGGCGGCTTCCTGTGAGCTCACAAAGAAACAGCAGATGAGAGCGCCGACAGCAGACTGTTCTGAATGGTGACCTACTTTATTTACCAAGTAGAGGACTATGGTCTCAAAGGCAAAGAATGACAATTCATCCATTAAGTCCAAGACCCAGACCCTTTGGCCTCATGCGATTTGGTTACATATTCGTTGCCTATACTCCCTCATCTACATGCATCGAGTTCATTTTGATCAAATGTTGAATCTTGATTTATCTGTTGCTTTTAGACTTTGGGCTGAAAACAGCAGATAACTATTTGACATGGAGAAGTGAGAGGTGAAATGTTCTGGTATACTTGTAATTGTAAACACATGTCTTAGCACATCAACCATGCTGTCCCCTTTTGAACAGTTCCTTCTGGGCTCTTATGTAAAGCTTTTATTGGAAATAGTTTCATGCACATTTCGCTCAATTGATGTAGATGGATGGGCCTGAGCAGAGTTTGTGTTCAATTCCTATAAAGGAACATGTTAACTCTACTTTTGGCTATGTCACTGTGACTTTAATGACCTTGGACATGAGGACTTTAAAATGAGCAATTTTCACCTTGCAATTTCCCTGTTTTATCATCAGAGGATTGTAGTTACTTAAGTGGACAGAAGTGTGTGTGCTGCATGCTTGCGGGTGTGTGTTTATGCATGTTACCCTGTGGACATTTGAGTCTGCCACCAAGATTCTATCCAACCCTAACCCCACACTGTACACTCCCCTACGTATGTATTTGGACGCTGATGCTACTTTTTTGTTCAAATTTGACTCGATACTCCAGCATTTTGGATTTGAGATCAAATGTTTCCTTTTATTGTCACCTTTTATTCGATTTTGTATACATACCTGATTTACCGTTTAGTAATGAAAGCACTATAGATCTAGTCCCTCCATTTGAAGATGTCAAGTATTTGGACAAATTTCACTTATAGTGTACAAAAGTAGTCAAAAGTTTAGTATTCGGTCTCATTTTCCTAGCACGCAATGACTACATCAAGCTTGTGACTCTACAAACTTGTTTTGGTTGTGTTTTGGGTTATGTTTTACCCAATAGGAAGTGAATGATGACTGGAGTAATTTTATTTCTAAGTAGATAAGATATTTCTGAACACTTAGAAAATCAAACCTGATAATGCCATGATTAAGAAAAATCATGAATGAATCATGAATAATGATGAGTGAGGCTACAGCAAAGCATGTTACCTCTCAACATTACCAAGAATGGAGGAGATTAGCATTTTTGGGGGGTATGATCTTTGTCCCTCAAACTTTCTCACTCATCATCATTCACGATTCATTTATTATTATCCGTAATCATGGTAGCATCCACATTCTTGTCGAAGTGTTCAAACATTTTCTATTCTTACTTACAATAAAAGTGGCTCCAAAATGACACAATACATTATTCACCATTCACTTCCTATTGGACAAAACATTATCTGAAACACAACCAAAACAAGCTGTAAATGCATCCAACAAGTTTGTAGAGTCACAAGCTTGATGTAGTCATTGTTTGCAAGGAATGAGACCAAATACTAAACTTTTGACTACTTTAATACACTAAGTGAAATTTATCCAAATACTTATAACATCTTCAAATGGGGGGACTAGATGTATAAAGAGCTTTCATTTCTAAACGGTAAAACAAATGTATGAAAATACCATCAAATAAAAGGGGACATTCTGTGCTGTCGCCTCATATAAAACATTTGATCTCAAATCCAAAATGCTGGAGTATAGAGCCAAATGTATAATGTTAACATCACTGTCCAAATACATACGTAGGGGAGTGTCCTTCCCCCATCGTAGCTCACTCTTCACCTTGGCCCTAGCTCAGCAGTCGGTATAGGCCAGGGTTTTCCTCCACTGCAGTCTTAGTGCCGTTTGTCCTCCGTCTGTATGATGGCTTCCTATTCAACGTAAGGCCTGGTCTCAAAACAGTCATGTGAAAGGCTGTGTCAATGTTGCCCTAGCCGATTGCAGAGGGCCCAAATATGTGGCTGAGTGCACGTAGCACTCTGCCTGACTAGACTTAGGAGAGAAGGATGGTTTCCAAGATCTGGATTGAGGCACAACAAGTGCCCTCTCATAAATTAGATGTGAAAAACTATCAGGCCAGAAGAATTTCACCAAAACACCTACGCTTTCCCTTGTTTTGTTGACACACAATGCCCAAAGATAAATGACTCAAATCAAATCAACTGTTATTTGCCACATGCGGCGAATACAACAGGTGTAGACATTACAGTGAAATGCTTACTTACAAGCCCTTAACCAACAATGCAGTTTTTAAGAAAATAAAAAAAAGTGTTAAGTGAAAAATAAAGAAGTAAAAAATAAAACATAGTAAATAATTAAAGAGCAGCAGTAAAATAAGATAACAGTAGGGAGGCTATATACAGGGGGTACCGGTACAGAGTCAATGTGCGGGGGCACCGGTTAGTCAAGGTAATTGAGGTAATATGTACATGTGGGTAGAGTTAAAGTGACTATGCATAGATAATAAACAGAGTAGAAGCAGCGTAAAAGAGGGGGGTGGGGGGGGGGCAATGCAAATAGTCCGGGTAGCCATGATTAGCTGTTCAGGAGTCTTATGACTTGGGGAAAGAAGCTGTTAAGAAGCCTTTTGGACCTAGACTTGGTGCTCCCGTACCGTTTGCGGTAGATGAGAGAACAGTCTATGACTAGGGTGGCTGGAGTCTTTTGATAATTTTTAGAGCCTTCCTCTGACACCGCCTGGTATAGAGGTCCTGGATGGCAGGTAGCTTGGCCCCAGTGATGTACTGGGCCGTACGCACTACCCTCTGTAGTGCCTTGCGGTCGGAGGCCGAGCAGTTGCCATACCAGGCGGTGATGCAACCAGTCAAGATGCTCTCGGTGGTGCAGCTGTAGAACTTTTTGAGGATCTGAGGACCCATGCCAAATCTTTTCAGTCTCCTGAGGGGGAATAGGCTTTGTCGTGCCCTCTTCACAACTGTCTTGGTGTGTTTGGGCCATGATGGTTTGTTGGTGATGTGGACACCAAGGAACTTGAAGCTCTCAACCTGTTCCACTACAGCTCCATCGATGAGAATGGGGGCGTGCTCAGTCCTCTTTTTTTTCCTGTAGTCCACAATCATCTCCTTTGTCTTGATCACGTTGAGGGAGAGGTTGTTATCCTGGCACCACACGGCCAGATCTCTGACCTCCTCCCTATAGGCTGTCTCATTGTTGTCGGTGATCAGGCCTACCACTGTTGTGTCGTTGGCAAACTTAATAATAATATAATAATAATATGCCATTTAGCAGACGCTTTTATCCAAAGCGACTTACAGTCATGCGTGCATACATTTTTGTGTAGTCAATGAATAGAATTCTCACGTAGGTGTTCCTCTTGTCCAGGTGGGAAAGGGCAGTGTGGAGTGCAATAGAGATTGCATCATCTGTAGATCTGTTGGGGCGGTATGCAAATTGGAGTGGGTCTAGGGTTTCTGGGATAATGGTGTTGATGTGAGCCATGACCAGCCTTTCAAAGCACTTCATGGCTACAGACGTGAGTGCTACGGGTCAGTAGTCATTTAGACAGGTTATCTTAGTGTTCTTGGGCACAGGGACTATGGTGGTCTGCTTGAAACATGTTGGTATTACAGACTCAGTCAGGGACATGTTGAAAATATCAGTGAAGACACTTGCCAGTTGGTCAGCGCATGCTCGGAGTACACATCCTGGTAATCTGTCTGGCCCTGCGGCCTTGTGAATGTTGACCTTCTTAAAAGTTACTCACGTCGGCTACGGAGAGCGTGATCACATAGTCATCAGGAACAGCTGATGCTCTCATGCATGCTTCAGTGTTGCTTGCCTCGAAGCGAGCATAGAAGTGATTTAACTCGTCTGGTAGGCTTGTGTCACTGTGCAGCTCGCGGTTGTGCTTCCCTTTGAAGTCTGTAATAGTTTTCAAGCCCTGCCACATTCGACGAGCGTCAGAGTCTTAGTCCTGTATTGACTCTTTGCCTGTTTAATGGTTAGTAGGAGGGCATAGCGGGATTTCTTATAAGCGTCCGGGTTAGAGTCCCGCTCCTTGAAAGCGGCAGCTCTACCCTTTAGCTCAGTGCGGATGTTGCCTGTAATCCATGGCTTCTGGTTGGGGTATGTACGTACGGTCACTGTGGGGACGACGTCATCGATGCACTTATTGATGAAGCCAGTGACTGATGTGGTGTACTTCTCAATGCTATCGGAAGAATCCCGGAACATATTCCAGTCTGTGCAAGCAAAACAGTCCTGTAGCTTAGCATCTGCGTCATCTGACCACTTCCTTATTAACCGAGTCACTGGTGCTTCCTACTTTAGTTTTTGCTTATAAGCAGGAATCAGGAGGATAGAGTTATGGTCAGATTTGCCAAATGGAGGGCGAGGGAGAGCTTTGTACGCCTCTCTGTGTGTGGAGTAAAGGTGGTCTAGAGTTTTTTTTCCTCTGGTTGCACATTTAACATGCTGGTAGAAATTAGGTAGAACGGATTTAAGTTTCCCTGCATTAAAAGTCCCCGGCCACTAGGAGCGCTGCCTCTGGATGAGCGTTTTCCTGTTTACTTATGGCCTTATGCAGCTCATTGAGTGCAATCTTAGTGCCAACATCGGTTTGTGGTGGTAAATAGACAGCTACGAAAAATATAGATGAAAACACTCTTGGTAAATAGTGTGGTCTACAGCTTATCATGAGATACTCTACCTCAGGTGAGCAAAACCTAGAGACTTCCTTAGTATTATATTTTAAGCACCAGCTGTTGTTTGCAAATATACACAGACCGCCACCCCTTCTCTTACCGGAGTCAGCCGTTCTATCCTGCCGATGTAGCGTATATCCCGCCAGCTGTATGTTACCCATGTCGTCATTCAGCCACGACTCGGTGAAACATAAGATATTATAGTTTTGAATGTCCCGTTGGTAGGATAACCTTAATCTTAGGTCGTCCAATTTATTTTCAAATGATTGAACATTGGCTAATAGGATTGATGGAAGAGGGAGTTTACTTGCTCGCCGTCGGATCCTTACAAGGCACCCCGACCTACGTCCACGATATCTCCGTCTCTTTCTCATGCGAATGACAGGGATTTGGGCCTTGTCGGGTGTCTGTAGGATATATTTCGCATCCGACTCGTTGAAGAAAAAATCTTCGTCCAATACGAGGTGAGTAATCGCTGTCCTGATATCCAGAAGCTCTTTTTGGCAGAAACATTATGTACAGAATAAATTACAAATAATGCGAAAAAACACACATAATAGTACAATTGGTTAGAGGGCTGTAAAACGGCAGCCATCTTCTCCGGCGCCATTCTTGAATTTCAACTCCAAGAAGCATTTTACAAAGGGACAAACGCTGCGTTGGGACGTTGACATTTGACATCAGTAGAAAACTCTAAGCTGAAAGATTGTTTTGTTCATTTGGCTGTTAATTGTAATGGTCTACATTTCGTATTCCGCTTTTAGGTCCTCATTATTTCATAGTGAAGGCCGCTTTATGCAGCAAACATTGTCAAGGTCATTATGTATTTTAACTATC
The DNA here is from genome assembly GCF_964263955.1 of Coregonus lavaretus. Classification (NCBI taxonomy): domain Eukaryota; kingdom Metazoa; phylum Chordata; class Actinopteri; order Salmoniformes; family Salmonidae; genus Coregonus; species Coregonus lavaretus. The sequence continues at coordinate 32,131,202 of NC_139993.1, read as the reverse complement.
GCCAGGCAAAGGTGGTGGCCCTGCAACTTCATCATTCTCTTTCTCTCAAGCATCAAAACTTTGATCCTTTGATTTTAAAGGTTTCTGTCATTGTATTACTGTGATTCAAATTTTTATTTCATCATAGAGCTCACAAGTTAACCTGTTGCGCTTTGAAGACAACCCATGGAATGGAGATGCAGTACTGAAACTGTCAGTTCACCATTTCAGGTAGTGGAGACAAAACAAATGGTTAGACTTTCAGTTCTCCCTGTTTCTTTTTAAGTTTTCTCGTTCTTGTGGCTTTTCAAGCTAAAGTCCCAAGTGGAGGTTACACAGATAAAAGCAGGAGGCGTAAACATTGCAGGTGCCTCCAGAGCTTCAAAGAGCAGGAGTTAATTCCAGGAGGCCTTTGAGATGTGCTTGCTATCTCCTGGTTGTTTACCTGGACAGCTTTCAGCTCCAAAGGCCTTCAAGTAGAGGAGGGAGTTTCTCTGAATTGGAGGCACGTGGATAAAAGCTGTGTTTTCAAGTCTTCATTGACACTGCCTGAGCCTCTCCACAGCAGTCAAGGAGAGTCTGGGAGGCCATCACTCTATTGTTTCCTGACCGTAGAGACTGACTTAACTGCACTATCCTTGAGAATAGGCTCCTATGAACTTCAGTCCACAAAGAGATGGAGAGACAAAGGGGGGGGATGGAGAGCAAGAGAGGGAAGGATGAGTTTTTCACCTTGCCTGTGTTTTGACAGCGCTTTTGCAAACCATCCTCTGAATGGTTGTAGAGCATTCTGTGGATTTCCTGCATGAGCTGCTGCTTATGCGAGAAAGGCCTGCTCGGCAGGTATGCGTTATTCACTCTCGCACGCTGCAAAGGGCTAAGCCTGCAGTGTGTGGAGGGCTAAATGACTCTCATTCCACCCTGAGCTCGGTCCATACCGCATCTGCCCTTGGTCACCATTGGAGAGTGCTGTGGTGTTGATGTGGTGGAGAGTCAGAGTCTGGCCCTGAGGGTAACCACAGCTGAGCAAACACACTGTTAGACTACTAGGCTGCTGGCCTCACATTCCTCTGTTTGAGTTGGAGAGCAGAGCACAGCATGTTGGAGGCAGGCTACTCCTTTCCTAGAAATTACCCTTCAGATCAGAGCTGCCTGGGGTTAGCCAGAAGGCTAAAAACAAAGAGCTCCTGAACTAGGACTATGCACATGACCTGGCAGTTAAAGGGATAATCCACTCCAGAAAGGAAACTCCTGTCAATTTGGTTATAGCCTATGTTCTATGAGTGGGTAAAATAATGATTTTCACCATGTTTTAAGTGGTCCGTCTGTGAAATCAGGAAATCCTGTTGTGCCGCGTCAAGGTTCTCGTCACTGGAGATATGGAATAACAAACTATCACATTTCTTAATGCTTTTAAAACAATTACCTGCACTCCAGATTGCAAAATCAGCCAATAGATGGTTTGGGCATAGGCATACATATCTAGAACACATCCATCTGTCCATATCGCCATGACAAAGTATTTATTTAGTTAAAATGTCCTCAAAGTACACAGTGCACCTTCAGATCAATATCCTTTCTTCCTTAAAGGCCCAATGCAGCCATTTTTGTGTCTCAATATCAGCAGGGTCCCAAGCTTGGTAATGAGCTTGGAGGGGACTATGATGTATTCCTGTTATCTAGGTGGGTGAGGGCAGTGTGGAGTGCAATTAAGATTGCGTCGTCTATAGATCTGTTGGCGCGGAATGCAAATTAGAGTGGGTCTAGGGTGTCTGGGATGATGGAGTTAATGTGTGCCATAACCAGCCTTTCAAAGCACTTCATGATTACAGATGTGAGTGCTACAGGGCGGTAGTCATTGTGGCAGGTAGCCTTAGAGTTCTTGGTGGTCAGCTTGAGACGTGGGGATTACAGACTGGGACAAGGCGAGGTTGAAAATGACCGTGAATATGCCTTTCAGCTGTTCTGTGCATGCTCTGAGAAACCTAACTCACGCCGGCCGCGGAGAGCGAGATCACCCAGTCCCCTGGGTCGCGGGGGCCCTCGTGCACGGTTCGGTGTTGTTTTTGTTGAAGTATGAACAAAATGCATTGAGTTCGTCTGGTAGAGAGGCATCGTTGGGCAGATCCTGGCTGGGTCTTCCTTTTGTAATCTGTCGGAGCCTGTGTAATTCCACCCTGTTCCTATATTGTCCTTTTGCTCTCCTGCCTCTCTTTCAACAGAGTTTTCTCTTAGGTCAGAATTACACAGAGCCCAAGGTAGATGAGTCGAAGTTGAAGCCGAAATTGAGGTTCGTAACTGCCGATCTGATGTTCAAAAAGTGTTGAAGAAATTTCAGCGGATACATTTAGTGCCAAAAAACTAAAGATGAACACCAAAATAATCACAAAATAGCACAGCTCGCAAGACTGCAGCCATACAGTACGGCGCCATCAGTAGAAGGTCCTGTAGATTGTATTTTCAACTAGAAATTATCAGGAAATAACTTTCTTTTTTACTTTTACAGTGTTAGTTTCATCAGCTGTTGTACAATATGATACAAAACACAGGAACAACAGAATGTTGACTGCACTGGGCCTTTAAGGTGAAAAAAAAAGTAACCACATGTAACATATGGATTTGCATTAGTATACGCATCAAAAGTAGGCTTGGGCGGTATACCGTATACCGGGGTATTTGGAAATAGCCACGGGAAGTTTTTAAATAAATTGTTATATTTGTAGCTTATTTTTTAAGTAAATGCCTGCAGTCAACTTGTGCAATACTGAATGAGATAAACGAGATCACGTTCTTCATTTCACTGGTCACATTATTTTACATTGAAGCTTACCGTAGTTCTCCAGAACAGCTGAGCCAGTCACGTCTTTGTTTGTAAGTAGCACATCGGGAGAAGGCGGGAGCAGGTGAGTCCAGCTGGGGGGCATTGTCATGCTGAAACAGAAAAGGGCCTTCCCCAAACTGTTGCCACAAAGTTGGAAGCACAGAATCGTCTAGAATGTCATTGTATGCTGTAGCGTTAATATTTCCCTTCACTGGAACTAAGGGGCCTAGCCCGAACCATGAAAAACAGCCCCAGACCATTATTTCTCCTCCACCAAACTTTATAGTCTGCACTAAGCATTGGGGCAGGTAACGTTCTCCTGGCATCCGCCAAACCCAGATTCGGCTGTCGGATGGCCAGATGGGGAAGCATGATTCATCACTCCAGAGAACGCCTTTCCACAGCTCCAGAGTCCAATGGCGGCGAGCTTTACACCACTCCAGCCGACGCTTGGCATTGTGCATGGTGATCTTAGGCTTGTGTGTGGCTGCTCGGCCATGGAAACCCATTTCATAAAGCTCCCGACAAACAGTTCTTGTACTGACGTTGCTTCCGGAGGCAGTTTGGATTTTTACGCGCTACGTGCTTCAGCACACAGCGGTCCCGTTCTGTGAGCGTGTGTGGCCTACCACTTCGCGGCTGAGAAGTTGTTGCTCCTAGATGTTTCCCCTTCAAAATAACATAACTTACAGTTGACCAGGGCAGCTCTAGCAGGGAAGAAATTTGACAAACTGACTTGTTGGAAAGGTGGCATCCTATGACTGTGCCACATTGAAAGTCACTGAGCTCTTCAGTAAGGCCATTTTACTGCCAATGTTTGTCTATGGAGATTGCATGGCTTTGTGTTCAGTTTTATACTCCTGTTAGCAACGGATTTGTATAAAATAGCCGAATCCACTAATTTCAAGGGGTGTCCACATTTTTGTATGTGCATTCGGAAAGTATTCAGACCCCTTGACTTTTTCCACATTTTGTTATGTTAGAACCTTATTCTAAAATGGATTAAATAAATACAAATCCTCATAAATCTACACACAATACCCCATAATGACAAAGCGAAAACAGGTTTTTAGAAAAGTTTGGAAATGTATTAAATATAAAAAACAGAAACCTTATTTACATAAGTATTCAGACACTTTGCTATGTGACTGGAAATTGAGCTCAGGTGCATCCTGTTTCCATTTATCATCCTTGAGATGTTTCTACAACTTGATTGGAGTCCACCTGTGGTAAATTCAATTGATTGGACCTGATTTGGAAAGGCACACACCTGTCGATATAAGGTCCTACAGTTGACAGTGCATGTCAGAGCAAAAACCAAGCCATGAGGTCAAAGGAATTGTCTGTAGAACTCCGAGACAGGATTGTGTCGAGGCACAGATCTGGGGAAGGGTACCAAAAAATGTCTGCAGAATTGAAGGTCCCCAAGAACACAGTGGCCTCCATCATTCTTAAATGTAAGAAGTTTGGAACCACCAAGACTTTTCCTAGAGCTGGCTGCCCAGCCAATCTGAGCAATCAGGTGAGAAGGGCCTTGGTCAGGGAGGTGACCAAGAAACCAATGGTCACTCTGACAGAGGTGCAGAGTTCCTCTGTGGAGATGGGAGAACCTTCAAGAAGGACAACCATCTCTGCAGCACTCCAGAAATCAGGCCTTTATGGTAGAGTGGCCAGACGGAAGCCACTCCTCAGTAAAAGGCACATAACAGCCCGCTTGGAGTTTGCCAAAAGGCACCTACAGTGAGGGGAAAAAAGTATTTGATCCCTTGCTGATTTTATACGTTTGCCCACTGACAAAGAAATGATCAGTCTATAATTTTAATGGTAGGTTTATTTGAACAGTGAGAGACAGAATAAATAAATAAAAATCCAGAAAAATGCATGTCAAAAATGTTATAAATTGATTTGCATTTTAATGAGGGAAATAAGTATTTGACCCCCTCTCAATCAGAAAGATTTCTGGCTCCCAGGTGTCTTTTTATACAGGTAACGAGCTGAGATTAGGAGCACACTCACATTGTATGATTTTTAAGTAATTAATTTGCATTTTATTGCATGACATAAGTATTTGATCACCTACCAACCAGTAAGAATTCCGGCTCTCACAGACCTGTTTCTTCTTTTTTAAGAAGCCCTCCTGTTCTCCACTCATTACCTGTATTAACTGCACCTGTTTGAACTTGTTATCTGTATAAAAGACACCTGTCCACAGAAGCAATCAATCAATCAGATTCCAAACTCTCCACCATGGCCAAGACCAAAGAGCTCTCCAAGGATGTCAGGGACAAGATTGTAGACCTACACAAGGTTGGAATGGGCTACAAGACCATCGCCAAGCAGCTTGGTGAGAAGGTGACAACAGTTGGTGCGATTATTCGCAAATGGAAGAAACACAAAATAACTGTCAATCTCCCTCGGCCTGGGGCTCCATGCAAGATCTCACCTCGTGGAGTTGCAATGATCATGAGAACGGTGAGGAATCAGCCCAGAACTACACGGGAGGATCTTGTCAATGATCTCAAGGCAGCTGGGACCATAGTCACCAAGAAAACAATTGGTAACACACTACGCCGTGAAGGACTGAAATCCTGCAGCGCCCGCAAGGACCCCCTGCTCAAGAATGTACATATACAGGGCCGTCTGAAGTTTGCCAATGAACATCTGAATGATTCAGAGGAGAACTGGATGAAAGTGTTGTGGTCAGATGAGACCAAAATCGAGCTCTTTGGCATCAACTCAACTCGCCGTGTTTGGAGGAGGCGGAATGCTTCCTAAGACCCCAAGAACACCATCCCCACTGTCAAACATGGAGGTGGAAACATTATGCTTTGGGGGTGTTTTTCTGCTAAGGGGACAGGACAACTTCACCGCATCAAAAGGACGATGGACGGGGCCATGTACCGTCAAATCTTGGGTGAGAACCTCCTTCCCTCAGCCAGGGCATTGAAAATGGGTCGTGGATAGGTATTCCAGCATGACAATGACCCAAAACACACGGCCAAGGCAACAAAGGAGTGGCTCAAGAAGAAGCACATTAAGGTCCTATTGTGTCCTAGCCAGTCTCCAAACCTTAATCCCATAGAACATCTGTGGAGGGAGCTGAAGGTTCGAGTTGCCAAACGTCAGCCTCGTAACCTTAATGACTTGGAGAAGATCTGCAAAGAGGAGTGGAACAAAATCCCTCCTGAGATGTGTGCAAACCTGGTGGCCAACCGCAAGAAACGTCTGACCTCTGTGATTGCCAACAAGGGTTTTGCCACCAAGTACTTAGTCATGTTTTGCAGAGGGGTCAAATACTTATTTCCTTCATTAAAATGCAAATCAATTCATAACAATTTTTACATGCATTTTTCTGGATTTTTTTGTTGTTATTCTGTCTCTCACTGTTCAAATAAACCTACCATTAAATTATAGACTGATCATGTCTTTGTCAGTGGGCAAACATACAAAATCAGCAGGGGATCAAATACTTTTTTTCCTCACTGTAAAGGACTCTCAGACCATGAGAAACAAGATTCTCTGGCCTGATGAAACCAAGATTATTTGGCCTGAATGCCAAGTGTCACGTTTGGAGGTAACCTGGCACCATCCCTACGGTGAAGCATGGTGGTGGCAGCATCATGCTGTGGGGATTTTTTTCAGCAGCAGGGACTGGGAGACTAGTCAGGATCGAGGGAATGATGAACGGAGCAAAATACAGAGAGATCCTTGATGAAAACGTTCTCCAGAGCGCTCTGGACCTCAGACTGGGGCGAAGGTCACATTCCAACAGGAGCGCGACCCTAAGCACAGAGCCAAGACAACGTAGGAGTGGTTTCGGGACAAGTCTCTGAAAGTCCTTTAGTGGCCCAGCCATAGCCCGGACTTGAACCCGATCAAACATCTCTGGAGAGACCTAAAAATAGCTGCGCAGCGATGCTCCCCAACCAACCTGACAGAGCTTGAGAGGATCTGCAGAGAAGAATGGGAGAAACTCCCCAAATACAGGTGTGCCAAGCTTGTAGCGTCATACCCAAGAAGACTTGAGGCTGTAATCGCTGCCAAAGGAGCTTCAACAAAGTACTGAGTAAAGGGTCTGTAAATGTTATATTTCTGTTTTTTTATTTTATTTTATACATTTGCAAAAATTTCTGAAAAACTGTTTTTGCTTAGTCATTATTGGGTATTGTGTGTAGATTGATGATATTTTTTTTTTAATAAGGCTGAAACGTAACAAAATGTGGAAAAAGTCAAGTGGTCTGAACACTTTCTGTACATAAGGCCATCTAACCAGTTATCAAATAATGTTCTATGCAGTTATCCTAGCCGGCAAGTTATCCAGCCAGCTAACATCAGCTATTTTAGCCAGATAGCTAGCCTAGCCAGCTAGCAAGCCTAGGCCCTAGCCAACCACCCCGGAGGCATAAACACCAAGCCAGAGCCTGTCAACTCGAGACTAGCCAGCACAGGCAGGAATCCACAGAACAAAACTTAAACAAAACCCTCGCCAGCAGATCAAAAGAAAAGAGAGAGCAGAGACTTCCAGCTGTATTTACAGATTGACAGCTGGGGGAGGCAGGATCGTGCTTCATTGGGCAGAGGGAAAGTCAGTGAGGGTAATCCAATAGCGATATATCGCGAGGGAAATCCAAAGTAGATGGATTCCAGAGGTAATAATCCAGAGCCGGCAGAGGGCACAGGGGACAAGGGGAACAGTCAACAAGACTTTACTCCCTCAAAACCATATATCTTTGCTGAGACGGAGGTCCATAAATTCTTATATTTGAATTGACTTAAAATGCAGGTGCAATTGTGCCAAACTTTTTGCTCTTAATTTGCCATCATCAGTGCCATCTCTCTGTCTCCCACACAAGGAAATTACATATTCTCTACACTACCTCTCAATTTACCTCTACATTACTTTATCTGCCTTGTTCTAAACATCCTGCTTTACTGAACAACCAATGGTTATTTCTCTAAACTTCCCTTTGTCTCTGTGTCCCCTTCAGACACACCTTCTGGCAGTACCGTAAAGAGAACCCTCAGTCCCGTGTGGGTGAGCCTCCTCCGGACGGCTTGCCGGGCTTCAACAGTGGCGTGATGCTGCTGGACCTGGGGGCCATGCGGACCTCGGCCCTCTACAACCAACTCCTGGAGCCCAGAAACGTGACCCTGCTGGCCGACCAGTACCACTTCAGGGGCCACCTGGGCGACCAGGACTTCTTCACCATGATCGGCATGGAACACCCAGGGCTGTTCCATGAGCTGGCCTGCGGCTGGAACCGCCAACTGTGCACCTGGTGGAGGGAGCACGGATATGGGGACGTGTTCCAGCTCTATTACCACTGTGACGGGCCGGTGTATATTTTCCATGGAAACTGTAATACGCCCATTCCCGATGACTGAGTTGGGACCTTGTTCTGGAGAGAAATAAGTTATTTGCTACACAACTTTATGGGTCACAACAAAACTCCAAAAAGGCCTTAGTTTGGCAACAAACATTTTGGAACCAGAACCACTTCGGTACTGTACCGCTGCTACTGTAAAAGCACTCCTGCCCCCTGCTGTAGCTAATAATGAATGTGGTGCATTAATACTTAAGTGTCAGTCTAAGTAACATAATAAAACAATCCCCATCAAAATCTGTCAGTTTAAGCTAGAGATATGTTTTTTGCATGTGCTGTGTCTCAATCCACCGCATCTGCCTATGTTGGCCTTCCGCATCTGCGGTGGAAGGTGGCCGAGCTACAGCGGTGTTTGTCAGACCATGAGACATCCCAAAACGTCTTCTCACGAAAACGTCTGTAGTGCCTAGAAACTAATATATTTTACTCTACGACCCCCACAAGTGTCACAGGACTCATCTGAAGGTAACCCATACAAATGAATGGAAGTATGGAGGCAGTTTTGTGGCAACAAAAATAATATATAGGACAGACACTTCAAAACCTTATTCCTCATGATTTATTTATTGACTGTCTTTTTGCCATTTATGAATGTTATTCAATGCGTTTCTATGGGCTATAGTAGTAAAGGCCAACTTTAATATTCTATCCCCCCAAAAAGTATCTATATATATTTTTTTATATCTAAAGGTCCTAAAATGCAATATCATATACAGTAGCTAAATGATCCATGGTATGACCATCTTAAAACAATTCCCCAATGGTTTAGACTTGTAGGGACCTTGCTGGTGAAAATGGCCCCTTTGCCGAATGCCATACTTTGGTTTCTCAGTTCACTTATTGGGAACATTCAATGTTCTTGACAGATTTTGGGAGAGAAAGGGGAGTGTGCAAAAGAGAAGATGGCAAACCTTCCCAACAAAAATTACTCTGCGAGTTTGCATTTAACATTTTAATATAAACTGTAATAATGTATGAGAGAATATGAGCGGTTTAGTGTGAGTACTGTTTTGAGCTTCTGTCTGTCTGTGTGTGTCTGTCTGTGTTTTGTCTTTCTCTCTTCTCCCTCTTATCAGCCTCTCAGGTGTGAGACTAGGTGAGGGTTAATAATCAGTGCCCATTCACTTCCTGTCCCGGTGACGTTCTGAGGGGGCTTTTGTTTGCCAATTCTGGACTCTTCTCTGGCAGGTTGAGTGGGCAGGACACATTGGCACCCACTAGACATCCCACTGAGTTCCTAATGGAGAGAAAAAAGGGGGAGGGTAGAGGTGAGGGATGAGGAGAGTGCTGATAGGCTACACCTACACATACTTGACCCACTCACACACACAAGACTTTTCAAGTGGGATGCAGCCACCATAGTGACTGTACACACTGACCCACTTTTGTGTTAGTCTCTTTGTTCCCGGGAGCTGATGTTAACACATTCTACTCATCATACATACACATTGAAAATGTGTGGTACAAAACATGTAAAGAAAAAAAAGAAGGGATTGAATACCCAAAGGAAAGGGCACCGATGTCTGCTCATTAGATCAATTTGGGTTCACCCTATTTCTTGACAAATTGGCAGATTTGTTCTTCAGACATTTTCCCTATTTCAGAAAAAAAGAGGAAGCTTTTTATGTATATTATAGTTGAATGTGTAATTCAACTAGACTATAGGGGGTAGTATTTCCTTCCACTCTACCCAATACCTACCTCCGGCATAGTGATAAAGATGTTCATTAGATGGCAGCTGATTTGATTCATATTTCCTAAGTATTTCCAAAATAAATCTAAAGGCAAGCTAATGATGTCACTCTTTTTTTGGATTTGGTCCATTGACTAGCTCCTATGTGTAAGTACCCTATGAGCCTATCGAGTAGATTAAGTATAGCTGAACCCAGCAATCAGCCTGCAGGTAAGAGGAATCCACTGCTTTGACACATCAACTATGTTGTGCAGCCAAGAATAAGGATAAGCCACTCCAGACTTGTCGATGCACTCCAGAATATATAGAAGAAAATGCAATAGGAGAGGTCATCTGCTGCTGTTGTTGTGTGATGACGGAGCCAAAGTCATGTATTTTCTTTTCATTTGTTGAGTGAGACAGAATCACTTTTTGTGTTTTTTTTTTTGTGCTTGTCAAGTTAATTGTCTATTTTGGGCTCTGTCAGTTATGACATTTAAATGTTTTTGTATTACTGCTTTTGTACTGTACTTTCTTTTATTTTGAAAGGTCTTATTTTGGTGCTGTGGATGTTCATGTGATGAGTTGTATTTTGTTGTATTATGGTAGTGTCAGTGCCACTTGTTTGTGTCGTATTGTACAATGTCATTTCAAAGGGCAACAAGGGTTCAAAAGACCCCAACTATACTTTCTTTCACGTCTTTAAATTATCTGGCTGCATTCCAAACCACTGCATGGACTGGACTCAAATGCTCCTGTATTGAATGTAGAAACCCCAAAATGTTATGTTTTCTACAAGGGCATATTCAGCAAACTAGTGTACTCAACACAATGAGCACATGCACTATGTATTGTATTTGTAAAAAATCTCAATAAGACCTTGTGTGTCTTTGCAATCTGTGGCATTTTCTATGGCATTTTCGTAACCTCTGTCTCCTCGAAGATATCACTTTAACATTGACTGAAAAGGAGTATCTGTCATTTGAATTCAGCATTATGCTCTATATTAAATGGGAAACCACTCACTGATGTCACTTCTCATACTTTTCTGTAACATTTACCCTTGGCATCGTGAAAGGATCCCTAATCAGTCATTCACGTACACTGGTTTTTATCATATTTGTTCAATAAATCAATAAAACATTTAGGATATTTGTGTTTCAGGCTAGCTTGTGGGACCTCTCATAATGGTAGATGAAAGTAACATGAATATAGTAGATCATCTGTTTCATGTGAAAGTCTGACAATGGCTGTGTGTGTCCCAATCGCCAAGGCAAGACCAAGAACAAAGTGTGTTTTCAAGAGCGATTTTGAAGTCAGCATCCAGTGTACAGTATCTTTCGCAGGGCAGCTAAAACTCCCAATTTGGCGGAATCTGATTAGATTCATTTGTATTTTTTACAGAAAAGTAGGTTGATTTTGTTACCAATATTTTTGGCAGTTTGTCCTATGAATGTACAAAACATTAGGAACGCCTTCCTAATATTGAGTTGCACCCCCTTTTGCCCTCAGAACAGCCTCAACTCGTCGGGGCGTGGACTCTACAAGGTGTCGAAAGTGTTCCACATGGATGCTGGCCCATGTTGACTCCAATGCCTCCCACAGTTGTGTCAAGTTGGCTGGATGTCCTTTGGGTGGGGACCATTCTTGATGCACACGGGAAACTGTTGAGCGTGAAAAACCCAGCAGTGTTGCAGTTCTTGACACAAACCAGTGCGCCTGGCACCTGCCATACCACTTTCAAAGGCACTTAAATATTTTGTCTTGCCCATTCACCCTCTGAATGGCACACACACAATCCATGTCTCAATTGTCTCAAGGCTTACAAATCCTTCTTTAACCTGTCTCCTCCCCTTCATCTACTCTGATTGAAGTGGATTTAATAAGAGACATCAATAAGGGATCATAGCTTTCACCTGGTCAGTCTGTCATGGAAAGAGCAGGTGTTCCTTGTGTTTTGTACACTCAGTGTATTTTCCCCACATTATTTTCAGTTTTGGGATTTATTCTTATCCCGCACAGTAGGTGGTGGCATGCACATTAAAGGTTTGTTTGCCGACCGCCAGAGTGAAGAGCAAGAAGTTAATGGCGGACGGAAGTCCCCGTTTCGGATAAAAAATTCCAGAAGCATGAGGAATAATTTCATGAAATGTGAGCGTTATGTTTGTGCTGACCTAATTATTTTAAAATGTTAAACAAATTGCTTTCATATGAATTTTAAATTCAATAATTTGGTCATAAAATGCTGTTTGCTTATATCAGCCCGCTAGCCTAGCTAGCTAGCTAATATTTGACACAATCTAACAGCTAGCTAGGATAGCTAGCTAACAAGCGATCTCGTCCGAATTTGCTTATCAGCTGTTTAGATGAACAACTAAACTAACTAATTGTGAATTCAAGAATATGTAAATTATGAACGCCCGGACAGTTTTTAAATCCTGAAATGGTGAACTTGCTAGCCAGCTAATGACAAATGTAGCAAATCATTTTTTAAATCTGTTTTTTAGGACTAAAGAGGGCAACTGATGGGTTCACTTCATTGCAAACAGTGACTCTTTTCCGACTAGTTTGGAGGTAAGACATTTGATCATTATCTAATTAAAAACAAAAGATATGCAGCTAGCTGTGTTGTGCCCAATCTAGGCTTGCTAGCTAGCCAAGTCATTTGTGCATTGATTCTAACATAGATTAATATGTACTATAATGGTAGGTGAAAATAAAAGTGAATTTATGATTGGAGTAGATTAGAAGATCTGTTTAATGTGAAATTCTGGCAATATATCCTGTCCATTTGAAAAACCTCCAGGTCGATGATGCAAGAGTTTTATAAATGGCATAGCCAGCAGTAAATCCTGTGATTGATTTATACTGAACAAAAATATAAACGCAACATATAAAGTGTTGGTCCCATGTTTCATGAGCTGAACTAAAAGATCCCAGAAATTATCCGTACGCACAAAAGGCGTATTTCTCTCAAATTTTGTGACAAATTTGTTTGCATCTCTGTTAGTGAGTATTTCTCATTTGCCAAGATAATCCATCCACCTAACAGGTGTGGCATATCAAGAAGCTGTTTTGAGGGATCGCGCCGTTGGCATGCTGACTGCAGGAATGTCCACCAGAGCTGTTGCCAGATCATTTAATGTTTAATTTCTCTATTATAAGCCGCTTCCAACGTCATTTTCGAGAATTTGGCAGTACGTCCAACCGGCCTCACAACCGCAGACCATGTGTAACCACGCCAGCCCAGGACCTCCATATCCGGCTTCTTCACCTGCGGGATCATCTTGAGACTAGCCACCCGGACAGTTGATGAAACTGTGGGTTTTCACAACCGAAGCATTTCTGCACAAACTGTCAGAAACCATCTCAGGGAAGCTCATCTGCATGCTTGTCGTCCTCACCAGGGTCTTGACCTGACGGCAGTTCGGCGTCATAACCGACTTCAGTGAGCAACTGCTCACCTTCGATGGCGACTGACACGCTGGAGAAGTGTGCTCTTCACAGATGAATCCCGGTTTCAACAGTACCGGTCAGATGGCAGACGTATGGCGTCATGTGGGCGAACGGTTTGCTGATGTCAACATTGTGAACAGAGTGCCCCATGGTGGCGGAGGGGTTGTGGTATGGGCAGACATAAGCTACGGACAACGAACACAATTGCATTTTATCTATGGCAATTTTAATGCACAGAGATACTGTGACGAGATTCTGAGGCCCATTGTCGTGCCATTCATCCACCGCCATCACCTAATGTTTCAGCGTGATAATGCACAGCCCCATGTCGCAAGGATCTGTACACAATTCCTGGAAGCTGAAAATGTCAATGAACAGCCTGATCAACTATATGCGAAGGAGATGTGTCGCGCTGCATGAGGCAAATGATGGTCACACCGGCTACTGACTGGTTTTCTGATCCACGCCCCTACCTTTAAGGTATCTGTGACCAACAGATGCATATCTGTATTCCCAGTAATGTAAAATCCATAGATTAGGGCCTAGCCGCATCCTCAGAGCATGCGCAGACCAGCTGGCTGGAGTGTTTACGGACATATTCAATCTCTCCCTATCCCAGTCTGCTGTCCCCACTTGCTTCAAGATGTCCACCATTGTTCCTGTACCCATGAAAGCAAAGGTAACTGAACTAAATTACTATCGCCCCGTAGCACTCACTTCTGTCATCATGAAGTTCTTTGAGAGGCTAGTTAAGGATCATATCACCTCTACCTTACCTGACACCCTAGACCCACTTCAATTTGCTTACCGCCCCAATAGATCCACAGACGATGCAATCGCCATTGCAATGCACACTGCCCTATCCCATCTGGACAAGAGGAATACTTATGTAAGAATGCTGTTCATTGACTATAGCTCAGCATTCAACACCCTCCAAGCTCATCATTAAGCTCGGGGCCCTGGGTCCTGGACTTCCTGACAGGCCGCCCCCAGGTGGTGAAGGTAGGAAACAACACCTCCACTTCGCTGATCCTCAACACAGGGGCCCCACAAGGGTGCGTGGTCAGCCCCCTAATGTACTCCCTGTTCACCCATGACTGCATGGCCACGCACGCCTCCAACTCAATCATCAAGTTTGCAGACGACACAACAGTAGTAGGCCTGATTACCAACAATGATGAGACAGCCTACAGAGAGGAGGTGAAGGCCCTGGGAGTGTGGTGCCAGGAAAATAACCTCTCCCTCAATGTCTACAAAACAAAGGAGCTGATCGTGGACTTCAGGAAACAGCAGAGGGAGCACACCCCTATCCACATCGACGGGACTGCTGTGGAGCATGTGGAATTCTTCAAGTTCCTCGGCGTACACATCACTGACGATCTGAAATGGTCCACCCACACAGACAGTGTGGTGAAGAAGACGAAACAGCGCCTCTTCAACCTCAGGAGGCTGAAGAAATTTGGCTTGGCACCTAAAACCCTCACAAACTTTTACAGATGCACAATTGAGAGCGTCCTGTCGGGCTGTATCACCGCCTGGTACGGCAACTGCACCGCCCGCAACCGCAGGGCTCTCCAGAGGGTGGTGCGGTCTGCCCAACACATCACCAGGGGCACACTGCCTGCCCTCCAGGACACCTACAGCACCCGATGTCACAGGAAGGCCAAAAAGATCATCAAGGACAACAACCACCCGAGCCACTGCCTGTTCACCCGGCTATCATCCAGAAGGCGAGGTCAGTACAGGTGCATCAAGCTGGGACCTAGAGACTGAAAAACAGCTTCTATCTCAAGGCCATCAGACTGTTAAATAGCCATCACTAGGCGGCTTCCACCCGGTTACGTAACCCTGCACCTTAGAGGCTGCTGCCCTATATACATAGACTTGAAATCACTGGCCACTTTAATAATGGAACACTAGTCACTAATAATGTTTACATATTTTTGCTTTACTCATCTCATATGTTTATACTGTATTCTATTCTACTGTATTTTAGTCTATGCCACTCCGACATTGGTCATCCTAATATTTCTTATATTTATATATTCCTTAATTCCATTATTTTACTTTTAGGTTGTGTGTATTGTGAATTGTTAATTATACTGCACTGTTGGAGCTAGAAACACAAGCATTTCACTACACCCGCAATAACATCTGCTAAACGTGTATGTGACAAATAAAATTTGATTTGATTTAATGAATATTTCAATTGACTGATTTCCTTGTATGAACTGTAACATTGTTCCATGTTGCATTTATATTTTTGTTGAGTTTTGTCAACCAGCCAGTACATCGCACCACTCTCAGAAAATACATTGGCTCTTGCAGGGAATCCCTATGCTAGTTCTAAATCACTCATGTCAGGCGCTACACAGATTATCTGAAGATGACAGAGTGAGAGACACTACCTATTTCTGACTCTTTCCTCCCACACATGCCATTCCTTCATCCCAAGCTGCTAGTCGCTTTGTAGCATCGCTGTATGGCCATTCCACAAAGAGCAACGACCAGTAACCTTGCCTCCCAACTTGTAGAGTTAGGTGAATTTCACAAGCCGTTTCCTACAGTAAGATAGAAGCATCCATGTAGTAAATAATGCTGACATTTAGATAAAAAGTATTATGTAATTTTCCTCCTACTTATAATTAGTAACCACAGTAATTTCAAGCTGAAGCAGCAGTCTGCAAGGACAGTCATTTGAGATAATTCACCTGTGTGTCTTCAAGGCACCTCCCATTGTCTCTCGACTCTCGCCACTTATTCTGCACTAGGTAGTAGTCGTGACTTGAGTCACGTACTGTAAAACTTCAATTTAAATGGTGTCCCTTTTAATAGCAAGGCATCGGCACACATTTCAGCAAATAAACACCTGTTTAAAATAAATGCTGGGTCTAAATAAATTGTTTCCGAGTAGGCTACCATAAAGATTGCGCAAAAGAAGATGGAGAGCTTGGATGAGACAGCAGTGTGGTTTGACATGGTTGGCTCAACTGGTGGATCTAAGATGGATTTGGTAGAATAATGTTTATACTCTGGGGCTCAACTTTGGTTTTAGAAGTGGGGGGGATATATTATTATTATTTATTTATTAATTATTATCCAGTCGGATAAACACTCTAAACAGCCTACCCGACCGCTTGGAGGCGTCCGCATGGTCCTAAAGCACACAGTTTCCTCGTTCTGTATCACATTCCAATGATCGAACTGGGCGGGACAAAAATGCAATTTCAGAATGTGGACGGGGGACATGTCCCATTTGAAAGTTGCACCCCTGTTTATACTGGTCATAATAAACGGTTTGGTAGTCTTTTCAACATTTTACTGAGCAAAAGCTGTGTGCATTAAGGAAATAGACGCCTGGCTCAAATAGAAGCGCCAGTTGTGTTCAGTGATTGAAGCAAATAAATGCCCGGGCTATTAGAAGTTTTACGGTACATTCCTATATGACAAGCTTGCATTTTTCACAGAATTCAGCCAGTTAGACAGTGGAATGACCTCTTATTTTTACCATTTAGGCTACTCTCGACAAATCTTTACACACAGAGAGATTGTCTATCATTAACGTTGTGCATGCATAGGTTTGTGGAATAAATTTACACTTAGTCAATTAATTTGAAGAGCAAAATTATTATCAACATTGTCTGCATATTCATTTTGCGAAATCATTTCCATTGAGTGGAATTTACTCCTGCAATTTGATGCCACTGTTTGATAGTCACCCTTGACTTCACTTGAAAGAGCTGTGGTAATGCACACCTCTCTGCCTACGACTGAGTGGGAACTGAAATTCCAATTACACTTTCTGTTTTCACTCTGCCTGCCAGCCCCTGCTTCTGTTCTTCTAAAAGGCAGAGGAAGAGAGAGAGGGAAAGAGAAAGAGTGAAAGAGCAACAGAGAGTAAGTGCTTGACTTTCATCTTCGTCAGAATGTGGGTCAAACTAGAGGTGGACACGGCTGCTCTAGTAACCCTTTCTTCCTTCCGCCTGCCTCCGGGCTTCATTTATCTCCTTATTTGTCGGTCATGACCAGACAAGGAACACTGCATCCTCAACAAGACTGCACACCGACTGAAAGGCCAATTCAATCACACAAACAACCCCGTTACCCATTGCCTTTCTCCACGTCAGACTCATTAGGCTGTTTAGGACCAGACATGGTCTCTCACTCACATACACACAAAAGAACACACACATATAGGCCTCTGTGTCCTGTCTCTGTTACACATCTGGCCTTTAAGACATTTCTCTGAGAAGGGCAGTGGGATTGGTTTGAGGTGAACAGGTGACAGATATGGCCTGCAACATACTGACCCATGTCCCTATGATTGTACCCCTATGATTGTAAATCTCTATTCTCTACTCTACCTCATCATTTAACGAACAAAGATGTCACCCCTGTGCTTCTCAGTAATGATGGCAAATTGTTTTGTTGATATTTGCCTATATAAATGTCTAGTTTGGGGAAAATAAATGGGTATTCGTCAGAGAATGATGAGCCTCACAACAAAATAAGTTGGACAGCATGTTTATTCATTAGTGATTTCCTATTCCAGGTGTCCTTAAATTGGGAGACTAAACTCACCAATCAATAGATCCAACAGTGATGACACGTGACACTGCTCTTTGAAAGAGAGTTCTACTGGCTTTCTTTTTCATTTTCCAAGCGGCAGCAGTTAGCTTAGTCTTAATTAGGCCATTTGACATCCTGGTCCTCGTCAGAGGCTTTATGTAAGAGGAACTGCAGGGGGATGAGAGCAGCAGTAACAGATTCACGGAGGCGTCACAGCATACTATAGTTCTCCCTCTGAACAAGGAAAGCCACCACTGTCAGTCCCAGTAATATTGCCTCCTTCCCTCATTTGTATTTGTGTTTATTATGGATCCCCATTAGCTGCTGCCAAGGCAACAGCTACTCTTCCTGGGGTCCAGGGAAATTAAGGCAGTTATACAATTTTAAAAACATTACAATACATTCACAGGTTTCACAATGCACTGTGTGCCCTCAGGCCCCTACTCCACCACTACCACATATCTACAATACAAAATCCATGTATACACGTGTGTATAGTGCGTATGTTATCGTGTGTATGCATGTGTCTGTGCCTATGTTTGTGTTGCTTCACAGTCCCTGCTGTTCCATAAGGTGTATTTCTATCTGTTTTTTACATCACATTTTACTGCTTGCATCAGTTACTTGATGTGGAATAGAGTTCCATGTAGTCATGGCTCTATGTAGTACTGTGCGCCTCCCATAGTCTGTTCTGGACTTGGGGACTGTGAAGAGACCTCTTGTGGCATGTCTTGTACGGTTTAGTTGAGGTTTAGGGTTTAGTGAATGATTTTTCCCAAATACAATGCTTTTAGTTTTAGAAATATATAGGACTAACTTATTCCTTGCCACCCACTCTGAAACTAACTGCAGCACTTTGTTAGGTGTTGCAGTCATTTCAGTCGCTGTAGTAGCTGACATGTATAGTGTTGAGTCATCCTCATACATAGACACACTGGCTTTACTCAAAGCCAGTGGCATGTCATTAGTAAAGATTGAAAAAAGTAAGGGGCCTAGACAGCTGCCCTGGGGAATTCTGGATTCTATCTGGATTATGTTGGAGAGGCTTCCATTAAAGAACACCCTCTGTGTTCTGTTAGACAGGTAACTCTTTATCCACAATATAGCAGTGGGTGTAAAGCCATAACACACATTTTTCCAGCAGCAGACTGTAATCGATAATGTCAAAAGCCGCACTGAAGTCTAACAAAACAGCCCCCCCAATCTTTTTATCATCAATTTCATCCATCAGTCATTTGTGTAAGTGCTGTGCTTGTTGAATGTCCTTCCCTATAAGCGTGCTGAAAGTATGTTGTCAATTTGTTTACTGTAAAATAGCATTGTATTTGGTCAAACACATTTTATTCCAAAACTTTACTAAGGGTTGGTAACAGGCCGATTGGTCGACTACTAGAGCCAGTAAAGGGGGCTTTACTATTCTTAGGTAGCGGAGTGACTTTTGCTTCCCTCCAGGTCTGGGGGCACACACTTTCTAGTAGACTTAAATTGAAAATATGGCAAATAGGAGTGGCACTATCGTCCGCTATTATCCTCAGTAATTTTCCATCCAAGTTGTCAGACCCCGGTGGCTTGTCATTGTCGATAAACAACAATAGTTTTTTCACCTCTTCCACACTCACTTGAATGAGCCATCTGATTCAATAAATAATGGAACTGAGTGTGTGCATTTTTTCCCAAAATGTCATTTAAGGTGCTCCAAAGCTTTTTACTATCATTCTTCATGTCATTTATCTTTGTTTCATTGCGTAGTTTCTTCTTCTTTTTATTCAGTTTAGTCACATGATTTCTCAATTTGCAATACGTTTGCCAATCGGTTGTGCAGCCAGACTTATTTGCCATTCATTTTGCCTCATCCCTCTCAACCATACAATTGTTCAATTCCTCATAAATCCACAGGGATTTAACTGTTTTTACAGTCATTTTCTTAATCGGTGCCTGCTTATTAGTAACTGGAATAAGCAATTTCATAAATGTGTCAAGTGCCGTGACTGTTTGCTCCTCATTACACACCATGGACCAACAAATATTATTTACATCGACAACATAGGAATCACTACAAAATGTATTGTATGACCTCTTATACACTATATTAGGCCCAGCCTTTGGAAGATATGGCTACTATATTGTGATCACTACATCGATGTATCTGGATACTGCTTTCAAGCTAATTTCTGCAGCATTAGTAAAGATGTGATCAATACATGTTGATGATTTAATTCCTGTGGTTTTTGTAACTACCCTGGTAGGTTGACTGATAACCTGAACCAGGTTTCATGCACTGGTTACAGTTTGAAGCTTTTTCTTGAGTGGGCAGCCTGATGAAAGCTAGTCAATAAATCACCCAGAAAATATACCTCTCTGTTGATATCACATACATTATCAAGCATTTCACACATGTTATCCATATACTGGATGTTAGAGCTTGGTGGTCTATAGCAGCTTCCCACAAGAATGGGCTTTAGGTGAGACAGATGAACCTGTAGCCATATTACAAAAAAACAGTATTTAACATGAGATCCTCTCTAAGCTTTACAGGAATGTGGTTCTGAATTGAAACAGCAACACCTCCACCATTAGCATTTATGTATTTTCTGTAAATGTTATAACCTTGTATTGCTACCACTGTATCATGAAAGGTATTATCTAAGTGAGTTTCAGAGATAGTCAGAATATGAATGTCATCTGTTACTAGCAAATTATTGATTTCATTAACTTTGTTTCTTAAGCTACATATGTTAACGTAGGCTATTTTGAGCACTTTTCTTCTGGGATGCTTTCTTGTTTTCATTGCTTTACTGGGAAGCTTAGCAGAAGTAGATATGCTCATGTTATTTATGTTAGTGCAGGGTGAGCTGCACTGTGGACTTCCTACTAGGGCACACCGCCTCAGTGCTAACAGTATACATCTGGTTCATAGGCACATGATTACTGCATACCATAGCGGTAGGATCAGCAGAGGCATTCAGGGCAGTTAGAGGGACATAAATTAGGTCACTTACATTGTGTCTACTGTCGTGACGTGACTTAATCTGAAGACTTATCTCTAATTAACTAACTATGTTTAATTGTTACCCGACTAAATTAATCATGTAACAATTAACTCATTAGTATCTGGGGCACCACGAGAGCGGTTCTTTAGAGTATACTTCGGTTCTCCCGAAGTATACTCTAAAAGGTCTTTACCTATCACATCTATAAACAGTCAACTTATGAATCATAACCTCGTATCATATCATCATTCTGAACAGTCGTAACCATGTATCTGCAAAAAACCCAAGCCTTACTTATGATTCAGTACTACACAAATTGGTTTAATTACTTTATTTACTAGCTAATTAAATGGGAACACAGGATAAACACACACACTCTGCACCGGTTATTGACTGGAGAAAACAGGTCCCTAGCGGAATGACAACAACATGGCTTGTTAAAGAAGAGAGGAAGAGGAAGAGAGACACTTAACATTCGGAAACTACTCTCCTCTATAGTAACCATATACTTTGCACACGAACCACCGCCCGCTTTGAGTAAGAAGTCATTAATGTATTTATGTGAAATGTCTTAGTTCGCCGAGGATCTCTCCGTGAACCCGGGCCGCCCTGGAAAGGGAGTTGGGCCTCCACGTGGCACGCTTGTAAGGCTCTGCTTGTCCAAACAGGTTCCAACAAGTCTTCTACTGTTGTTTTCTTCTTCGTAGTTGTCCGGTATCCGATGACTTGTCATGTAGTCCTGAACAGAACTACAGAGTTGACTTTCCTTCCATTCGCTCTTGAAGATGCTTCTTTGAAGATAGGCTAGCCAGCCATATCGGTGATTCCTAGTGGGGTGATGGGCGTAGCATAACAGGATGGCTTAAGCAGAGTAATAGGATGGGCCTACTTAAATTCGCCTTTGAAGATACTATACTTAGGACAACTAATCAGCCGTACCAGTGATTGTCTGGGAGGTGAGTTTTTTATCTCCACCTCGTGTTGAGATTCAAAGTTCTAACCATTTTAACATATAGCGGCCGCTTCACGTCTTTCTGGTCTGATATGTTAATTTCTTTACCCAGCTTTTATTCACTCTGTTCGAAAGCGGGCGGTTCCGTCAAGCTGACACGCTTTCTGATCTCACTTTGGGCGGTGACTACTAACTGTGCCAAGTTATGAAAACAATGATCCCATATAACCTCTCAAATCACATCCCTCTCTTAACAAAAACACTTTCATCATTTTTCATATTATATGCACAACGCATAGGATGGAAACTTCGTACCTGTAGTGGGTATACTTTCCAAGTTACAGTATTTCCTTTATAACATTTATAATGACATCACAAAATAACAAACCAAATTACATTAGTGTTCTATAGATCGCATCCGACCATTCCTCACGTTTTACATTAGGAATATTATTCCAGTATTCGCTTTTGAAAAAACCTGTTGAAACAAAGACATTCCTTTGGGGATCTTGAGAGGGAGAGCCTGGGCCTTCTCCCTTGATTAACGACAGGGCGTGAGCTGTTAACCCCCCTCTATGGGTGAGAGGGGGTCTGATTGAAGTTATTAATTGCAAACCTGATCTGACCTATTTGGATTCTCATGGACAGTCATGACACTACCAACGCCCCTGGTATAATGTACATTTGCTGAAGCATCATGACAACCCAGCGTCACAATGGTAGGGATTAACTGAGCTGGGCTTGGGTCACTGATAAGTAATTGTCTCAACGCAGCCTTATAATGCTGTGAAAGGATTCAGGAACCCAAATTATTTGGGTGGATCCCATCCTCCTTATAAAACATGTTTTGTTTCCAAAAGGTATCGAAATTGTCAACAAAAGTTACTTCCATTGAGCTGCAATAATCACGTAGCCAGTTGTGAAGAGAAAGAATGCTAAAGCGTTCAATTCCACGATTCAGAGAGGGCACAGGGCCAGATATGATGGGTATTTTATTAGTGTCTAGTGGAGAGTCAATCAGCTCTTTAAAATCCAGTTTCAACTGTTCAGAGCTGCCCTTCATAATGTCATTAAAACCCACATGGACTACGATAGAATCGATCTCCATGTCCTGACGTAGTACTTTCGGGAGCAGCTTAGTAATGTAGTTTACTTGAGCTCCGGGATAGGACATTGTTTTTGCACCAGGAACGGTCACATTTCTTACCATGGAGCTGGCGGAAAGGACGAGGAAATCCGCCCACTCCCACACTTCACAGTATTAGGAGAACCCTTTATGGACGGATAACTTGAGCCCGTTGAGTGAAGTTGACTGATTCAGTTTCCACAAAGTTGAGCTCTACAAAAGAGCCTAGTCTCAGTTCAGAAATAGGAGCTGCCGGTCAAAGTCGGGCGTGATGGATGATGATTATGTTGGAGATCTGAATTAGTCCTCTGCAGGTAGTGATTATAGTCCTTCTGTGGAGAGATGAGGGCAGAGTAATTGAGCTTCACACACTGACGACACAGATCGGTGCTTCTACAGTGTGTGTAGTTTTGGAAGAAATTGCCACCTGCTGAGACACACTACCACCCTGAATTGGTTTCAGGGGATCAGGTGTGCGGCATTACGTCGCTAACTCACGTGTAGAGTATCATCAGGTGCTATGTAGTACCTGTGATTGAAAATGTGCTGTCAAGCGACTGGTGTCTTTGATTGCGTGCGTGTGTATGCGCATATACGTAATTGCTGGCCATGTGGCGGAGCAGCAAATGAATTGACTCTGACAGCTTCCATCAACAGGCTTATATGAATGTATCTCACCAAAGATGATCTATTATATTGACAAGATGGTCGACTGACCGCGCTAACAATGGAAATACATGTTCACAAAGGTGAAAAGGCAGGTGGGATGAGGCGAGATCAGGTGGGAACATTCTAGCTAGCCAATGATCTTTTGTAGAAAACATACCAATACACTCATAACAACCTAAGCATTATGAAACTTCTATTAGATCAAATAAGCCTCACCTATCAAAATCACTTTTATCTTGACCAAATTCGACACTCATTGCCCCCCATACAAAAACCCCTCACTTGGTCTGCTTAACGTTATAAGCGTTAAGCAGACCAAGTCTGCGTAATTTGCACAGACAGATTTTGTGCGGAGTCGACCCTCTCACTTCTTCCTCTCTTATCTCACTGACTAGGGGTTAGCTTAGTTTATTAGTCACATGCACAGGGTCGCAGATGTAATCGCACGGTAGAGTGAAATTCTTATGCTCTAAGCTCCAACAGCGCAGGTTAAAAAAGACGTGAATGAGACAATAATAAAAACTATAATTTTTTTTACAATTATTAGAATAATAATAATTGATACACATTTACAACTGTAGCAATGTAAATGTCCATTGGGGGGTGGGGGCAGGGTAAGTGTCCTTTTTGGGGGCGGAGGCGGGGGGGGGGTGCAGAATGTCCATTGGGGGAGCAGCTGGGGGAGAGAGGGTGAGAAGTAAATGAAGCAATAATAAAAAATAATATAGTGCAGTATTTACAGTATCCTATATTAGGTAACCGTTAATTGGTTAGCTGGCGCAAATACATTTCAACAGTCATGCTTATCGGTCAAAAGGTTAATTTGCATAATTTATTGGAATTCAATTGGTGCATGTGTATTTTCGTTAGTTGTCATGCATCTTATTTATCACATGCGCACAGCATACAGAGCCTAGTCTAAGCAGAATATGACCTGAAGTTAAACGTGTTCTTATAAACCCAGTCATTCCTCAACAATTCTATTGCGTGTTAAAAACAGAGTTTTGATGGCCACGATTAACAAGAGGAGGATCCCAGCTTTCTATTGCTACTATTTTTATTTCTCAACTCCTAATTGAAGCACGTCCTCCATTCGAGTGCATAGGCAATATGGTAGGCAGGCTATCAGTGCGTCACCCACCACCTTGCAACTCGAGCTGGAGGCAGTATGCATTTTCAAAACATATACTTAATTGTTTGAAACCTGGACATTTTACTTCATATTATGAGGCATGTCTTACCTTGCTTCAAAGTAGCCTAGCCAAAATCCGACCATAGAAACATGGAGGCAATTATTTTATAAAGACCTCATATTGAAACCAGCATTTCTCTCCTCTTCTATAGTTTTTCATATCAACTTTCTTTAGTTGTCCAGAAGCCAAAGGCACAATCCTAGTCATATTAGCCACCCATCCTAGTTG
The DNA here is from genome assembly GCF_964263955.1 of Coregonus lavaretus. Lineage (NCBI taxonomy): Eukaryota > Metazoa > Chordata > Actinopteri > Salmoniformes > Salmonidae > Coregonus > Coregonus lavaretus. The sequence continues at coordinate 32,106,163 of NC_139993.1, read as the reverse complement.
TAGCATCTTTAGATTCCCCCTCTTTCTAAGTTTCTAACCAAGATTTTCATATCTGTCACATATGGAACTGCTCGGATCACGTGTGTTTTCAGAACGTTGTTTTCCTGCAAATTGCATGTTTGAAAATGACATTTTACATTGGCTGCTTCATTACAGGAGTTACATGTTTCGGCTGTGGGATGATAGGCTTGCTATTGTTGAATGTTTCAATTAAGCTCTTAAAGGCCCAGTGCAGTCAAAAACGTGATTGTCCTGTGTTTTATATATATTTCCACACTATGAGGTTGGAATAATACTGTGAAAGTTATGACAATGTCCTTTGAGTGTAAAAGCTGTTTGAAAAGACTGCCTGAAATTTCAGCCTGTTTTGGTAGGATAGAGTTTAGGCCTGCCTAAATTTGTTGATAGACCAATAAGAAAGAGTTCCAACCCTCTCTGCCAATAACAGCTAGTTTTCAGTTTTCCCCTCCCAGTCAGTCCTAGCAAAGTTCTTGCTAGAGAAATGCTATTTTTGGAAATGTTTGGAAATTTTGATTGAAAACAATCACAGTAAGGTACTTAATTGTAACACAGAAATGACTTGATATTAATTGAGATAAAAACGGCTGCATTTGACCTTTAATGAAAAATGTCCTTTCAGTGAATGCATGCATAGCATTTTCTGTTGGTCACGTCATTTTACTGTTTGTAACATGAAACCATTTGTTAAAGGGGAATTTCACCTTGGCTCTGCCTCGGTATATAGTCATTACTATATTAACAACATTACGTTTGTATCATAAACATCACAATCATACAAACCACAAGCTAGAACTTGCACATTTTCATTTCACTAGTAGAATCGGGAAGTTTCGACTCCCTGTGTATTCATCTGCTCATAGTGAACCACAAAGTCCAGCATTCATAGCGAATGCTGATACCGCCCGCTAGGTAGAGGGGGCGTGGCCACAAATGTGAATAATGGCGTTGTTTACTTTGAACGACCAACACACAGTAATCTCAGAACTTCTCTAGGCAAGATTATTTTTGAAAACGTTTGTTTTTCACAAATGTTTGTCATCATGCCTGTGTGGTGTTCTGTGCCTGGCTGTGCTAATTACAAACAAGCATGAAAATGTGTTACCTTTCACCATTCTACCAGACTGTTAAATAGCCATCACTAGCCGGCTACCACCCGGTTACTCAACCCTGCACCTTAGAGGCTGCTGCCCTATATACAGTGGGGAGAACAAGTATTTGATACACTGCCGATTTTGCAGGTTTTCCTACTTACAAAGCATGTAGAGGTCTGTAATTTTTATCATAGGTACACTTCAACTGTGAGAGCCGGAACAAAAATCCAGAAAATCACATTGTATGATTTTTAAGTAATTCATTTGCATTTTATTGCATGACATAAGAATTTGATACATCAGAAAAGCAGAACTTAATATTTGGTACAGAAACCTTTGTTTGCAATTACAGAGATCATACGTTTCCTGTAGGTCTTGGCCAGGTTTGCATACACTGCAGCAGGGATTTTGGCCCACTCCTCCATACATACCTTTTCCAGATCCTTCAGGTTTCGGGGCTGTCGCTGGGCAATACGGACTTTCAGCTCCCTCCAAAGATGTTCTATTGGGTTCAGGTCTGGAGACTGGCTAGGCCACTCCAGGACCTTGAGATGCTTCTTACGGAGCCACTCCTTAGTTGCCCTGGCTGTGTGTTTCGGGTCGTTGTCATGCTGGAAGACCCAGCCACGACCCATCTTCAATGCTCTTACTGAGGGAAGGAGGTTGTTGGCCAAGATCTCGCGATACATGGCCCCATCCATCCTCCCCTCAATACGGTGCAGTCGTCCTGTCCCCTTTGCAGAAAAGCATCCCCAAAGAATGATGTTTCCACCTCCATGCTTCACGGTTGGGATGGTGTTCTTGGGGTTGTACTCATCCTTCTTCTTCCTCCAAACACGGCGAGTGGAGTTTAGACCAAAAAGCTCTATTTTTGTCTCATCAGACCACATGACCTTCTCCCATTCCTCCTCTGGATCATCCAGATGGTCATTGGCAAACTTCAGACAGGCCTGGACATGCGCTGGCTTGAGCAGGGAGACCTTGCGTGCGCTGCAGGATTTTAATCCATGACGACGTAGTGTGTTACTAATGGTTTTCTTTGAGACTGTGGTCCCAGCTCTCTTCAGGTCATTGACCAGGTCCTGCCGTGTAGTTCTGGGCTGATCCCTCACCTTCCTCATGATCATTGATGCCCCACGAGGTGAGATCTTGCATGGAGCCCCAGACCGAGGGTGATTGACCGTCATCTTGAACTTCTTCCATTTTCTAATAATTGCGCCAACAGTTGTTGCCTTCTCACCAAGCTGCTTGCCTATTGTCCTGTAGCCCATCCCTGCCTTGTGCAGGTCTACAATTTTATCCCTGATGTCCTTACACAGCTCTCTGGTCTTGGCCATTGTGGAGAGGTTGGAGTCTGTTTGATTGAGTGTGTGGAGAGGTGTCTTTTATACAGGTAACGAGTTCAAACAGGTGCAGTTAATACAGGTAATGAGTGGAGAACAGGAGGGCTTCTTAAAGAAAAACTAACAGGTCTGTGAGAGCCGGAATTCTTACTGGTTGGTAGGTGATCAAATACTTATGTCATGCAATAAAATGCAAATTAATTACTTAAAAATCATACAATGTGATTTTCTGGATTTTTGTTTTAGATTCCGTCTCTCGCAGTTGAAGTGTACCTATGATAAAAATTACAGACCTCTACATGCTTTGTAAGTAGGAAAACCTGCAAAATCGGCAGTGTATCAAATACTTGTTCTCCCCACTGTACATAGACATGGAATCATTGGCCACTTTAATAATGGAACACTAGTCACTTTAATAATGTTTACATACTGCTTTACTCATTTCATATATATATATACTGTATTCTATTCTACTGTATTTTAGTCTATGCCACTCCGACATTGCTCGTCCATTATTTTACTTTTAGATTGATGTGTATTGTTAAATACTACTGCACTGTTGGAGCTAGGAACACAAGCATTTCGCTACACCCGCAATAACATCTGCTAAATATTTGTATATGACCAATCAAATTTGATTTGATTTGATATCATACTAATTTGAGTGTCCCAGATTTACATTTACTATTTTAGTCTATGAGACCAAGCTGATTAGCAATGTGTGGAATGTCATCCACCTATTTACCTTATAGCCTATAAGCATGGCACAATAATGCACATTCTAAACACTTGCTGTTTAACCTATGGGCTCGCTTTTGCAATTATCACCTTCCTCTCTCTCAACCAATGTGCGTAAATCTTAGGATGAATTTATGTCAACCTACCCTCATTCTCTCACTTGCTGTTTTTCAGCAACAGTTTTCGACAACAATCCACCTCCCCACCACCACCAGCTATAATAACCTTAAGGCCTGTCATTGGAACTCCTTTCCCCCAGCGGGTTTGATGCCAGCAGTCCCGCATAGGGCTACCTGCCGTCACATAATTTGCCTCAGAGGATCCCAAACTACCATTCCCAAACTATTGAATAAAATGTCATATTGAAATCAAACTTTGTTCTTCATTCAGTTAAGCCTGTACTTGATTGAACTGTTATTGACTTGCACCATTTTTCGGAACCCGTTCGGCTGCTAGTTCACCGCAAGGACACATTTTCCAAACTTATGTTTGATAATAATTTTGATCATGTTTTTATGCAACACCTATGTCAAGAAACATGCTGTCATCCAAATGGTTGCCCGAAAATCTTTGAATCATTCATTTCTTAACCATTGAATAATAGGGTATGTTACAAAAAAGCACTAGGAAATCTTTGAAGTTTGTCTATTTTGAGACCTCATCTCAGGATAAAACATTATATGGATCAGTATCACAATGGGTCAGTCTCATGGTCTGGTTACTCATACCACCTTTGTACAGTGAGGGAAAAAAGTATTTGATCCCCTGCTGATTTTGTACGTTTACCCACTGACAAAGAAATGATCAGTCTATAATTTTAATGGTAGGTTTATTTGAACAGTGAGAGACAGAATAACAACAAAAAAATCCAGAAAAACGCATGTCAAAAATGTTATAAATTGATTTGCATTTTAATGAGGGAAATAAGTATTTGACCCCCTCTCAATCAGAAAGATTTCTGGCTCCCAGGTGTCTTTTATACAGGTAACGAGCTGAGATTAGGAGCACACTCTTAAAGGGAGTGCTCCTAATCTCAGCTTGTTACCTGTATAAAAGACACCTGTCCACAGAAGCAATCAATCAATCAGATTCCAAACTCTCCACCATGGCCAAGACCAAAGAGCTCTCCAAGGATGTCAGGGACAAGACTGTAGACCTACACAAGGCTGGAATGGGCTACAAGACCATCGCCAAGCAGCTTGGTGAGAAGGTCACAACAGTTGGTGCGATTATTCGCAAATGGAAGAAACACAAAAGAACTGTCAATCTCCCTCAGCCTGGGGCTCCATGCAAGTTCTCACCTCGTGGAGTTGCAATGATCATGAGAACGGTGAGGTATCAGCCCAGAACTACACGGTAGGATCTTGTCAATGATCTCAAGGCATCTGGGACCATAGTCACCAAGAAAACAATTGGTAACACGCTACGCCGTGAAGGACTGAAATCCTGCAGCGCCCGCAAGGTCCCCCTGCTCAAGAAAGTACATATACATGCCCGTCTGAAGTTTGCCAATGAACATCTGAATGATTCAGAGGAGAACTGGGTGAAAGTATTGTGGTCAGATGAGACCAAAATAGAGCTCTTTGGCATCAACTCAACTCGCCGTGTTTGGAGGAGGAGGAATGCTGCCTATGACCCCAAGAACACCATCCCCACCGTCAAACATGGAGGTGGAAACATTATGCTTTGGGGGTGTTTTTCTGCTAAGGGGACAGGACAACTTCACCGCAACAAAGGGACGTTGGACGGGGCCATGTACCGTCAAATCTTGGGTGAGAACCTCCTTCCCTCAGCCAGGGCATTGAAAATGGGTCGTGGATGGGTATTCCAGCATGACAATGACCCAAAACACATGGCCAAGGCAACAAAGGAGTGGCTCAAGAAGAAGCACATTAAGGTCCTGGAGTGGCCTAGCCAGTCTCCAGACCTTTATCCCATAGAAAATCTGTGGAGAGAGATGAAGGTTCGAGTTGCCAAACGTCAGCCTCGAAACCTTAATGACTTGGAGAAGATCTGCAGAGAGGAGTGGGACAAAATCCCTCCTGAGATGTGTGCAAACCTGGTGGCCAACTACAAGAAACATCTGACCTCTGTGATTGCCAACAAGGGTTTTGCCACCAAGTACTAAGTCATGTTTTGCAGAGAGGTCAAATACTTATTTCCCTCATTAAAATGCAAATCAATTTATAACATTTTTGACATGGGGTTTTCTGGATTTTTGTTGTTGTTATTCTGTCTCTCACTGTTCAAATAAACCTACTATTAAAATTATAGACTGATCATGTCTTTGTCAGTGGGCAAACTTACAAAATCAGCAGGGGATCAAATACTTTTTTCCCTCACTGTGGTTGTGTCCTGTGAGTAGACGGCTTAAACAGGCCTGGTTTAGCTCGAGACAGCCTTTTCCTTTATCACACTGTTCATTATGACCAATAGGGCTCTCCTGTGGCTGGTGACCAGGACTTCTCAATACACTCTCTATTTCTTGCATCACTCACATGATGGAAAATAAATGTGGCGTATGCACAGGAAAAACAGGTCAAGATGTCTTATGTATTGTATTGCACTGTATGCCCTAACTCTGCAACACTTTACTTGACACCCAGTGTCATAACATGTTATGACACCCAGTGTCATAACATGTTATGACACGGTCATAACCAAGTCATAATATGTCATAACAGCTGACATAACTTGTCATAACCTGTCATAATATGGTCATAACACTGTCATGACCCATATATTTACACCTGTTGTGATATACAGTATATTGCATTATTTTATGGCTGGTTATGACACCTACATAAGAGTGTCAAAACCCACATTTATTCAAAAAAATTATAATCCCTGACAAGAAGTTTCCTTTCAGTTGAAAATATGTTTCTTAAATCCTTTGTTGTTGTTGTTGTCATATTTTAAATAACTTGTAGAAAATACACTTCATGACGCTGTCAAGAAGCATTATGACCATCCTGTGTCACTTTACTTGGACTAAGAAAATACACTTTATGACACTGTCAAGATGCATTATGACCATCATAATCATATAAGCCAGATAGGCCTATCACCTACATGCCCATATACATACTGTTGACAAGTAGGCTAATGAAATGAAATGTTTTGCCTTGTGTGGTAGGTTTTGTGGGTTTTTACACTCTTATGTAGGTGTTATAACCAGCCATAAAATAATGCAATATATGTCACATCAGGTCTATGACAGTGTTATGACCATATAACAGGTTATGACAAGTTATGTCAGCTGTTATGACATATTATAACATTGTTATGACGTGTTATGATGCTGGGTGTCAAGTAAAGTTGTACCGAAAATTATAGAAAAATGTCACACAAATACAAACAAGTAATGTCACTTTTTACCTGGGCTTTGCTCCTTTCATATTTATTTTGATCCTGACAAACTCCCCAGTCCCTGCCGTTGACAAGCATACCCATAAGATGATGCCGCCACCACAATACTTGAAAATACAGAGGGTTTCACTCTGTGTTGTGTTGGATTGGATTTGACCTAAACCTGTAGTATCTAATTTAGGCCAAAAAGTTCATTTATTTGCCGTGTTGTCTTGCAGTATTATTTAACTGCCTGTTGCAAGCCGAATGGATGATTTGGAGTGGATTTCTTTAACACAGGCTTCCTTCTTTTCACTTAGGCCATTAATGTGAAGTGAATGCAATATTGTTGATACTCTGTATTTTCAAGTATTGTGGTGGCAGCATGATGTTATGGGTATGCTTCTCATCCGCAGGGACTGGGGAGTTTGTCAGGATAAAAAGAAATATGAAAGGAGCAAAGCCCAGGTAAAAAGATAGATGAATACCTACCTCAGTCTTCTGAAAACCTAACGCTGGGATATAGTTTTTATTCCTGACTTCAATCTGCTTGAAAATCAGAGGTTTGAATATTGCTGTCCATCAATGATTCCCGACCAAATTTACCGAGCTTGAGCAATTTTTACAAAAACAATGGATATGTCGCCCTAAGAGTTGTGCAAGGTTGATAGAATCTTGTTCAAAATTATTCACAGCTGTAATGGCTGCCAAAGGTGCTTTCACCAAGTGTTAACTCTGGGGTGTGAAGACATACACAATCATTCATTTTTTATTAATTTGGAACATTTTCTGTAATTTTTGGATAACTTTGAAAATGTGGAGTAGGTTGTGTAGATCGGTAGGAAAACAAATGTAATCACTAGAATTAACTCTAAGGCAGCAAAATGTGAAGACTGTGCAAGGAGTGAGTAGACTTTCATTAGTGACTGAATGTGCATGTCTCTCAAGGATTTGGCTCTAAGCTCCCCTATTGATAACAGCAGTTGAACAGCAGTGGAGGCTGGTGACTTGAAAAATTGAGGAGGATGGGAGACCCACGGTGTAGGTGCGGAATGCTCGGAGACGACAAAGTGTGTTTCAAAAATCGTCAAAGATGAATTATTTTAACCTAAAGCATTTAATAAAGACATTTATAGTCCAATATTATGGGGAATGGGAATGAGAGGGCTACTTACACAGTGTTGGGAAGGGATCACAGCAGTGATTGAATGAGGGTATGAGGCATGAGTTGAGGCGTTCAGAGGCTTGACTAGTGCGGGACAGGTTTTGACTAGGAAGACATAAAACAATAACACAAGACAAAAGAGCTAAGAATGAGTTAGTCCAAGCAAGGAGTAAAATCATTGATGTGTAATAATGTGATTGTGTTTATGTATGTGATTGACTCTACATAGAGTAATGAGAGAAAATTGATACGGGTACTCACAGTGCTTGGATGGGAAACATTCAATGTGCCAGTGGATGAGTGGGCACATGAGATGTGGCTTCAGTTCATGTCAGGAGAAAGTTGACAATGGTAGTGGAGTGGAGTGGTCATCACCTCTTAAATCAGGGAATAGGAGGGGACTTAGCTGTAAATACAAATAGCAGATACATTCCATTACAGCTGCGCCATCGTAGGTTTGGACAATGAGTTTCTCTATGAAGTTAAACTCAGACATCTCAAAATTCATAAAGTCAAACAGACTGCACATCTCGCCCACTTGACACATAAAAGTAGCCCAAGAAACGTTCCTGACGATAACTGACAACTGCAAGCAGACTGGTGCCACCATAGGTCCCAGAGCGGTGGGGCAATTCTTACCCCCTGTGGCCTGGCGTTTTCCTAACTAGGAAAACTCTGGACCCTATAAGGTATGACACTGATTAAACAATTGTAAAAAGGTTTTATATGGGCTATGATCCGGCTACACCATGGTGCTACCCCAGACAGGTGCTGTTGAAGTTACCGTAGACCTTCATTGCAAAACAGTGTATTTTAATCAATTATTTGGTGACGTATGAATATATTTAGTATAGTTTTATCTAAAAAGGATAACTTTTTTAATGTCTCACAATTTTTATTTTTATGAAATTTCACTGAGGAGGATGGTCCTCCCCTTACTCCTCTGAGGAGCCTCCACTGTTGAAAAGTGTGTTCCTGCGTATTCTGGGTTCTCAGGGATGGTATTGGTATTCTGTGGCACAGTAGTAATCAGTGGCATGCTGACCTGGTTTCCTGTACACTGGCTATCTACCCACTGAGCCATAAAGCAATGCTCAGGAACCATTTCCCTCTAATTTGTATAAATGATGGTGTGTTTTTGTTTGTGTGTGTGTGTGTGTGTGTGTGTGTGTGTGAGTATGAGAAAGAGAAAGAGGAGGGAAAGCCCCCCGGACAATGATCCTGCCGCAGGCGACGGCGTTCTCCCTTTGCTTGCGTCCGTCCTGACCTCATCATCCTCACTTCAGCTGATTAGTGGCACTTCATCCCCACCAGAGGCCTGTCCTGACAGCAGATAATAACATCATAACGTCGGCCAGACCCCCAGGGGATGGACAGACACAAGAGCTGCAGAACACACTGCCTGTCCGTCCTTCCGTCCGTCTGTCTATGTGCTCTCTTTGTTTGTCCATTTGTCTTTTTGCCAGCCAGCCTGTCTGTCTGTCTGTCCATCTGTCTGGCTGGCTTCCTGTCTGTCTGTTCATCTGTCTTTCTGCCAGCCTGTTTGTCCGAGATATCCAACAGAGATGTCCAACAAAGTGAACCAAAGTGTGTGAAATCTGGTCCAGACCAGTAAGTGACATCCCTACAGGAGTCTACCTACCCCCCAGGTCCACATCCTGTTGTGACTCAGTTCATACTTGTGGCAAACACGCTATAATGTCAACATACTGTCCATGGTGACGCAGGACTTCAGATGGACTGACCGACTGACCTGTATCTGGACGAAGAAAGATGCGTGCTAGTTTTCTAACTGGTGATGCTTCGTAAAGGTTAAACTGTTATTGAATTGCTATAACAAACTGGTATAACAGTTGTAACGTGTATGGAGGATCATGTAGTAATGTGTAGACTACCAACTTTCCAGTGATACATATAATCAGCATGTAAATACATCATTATTTTGCGGCACAATATAGAATGGGACGAAAATGTCAACAGAAACACCAACTTGCAGTAAATACCCAACCGAGAGTAATTTCGTAAACATCCTCCTGAATTTGCAGTCTGACACGTGAAGTCTTCCCACACACCAGGCGCTGTGCAGCGTTGGCCCTCTCCTTAAGATTGGGCAGCATTGTTGCCAAACTATTCATAGAGACATCAAGAAAAGATGGAAAAATGTGCCTGCTTGCTTTTGTGCTGCTCAACAAAACAGGCAGAAGGGTCTGAGAAATACTGATTTTACCTCTGAGCCTGTGAGTGAATAGAAAGCTTTCTTTACAAAGTACACACACACACACCACTCTCTCTGTCTCTCTCTCTCCCTCGCTCTCTCGCTCTCTCTCACACACACCCACACACACAGGCGCAGACTGGGGGTGGATGTGTGCAGATTGATGAAGGTGGTCCATTGTCAGACAGGAAACTGGGCAGCACAGAAGCTCTTTCCTGGCCTGGCTGGCTGGGGACAGACCCAGGGAGCACATAGGAAGTGCAGCACACACAGACATGCACACACTAGCACCCAACCACACAGACACTCAAGCAGGCATCTCTTTGATGTTTCTTTAGCAGCTTCCGCCACCAGTCTGCAAATACATTGTCCTGACAGGTCAAGCAATTGCAAAGCTTACACACTCTCAGGTTGTGTATGTGTGTGTGAGTGAATGAGTGAGTGTGTGTGTGTGTGTGTACATGCATTTGTGTTTGTGCACAGGAAATGTGTGTTTATGTCTGTTTTGGCGTCAAGGGGGAGAGAAGATATCACCAGTTTTGGATTTGACATGGCCTGAGATGTCCAGTAGACATTTTATAAATTATTTCCTGTATTATGTTAGATCAGTTTTCTGTCTCTTCTGCATCTTTTTTTCACCATCTGCCTCATAGATTCTCTCTCAGCATCTATCTGGTTTTCTATTACATCCTTTCATTGACATGATGTGTGTATCATTTATATGATCATAGTCCCATGGTAACATTATTGGGGAATTGTGTGTGTTCACTTCAGAGACTCAAAGTCTATTTTGAAGACTTGTGCTGTTTGGATGCATATTTTTTTCTGCAAGTTTTCTCGCTGTAATTGCCTTGGTGACAAGGCCAAAACTATGCGATGGATAGGACCAGCAAAATATTCTGCACATGCCTACAAGCCTCCAAGATGTTTGCATGCTACATGAAAGATGTTTGAACATTTGAAATTAGGCTTGGGCGGTATCCAGATTGTCATACCTTCATTCCGACCATCCAGGGATATATGGTAATACCGGCACTGAACACAAACCCCATTTAGCTATTTTCAAACCCCACTTAGCCTCTGTAATCCGAAGATTACCAATGCTAACAAGTACATGTAAAATCCCATTGTAAATCCTAGCTAAATGCTAACGAGCGCATCGCAAACATTTTATACAGTCTCAGACATAAACTATTTGCAGGACAGACATCCCCGCTCATAAAGTTATACAACAAACACAAAATTGCTACTCACAGTTTGCTGCACGCACAAAACAAATATTAGACAGCAAGGCTCTTGATCCAGGTGGGGATTCTCTGCTGTTACCAAGAGAAGCTTGATTTTGCAAGAAGCTAACCACTTAGCTAGATAACTAGATACTAAATTAGTAAACCAAATGCACAACTACAGAGTATTTAGCACATTTTAGACAGTTAACTTAATAGTTATAAGATATCTAGTTGGCGAACATTTAGTTGTGAATTCCATACTGTAACTAGATCACCTGCCACGTGCTGCACAACAGTCGGTGACTCACAAGGCTCCAGTCTCTCGTTGTTGTGTGCTTGTAAACAAACACCATGTGACTGGGGACAACCGGTAAGATTCATAATGAAAAATAAGTGAAGTGAAGAATGAAATCTGCTTGATCTCCTAACGTATTACACAAGTTGACTGCAGGTATTTACTTAAAAAGTAGCTAAACATTTTGAAATGTATTAAAAAACTTCAAAGAAACAGTTTAAACGGTATTGACGGTATTGAAAAACCATCCTGTGGCTATTTCCAAATACCCCAGTATACGGTAGAGTGCCTTCAGAAAGTATTCACACCCCTTGACTTTTTCCACATTTTGTTGTGTTACAGCCTGAATTTAAAATGTATTAAATTGAGATTTTGCATTTCTGGCCTACACACAATACCCCATAATGTAAAAGTGGAATTAGGTTTTTACACATTGCTACAAATTAATTACAAATGAAAAGCTGAAATGTCTTGAGTCAATAAATATTCAGCCCCTTTGTTATGGCAAGCCTAAATCAGTTTAGGAGTAAAAATGTGTTTAACAAGCCACATAATAAGTTGCATGGACTCACTCTGTGTGCAATAATAGTGTTTAACATGATTTTTGAATGACTACCTCATCTCTGTACCCCACACATACAATTATCTTTAAGGTCCCTCAGTCAAACAGTGAATTTTAAACACAGATTCAACCACAAAGACCAGGGAGGTTTTCCAATGCCTCGCAAAGAAGTGCACCTATGGGTAGATGGGTACAAATAGAAAAATACATTGAATATCCCTTTGAGCATGGTGAAGTTATTAATTACACTTTGGATGGTGTATCAATACACCCAGCCACTACAAAGATACAAGCATCCTTTCTAACTCAGTTGCCAGAGAGGAAGGAAACCGCTCAGGGATTTCACCATGAGGTCAATAGTGACTTTTAAACAGTTACAGAGTTTAATGGCTGTGATAGGAGAAAACTGCGGATGGATAAACAACACTGTAGTTACTCCACAATACTAACCTAAATGACAGAGTAAAAAGAAGTAAGCCTGTACAGAATAAAAATATTCCAAAACATGCATCCTGTTTGCAATAAGGCACTAAAGTAAAACTGCAAAACATTTGGCAAAGAAATTAATTTTATGTCCTGAATACAAAGTTATATGTTTGGGGCGAATCCAACACAACACATCACTGAGTACCACTCTTCATATTTTCAAGCATGGTGGTGGCTGCATCATGTTATGGGTATGCTTGTTATAGGCATGGACTAAATGAATGGTAAATAATGTATTGTGCCATTTTGGAGTCACTTTTATTGTAAATAGGAATAGAATATGTTTCTAAACAATTCTAGATTAATGTGGATGCTACCATGATTACGGATAATCCTGAATGAATAGTGCATAATGATGAGTGAGAAAGTTAGAGGCATAAATATCATACTCCCTCAAAAATGCTAACCTCCCCTGTTATTTTAATGGTTAGCATTTCTTGGGGGTATGATATTTGTGTGTCTGTAACATTCTCACTCATAGTTATTCACGATTCATTCAGTGCTATCCGTAATTATGGTAGAATCCACATTATGTAGAAGTGTTTAGAAACATATTCTGTTCTTATTTACAATCAAAGTGACTCCAAAATGACACAATACATTATTTTCCATTCATTTCTATTGGGCACAAAATTATCTGAAACACAACCAAAACAAAAAGCAAATGCATCCAACAAATCTGAATATGGGACCAAATACTTTATTCTTTACTACTTCCTTAAACATTTAAGTGAATTTGTCCCAATACTTTTGGTCCCCTAAAATGGTGGGACTATGTACAAAAAGTGCTGTAATTTCTAAACGGTTCACCCGATATGGATAAAATATCCTCAATTTAAAGCTGACAGTCTGCACTTTAACATCATTGTCATTGTATCATTTCAAATCCAAAGTGCTGGAGTACAGAGTCAAAACAACAAGAAATGTGTCACTGTCCCAATACTTTTGGAGCTCACTGTATATCCATCTCCATATACAGTTCACTTGAGCTTGCTTTTGTGTGTGTGTGTGTGTGTGTGTGTGTGTGTGTGTGTGTGTGTGTGTGTGTGTGTGTGTGTGTGTGTGTGTGTGTGTGTGTGTGTGTGTGTAGGCCTACTGTATGCGTATATGTGTGCCGATGTTTGTACATGTAGGCCTATGCATGTAGGGATAATCTAAGGATACTCACATGCTGCAACCTAGCTGAGTGAGTCAACAAACAATAGAATAGTGAAGTATCTTCTCTACCGCTGTAGTGCTTTAGCCTTGTCTCTGATGTCAATCTGTCGGCGTTGGAGAGCCATAGCATTCCTCTTAACTCTCACAAAGAGCAGGATTTAGTTATCTGTATTCTTTGGCTTGGGAACAAGAAGACTAGGAGGCTGTTTTCAAGCTGGGTTGTTATAAAACATGTAGGTGTGTGTATGATTGAAACTTGGCAGAAGAGATGAAAGCCTTTTGAGGATTCCATCTGTTCCATCATGATGTACTGTACTGTGGTGGGTACACAGTGTAAAGTGTAGTGGAATTAAATGTTATTTTTGAAGATCCACTGATCCAGACAATATTGAAACCAAAAATAGCATTTCAATCTGAAAGGGAAATGGAACAGAATTGGATCAAATCCTTTAGATGATTTTATCATGCTTCTCCACAGGTGGATAATGGGATGATGGAGTTGGATAACAAAGTGCGTGTGCGTGCGTGTGTGTGGATGCTACGTTACCATGGAGACTGCACCTGACTCTGTGTCATAGTCGCACATTTTTTCCAGACATTCTCTCCAGATATAGCAGTCACTTCGTGTTTATAGACACCAGTAGTCCCATTCCATGCAACAATTGACCGTAATGTGCTCATCATTACTATTTTAGCATGGTTATTATGGTAGTTAATGGGCAATATAAAGGCGTATTGCTAAAATTTGATTTGATTTGATTCATGATGATAGAAAGGCTGGTCATGGCTCACTTCAACACCATCATCCCAGACATCCAGGGCCACTCCGATTTGCATACCCCCCAAAAGATCCAGATGACGCAATCTCTATTGCACTTCACACTGCCCTCACCCACCTGGACAAAAGGAATACGTATGTAAGAATGATGTTAATTGACTACAGCTCAGCATTCAACACCATAGTCCCCTCCAAGCTCATCACCAAGCTCAGGACCCTGGGACTGAACACATCCCTCTGCAACGATATCCTGGACTTCCTGACGGGCTGCCCCCAGGCGGTGAGGGTAGGCAACAACAAATCTGCCACACTGACCATTAACACGGGGCCCTTCAGGGTTGTGTGCTTAGTCCCCTCCTGTACTCCTTGTTCATCCATGACTGCGTGGCCGCGAACGACTCCAACCCTATCATCAAGTTTGTTGACCACACGATGGTGGTAGGACTGACCACCGACGATGATGAGGCAGCCTATAGGGAGGATGTCAGAGACCTAGCAGTGTGGGGCCACGACAACAACCTCTCCCTCAACGTCAGCAAGACAAAGGAGCTGATCGTGGACAACAGGAAAAGGGGGGGGGGGGGGGGGGGGAGCACGCCCCTATCCACATCGATGGGGCTGTAGTGAAGCAGGTCGAGAGCTTCAAGTTCCTCGGTGTACATCACTAAGGAATGAACATGTTCCACACACACCAACACAGTCGTGAAGAAGGCACAACAACGCCTATTTGTTCCGTTTATTTTTTATCCTAAAAAACTCCCAAGTCCTTAACGCAGGGTTTCCCTCCTTAACGCAGGGTCATCGGGATCCCAAAGGGGGCACGTTTAGGTTTTTGCCCTAATTTGAATCAGCTGTGTAGTGTTAGGGCAAAAACTAAAATGTGCACCCCTTGGGGCTGCCTTAACAATTAGAAACATACCCATAACATGATGCAACCACCACTATGCTTGAATATATGGAAAATGGTACTCAAAGTGGTATTGGTTTTGACCCAAACTTAACACTTTGTATTCAGGACAAAAAGGGAATTGCTTTGCCACAATTTTTGCAGTATTACTTAAGTACCTTGTTGCAAACAGGATGCATGTTTTGGAATATTTTTTATTTTGTACAGGCTTCCTTCTTTTCACTCTGTCAATTAGGTTAGTATTGTGGAGTAACTACAGTGTTGTTGATCCATCCTTAGTTTTCTCCTATCACAGCCCTTAAACTCTGTAACTGTTTTATTAAAGTCACCATTGGCCTCATGGTGAAATTCCTGAGCGGTTTCCTTCCTCTCCGGCAATTGAGTTAGGAAGGATGCCTGTATCTTTGTAGTGACTGATAATATTGATACACCATCGAAAGTGTAATTAATAACTTCACCATTCTCAAAGGGATATTTAATGTCTGCTTTTTTTTTACCCATCTACCCATAGGTGCCCTTCATTGCGAGGCATTGGAAAATCTCCCTGGTCTTTGTGGTTGAATCTGTGTTTGAAATTCTCTGCTCAACTGAGGGACCTTACAGATAATTGTATGTGTGGGGACAGAGATGAGGTAGTAATTCAAAAATCATGTTAAACACTATTATTACACACAGAGTGAGTCCATGCAACTTATTATGTGAATTGTTAAGCAAACTTCTACTCCTGAACATATTTAGGCTTGCCATAACAAAGGGGTTGAATACTTAATGACTCAAGACATTTCAGCTTTTCATATTTAGTTAGTAAAAAATTCCACTTTCAATTTCATTTCAGCTTTTCATTTTTTATTAATTTGTAGAAATGTTTAAAAACCTAATTCGACTTTTACATTATGGGTATTGTGTGTAGGCCAGAAATACAACATCTAAATGTAATACATTTTAAATTCAGGCTGTAACACAACAAAATGTGGAAAAAGTCTAGAGGTGTGAATAATTTCTGAAGGCACTGTACGTAGATGGTGCCATGCTTTTCTCCTGGAGAGACTTGTTTCTAATTATGCATACTGTACAGCTCCTCAGAGAGTGATGGAGAGTTACTGGAGAACGTGACCTAATGATGCAATTCAGTCATATAGCCAAGTAGGCTATATTTGTGTTGATGGTTGCAACTTGGACGTTATGAGGTTCATACAAAATGGATAAGTGATTTGAAGTTGTATGAACTGTTTTAAGATCGTTTTTGATGAAGAGAACAAATGGATTTTAGATTAATTTCAATGGTTTGGCCCAGATTGACAGTAGACAGAGGGCCACTCACTGCCCATATGGTCTCTGATACTCCTCCTTGGCAGTGGCACTCCCACTTCACCGCTCTGGCCCAGTGGCCTCTGCCAGGCCAGCCTTGGCACCAGCCTGTGCTACTCACCCATGGCAGGCTTTGGTTATGGAGCCGCTTTAGACACGGCACCATTGATAGCTCTCATGCAGTGTGGCTGCCGAGGGACAAAGAGATGAGCGCCCCCACTCAGATGTGCTGCCGGGCTGATACCAGGCGGATCTTCATTCCTAGAACCGGAGCAGATGCTGTGCCGCCGTCTTATCGCTCTTGTAACATTGGTCGTTTATTATTTAGGGTCCGTTGGCTCTGTGTGACTATGCTGTTTTTATAGACACATTATGGTTGGGATTTAATTTTCTCTAACAGTGTTAGTGCGAGTATGGTTAGATGTATTTCCTCTGGGTTCAGGTGCAGGTAATTTCACAGCAGCATGGATCAATCAATAATGGGGTATGCTCCTTGGGCCTCTGTGTTATGCTCCTTGGGCCTCTGTCTTCACAGGCACTCTCTCTCTCTCTCTCTCTCTCTCTCTCTCTCTCTCTCTCTCTCTCTCGTTTTTCAGTACCTCTGTCTCTACCTTTCGCACTCTCTACCTCTCTTTATCTATCTACCTGACTCTGTGTCTCTTTCTCTACCTCTCAATTCAATTCAATCTGTGTGTGTGTCTCTCTTTGTCTTTCTCCCACTCATTTTCATCAACACCCCACAATAACAGACTACAGTGCAATCAAAAAGTATTCAGACCCCTTGACTTTTTCCACATTTTGTTACATTACAGCCTTTTTCTAAAATTTATTAAATAGTTTTTCGCCCCTCATCAATCTACACACAATACCCCATGATGACAAAGCATAAAACAGGTTTTTAGACATTTTAGCAAATGTATTACAAATTAAAAACGGAAATATCACATTTACATAAGTATTCAGACCCTTTACTCAGTACTTTGTTGAAGCACCTTTGGCAGCGATTACAGCCTCAAGTCTTCTTGGGTATGACACTACAAGCTTGGCACTCCTGTATTTGGGGAGTTTCTCCCATTCTTCTCTGCAGATCCTCTCAAGCTCTGTCAGGTTGGATGGGAGCGTCGCTGCACAGCTATTTTCAGGTCCCTCCAGAGATGTTCGATCGGGTTCAAGTCCGGGGTCTGGCTGGGCCACTCAAGGACATTCAGAGACTTGTCCCGAAGCCACTCCTGCATTGTCTTGGCTATATGCTTAGGGTCGTTATCCTGTTGGAAGGCGAACCTTCACCCCAGTCTGAGGTCCTGAGCGCTCTGGAGCAGGTTTTCATCAAGCATCTCTCTGTACTTTGCTCCGTTCATCTTTCCCTCTATCCTGACTAGTCTCCCAGTCCCTGCCTCTGAATAACATCCCCACAGCATGATGCTGCCACCACCATGCTTCACCGTAGGGATGGTGCCAGGTTTCCTCCAGACGTAACGCTTGGCATTCAGGCCAAATAGTTAAATCTTGGTTTCATCAGACCAGAGCATCTTGTTTCTCATGGTCTCAGAGTCCTTTAGGGCCTTTTGGCAAACTCTGTGGACTGTCATGTGCCTTTTACTGAGGAGTTTCTTCCGTCTGGCCACTCTACCATAAAGGCCTGATTGGTGGAGTGCTGCAGAGATGGTTGTCTTTCTGGAAGGTTCTCCCATCTCCACAGAGGAACTCTGGAGCTCTGTCAGAGTGACCATGGGGTTCTTGGTCACCTCCCTGACCAAGGCCCTTCTCCCCCGATTGCTCCGTTTGGCCGGGTGGCCAGCTCTAAGATGAGTCTTGGTGGTTCCAAACTTCTTCAATTTAAGAATGATGGAGGCCACTGTGTTCTTTGGGAACTTCAATGCTGCAGACATTTTTTGGTACCCTTCCCCAGATCTGTACCTCGACAACATCCTGTCTCGGAGCTCTACGGACAATTCCTTCGACCTCATGGCTTGGTTTTTGCTCTGACATGCACTATGAACTGTGGGACCTTATATAGACAGGTGTGTGCCTTTCCAAATCGTGTCCAATCAATTGAATTTACCACAGTTGGACTCTAATCAATTTGTAGAAACATCTCAAGGATGATCAATGGAAACAGGATGCACCTGAGCTCAATTTCGAGTCTCATAGCAAAGGGTCTGAATACTTATGTAAATCAGGTATTTCTGTTTTTAATTTTGTATTAATTAGCAAACATTTCTAAAAACCTGTTTTCGCTTTGTCATTATGGGGTATTGTGTGTAGATTGATAAGGATTCTTTTTTATTATTACATTTTAGAATACGGCTGTAACATAACAAAATGTGGAAAAAGTAAAGGAGTTGTCACGATCGTCATACATAGAGGACCAATGTGCAGCGTTGAATGCGAACATCTTTATTATATAACTGATCACACGATCAAAATAATAAACGATAACGTGACGTCTACAGTTTCACACAAACCGAAATGAACAAGAAACCACAAACACAACGTGAAAGACAGATAGTTAAATATGGCTCCCAATCAGAGACAACGAGCCAACAGCTGACACTCGTTACCTCTGATTGGGAGTCACTCAAACAAAGAAATACAATAACCTAGACCCACAACAAAACATAGAAACTAACACCCTGGCTCAACATACGAGAGTCCCCCGAGCCAGGGCGTGACAGTACCCCCCCCTAAAGGCGCGGACTCCGACCACGCCAACGAAACACAACAGGGGAGGGACCGGGTGGGCACTCCGCCTAGGCGGCGGATCCGGCTCCAGTGGAACAGGCACGTGCCGTGCCGGACCGACGACGCACACCACTGGCTTGGTGTGGGGAACAGGCACGGGCCGTGCTGCACTGACGACGTACACCACTGGCTTGGTGTGGGGAGCAGGAGCGGGCCGGACAGGGCTGACGAAACGCCCCACAGACTTGGTGCTGGGAGCAGGAATGGGCCGGACCGGGCTGGCGACGCGCACCACAGACCTGGTGCGGAGAGCAGGAACGGGCAGAGCCGTGCTGACGAGACGCACCACAGACTTGACGCGGGGAGCAGGAATGGGCCGGACCGGGCTGGCGACGCGCACCACCGACCTGGTGCGGAGAGCAGGAACGGGCAGAGCCGGGCTGACGAGACGCACCACAGGCTTGATGCGGGGAGCAGGAATGGGCCGGACTGGGCTGGCGACGCGCACCACCGACCTGGTGCGGAGAGCAGGAACGGGCAGAGCCGGGCTGACGAGACGCACCACAGGCTTGATGCGGGGAGCAGGAATGGGCCGGACTGGGCTGGCGACGCGCACCACAGACCTGGTGCGGGGAGCAGGAACGGGCAGAGCCGGGCTGACGAGACGCACCACAGACTTGATGCGGGGAGCAGGAATGGGCCGGATTGGGCTGGCGACGCGCACCGCAGGTTCGGTGCGGGGAGCAGGAATAGACCGGACCGTACTGGGGACACACACCACTGGCTCTACACCGGGATCTGGAACGGGCCGGACCGGACTGGCAACACACGCCAGTACCTCTCGCCGTGCCTCTCTACCTTCCATCCCCTCTTCTACCAGTGGCCCCCGTAACCCGGCGGCCTTCTCCGGCAACCCACTGGACCGCTGTATCGCGGCCTCCTGCTGGTCCGACGTCGTGAGCCCCCCCCTAAAAATTTTCGGGGCGTCTCTCCTACCCGTGGCCCAGGTCTCCATGTCCCTCGCCAGCCTCTCGCCCTTCTGCCATAATGTCAAGCCCTTCTCTTCCTCACTCGGCTTGACCCAGTCCAGGAGGCGAAGGAGATCTGTGAGGGATCTCCCTGGCGATGGCTCCTGGACACGCTGCTTGGTCCCATCTTGGTGGTTTCTTCTGTCACGATCGTCATACATAGAGGACCAATGCGCAGCGTTGAATGCGAACATCTTTATTATATAACTGATCACACGATCAAAATAATAAACGATAACGTGACGTCTACAGTTTCACACAAACCGAAATGAACAAGAAACCACAAACACAACGTGAAAGACAGATAGTTAAATATGGTTCCCAATCAGAGACAACGAGCCAACAGCTGACACTCGTTACCTCTGATTGGGAGTCACTCAAACAAAGAAATACAATAACCTAGACCCACAACAAAACATAGAAACTAACACCCTGGCTCAACATACGAGAGTCCCCCGAGCCAGGGCGTGACAGGAGTCTGAATACTTCCGAATGCACTGAATTTCCTCTTCATTGTTCTGTAGCAGATACGGAATATTTAGTGATGAATGGGAGACATAATCATTACAGAATGGCTCCAGCAGCACGTGCCTCTCTGTCACTGTTGAGTGTCACCATGTACCTGAGAGGGTTCAGGAGTAGAAAAGAGAGAATACGTCGCTCTGAACGAGAGGCTTTTTATAACCTCTCTCTCTCTGCTTGCTATTCCTCATGTCCCCGTCGCTGACTGTGGCCCCTAAATGGCAGTTTCTTAATAACTCAGTGTCCATAATGCTTTGTGCGACTCATGAAGCACGTCCACGGTTGGTTGAGCACAGTCGGTACTGCTGTTCCCGTGCCGCTGTAAATCAATCAGCTCTTGTGACACAGGGTGACACAGTACACTGACAGACAAGCGTGTGCCTGTTAAATGACAGTCCCCAACTCCAACGCCACTCCATGCTTATTTGGTACTTAATGTAGCTACTGACAGATTCTGTGGAATCTCGTGCAAAACGGTTGCATTGGAAAACTCCCCTTGTAAGAGTCCCCTTCTAACCAGGTTTGTGCATTGGGAAGACTCTGCGAAATTACCTTGCTTGATAGCACTTTATAAGAACACGTAATAAAGCATTTATAAGCGATTAGTAAATACTTGATTCATAATTTATTCATCATTACTCTCACATTTGTAAATGTTAGTAAACTAGTTATTCACAAATTCATAAACAACCTCTAGTATTTAATAATTATTTATAAGATCATTCATAAGATGTTTAAAGGGTAGGTAGCATAAACATAACCACATGTAACATACAGTATGGATTTGCATTAGTATACACATCAAAAGTCCCAAAGCAAAGTTACACCTCACGTTTACATTTCTTCAGTTATTACATAAAACCGATCAGAATTCCAAAGTCTTGTTGGAAAATATTTTTCCGGGGGGTGATGTAATATGGAGGACCCGGCAAGCCAGCCTATTCCCTATAATGTAAACTCAAACAGAAATAACTTCAAATGTATAACTTTGTTACTTATGACTACTGATTTCAATTAAATGTTCAGCCAATTTACAAGCGTTGCGTTACATAACGCCATATAACTAGTTATCAAAGAATGTTAGCTATATGCAGTTATCTTAACCAGCAAATAGCTGTCAAGTTTTCGGCATGTTCTCTGTGAAGTAGGCTAAGGGAGTTTTGTAACTTTTTCCACCTTGGCTTAGTGCTAGCGCGCTAGCTGACGGTTATGGTCAGCAAGCTAGAGCCCAACTACTGGAGATCAGCTAGAACACAACGGACACAACACAACACAACTAAAACATAACCACAGATCAAAGCAGAGGGAGAGCAGAGACTTACAGATTGATGTCTGGGGCCCATTCGATGGTAAAACTATGAAAAGTGTTGAGGCTGAGTTATCTACCAAAGTCAGGGGGAGGTTGGTGCTTCACCTGCCAATGGAGAGTCAGGAAAATCCCAAATAGATAGATTCCAGATGTCCGTCAGCTAGCACGCTAGCACTAAGCCAAGGTGGAAAAAGTTACAAAACTCCCTTAGACTACTTCACAGAGAACATGCCGAAAAGTTGACAAAACAAAAAGGAGAACAAACGAGGTACTACAAAATTAGAGCAAGCAGGTACGATTTTTTATTTTGTTTTGAGCCCATGGGAAGAAGGCACCAGAGCCTGCCGTGCTTAAGGGTTCAAATACAAATAAATAGTTTCAAGTTTCAACGGTATTGACGGTATTGGAAAACCATCCGTGGCTGTTTCCAAATACCCCGGTATATGGTACACTGCCCAAGCCTAGCAGTTACAGGCCTGATACCTCTGCGTTGGGCGCAAGGAAGCCTGTTACTAAATAATTTAACACTGGATTTCTTAACCCTCTGAAACCCAATACACAGTGGACAACAGCCATTTTGGTTCTACCCTTATTTAGTTTGTTCAGTCACTGCCTTAAATGCCTTGGAATTAACCTGCCTGACCATTCTGAAATTGACCAATGGCCAATTAAGTGTCAAGTTCTAAGACATTGTGTGCATGCGTTTCAATAGAATGTTCTGGGGACCGTAACAAAATACTTTTAGGTAACTTGGCATACAATATTCAGGATTTGAGGGATACTTTAGTATGTGTGTGTGCCAACAACCCATTTCGGATTAACTCTCTCAGCTAAACCTTTGATTGCAGTGCAAACAGAATTCTCTTCCAGCATGCCCACCACCACCCGTCAACAATGTGTACCTCAGCACGTTTCCAGTCGCCATCGCTTTTGTTTTTTCGCCTGCATTTCCGTGACACACTCAGGAAGGGAAAAGAAGTGCTAGCATCCAAAAGTACAGTAATTGCCTTTGAAGCCTGCATCCTGTCAGAGGAAAGGGAAGGGAGCAGGAACAGGGGGAGATGAAAGGGCCATGGCAGCATTGCCAGCAAAGTTAGGCTGATCTTAATTGAAGAGTGGAGCCCTGGAATCTGGGATTAGACAGGGGCTTTGCCTAAGATTCCATTTAAATCGCTTAATGGTGATAAAGGTGCAGAGAGCTACGGGGAGAGAGAGAGCGAGAGAGAGATTCTCTCTTTGTCTCTCCCTAGATCTCTTCATCAAAAGCAGAGTTTAACAATTCTCAAATGTTGCATTGCCCTCCAGTTCACTGTTAAAGTGATGTGAGTGTACAGTACCTTATAAATCCTCATAACACCTGTCACTTCAACCTCATCGTTTTTGAAGACTTAATTCAGTGTATCCTGGCTTCAGGGTAGCTCAAGCATGGCTCCAGCCCGCCATCACAGCATTCTTGTTAATTGGCTGTGCAGCCAGAGGCTGCTCTCACCTTGCTCTTTGGGATGGCAGATAATTGGGAGCGGTAGAGGACCGGGCCGACTGTACTCCGCTAACCCAGTAATTAAGTTTTGCTCGGCCAGAGCTTCACACAGCCAGACTCAATTTGACATTGTGTGTGTGTGTGTGTGTGTGTGTGTGTGATAGCGAGAGAGAGAGAGATAGAGAGAGAGAGAGAGAGAGAGAGAGAGAGAGAGAGAGAGAGAGAGAGAGAGAGAGAGAGAGAGAGAGAGAGTGAACGAGAGAAAGAGATGTAGAGTCAGTCACAGTTACACTCCTGTAGTTGCCAGGGCAATGAATAAGTGACAATTACTGTATGACTCTGTTCATTATAGTAGCTACGGGTAATTAACTAACAGTCAGATCCCATGTCTCTCAGTCTTCTACTCACTGAGCACGGTTACATGCAAATCAAATCAAATGAAATTGTATTGGTCACATACACATGTTTAGCAGATGTTATTGCGGGTGTAGCGAAATGCTTGTGTTTCTAGCTCCAACAGTGCAGTAATATCTAACAATTCACAACAATACACACAATACACATAATTCTAAAAGTAAAATAATGGAATTAATAAATGTATAAATATTAGGACGAATAATGTCGGAGTGGCATAGACTAAAATACAGTAGAATAGAATACAGTATATACAGTACATATGTAAGCAAAAATATGTAAGCATTATTAAAGTGACTAGTGTTCCATTATTAAAGTTGCCAGTGATTTCAAGTCTATGTATATAGGGCAGCAGCCTCTAAGGTGCAGGGTTACGTAACCGGGTGGAAGCCGCCTAGTGATTGCTATTTAACAGTCTGATGGCCTTGAGATAGAAGCTGTTTTTCAGTCTCTCGGTCCCAGCTTTGATGTACCTGTACTGACCTCGCCTTCTGGATGATAGCGGGGTGAACAGGCATTTTGATTGCCTTACGGAGGGAATAACTACACTGTTTGTATTCGGCCATATTCCTTGCCATTGTTAAATGCGGTGGTTCGCGCTTTCAGTTTTGCGCGAATTCTGCCATCTATCCACGGTTTCTGGTTTGGGTAGGTTTTAATAGTCACAGTGGGTACACCATTTCCTATACACTTCCTGATGAACTCAGTCACCGTATCCATGTATTTGTCTATGTTATTCTCAGAGGCTACCCGGAACATATCCCAGTCCACGTGATCAAAACAATCTTGAAGCATGGATTCTGATTAGTCAGACCAGCGTTGAATAGTCCTTAGCACGGGTACTTCCTGTTTGAGTTTCTGCCTATAGGAAGGGAGGAAAAAAATTGAGTCGTGATCAGTTTTGCCGAAGGGAGGGCGGGGGAGGGCCTTGTAGGCATTTCGAAAAGCTGAGTAGCAGTGGTCTAATGTTTTCTCAGAGCGAGTGCTACAGTCAATGTGTTGGTAGAAATTTGGTAGAGTTTGGTAGAGTTTTCCTCAAATTTGCTTTGTTAAAATCCCCATCTACAATAAATGCGACCTCAGGATATGTGGTTTCCAGTTTTCTTTGAGGGTCGTCGTGGTATTGAGGGGGAATATACACGGCTGTGACTATAACCGAAGAGAATTCTCTCTGCATTTGATTGTGAGGTATTCTAGGTCGGGTGAACAAAAGGACTTGAGTTCCTGTATGTTATCACAATCACACCATGAGTAGTTAATCATGAAACCCCCCCCCCCCCCGCCTTTCTTCTTCCCGGAGAGTATCTGCGCGATATACTGAGAACCCAGCTAGCTGTATGGACGAAGAAAGTATATCCCGAGAGAGCCATGTTTTCGTGAAACAGAGTATGTTACAATCCCTGATGTCTCTCTGCAAGGAAATTATGCACACAATAATACGATTATTGTGGATAGTCAGATTTAATATAATAGTTTGTTAAAATGTTTACATGCTTTGCAAGAAAAACGATTTCCCAAATAATCCTGTTTACATGGACACATCTGAAATACAGCTACTGATGGGACTTTTGATAAATGCAGAAAATCACCTATCAAAATAAACGTTCTCCCACAGTGACCATGTTATTTTGAGAAACCTTTTTGAGTCTCTGTTCAGACATATGAAGTTTGTATGTGAGAACTCTTTCTAAGATGCATACTTTCAGTTTTTCCGAGCTCTCTTCACTCGTAATAAGAGGGAGGCTTGCGCTACTGGTGCTAGCAGATGTGCAGATCAAATACACAGCAGGAACGCTGATTAAGCTGTTTACATGTCCTAATAATTTGAAACATTACTCAGAAAACCAGGTGTTTTAATCGGCGTATGCTTACTTCGATTTTGACCTTACGCCAATTAAGATGAGCAGAGTAAGGTGTTCACATGACTATTTCCATACTCGGCTTACTGCCATAATCAGTTTAATATTGAATTAGCCTACCTCACAACAATTGGATTCAGATGCAATTCATTTCAGAGGGCTTTTACTGAGGTTACAGAAGAGGCATGCTGTATTAATGTGGTGAACGTGGTTAAATTAACAATGCGAATATGAAACGAATGTTTTTGAAACAACCTTGATTGAGAACAAAGGTCATTCCATTCACACTGAAGCAATGACCTTGTGTCTTCCCCTCTTGTTTCTGCTCTACACACTCCACTCAGAACATCAAAGAATAATGGTACAATGTAATGACGATCAATCAAACCTTTCAATTGCTGAATGAAAAACGAAATAAACATCTACTATATCAACATGGGTGAAATGTCCATTTCATGGTCACAGAATAAAAAAGGCATGCTGTTTGTTGACATAGTTTTTCACAGAATGAATACTGCTTTGATTCATAATTAATCATCCCCCCTTTCTCTCACCCTCTCTGTGTGAGTGAGTGAGTGAGTGAGTGAGTGAGTGAGTGAGTGAGTGAGTGAGTGAGTGAGTGAGTGAGTGAGTGAGTGAGTGAGTGAGTGAGTGAGTGAGTGTCTGAGTGTGGGTGAGCGTGTCTCTCTATCTCACTCTCTTTCCCCTAATCCTCCCTCTCACATTGAATTGCTTTTTTGACCTCTTTCCTTGCATGACTCCTGTCTGAACTGCCGTTGTTGTTCCACGAAAGGTTTTCATAATAGAATCAGCATGTAACCTTCAGAGAATTAGGACTGTCTGTCTGAGGTGGAGCAGGAGAGGAGGTTAGGTGAGGTAGAATGCACTCTCAACCCAGGAGGCTGGATTTTATTTATAAGATGCTCTACATATTACATTATGAGAGGCAGAAAGCCTTCATTCATCTGAGGACAAGCAATCTTGAGAGCAAAGAAAAGCAAACACAGAGAGCGAGGCATATTTTCATAATGTGGACGATGAATGTTGTCTGTTTTGACAAGGTTGCTATGCAGAACCAACATTTTATTAAAAAATTGCCATGGACACAATAATACCTAATTTGTATAGTCACCTGAACTGAAGTACTTTAAATGATAAATGGCAGGATGGAACTCAGTGCCCTCTGCCCTTCTGGATAGAGCTGCATCCCTGCACACACTTTTTCATAATACACTGTGTAAGGGCAGGACAGGTCAGATTTTTTTTTTATAACCTTTATTTTACCAGATTGGTCCATTGAGAACCAGTTCTTATTTGCAATTAACCATCACCCTGCTATAATGGCCATTATCCCTGTAACCTCTGCTCCTCTGAAGCCACTGTAGGATTATTTAAGATAATCTTTGAAGAGGTAGTAGGGTTTCAGATGTTTCTGGAAGATGGGGACTGCTGTCTTCAGGGGGAAGCTGGCTCCACGATTGGAGTGCCAGGACAGAGAAGTGCGGTCACTGGTGGAATCTATGTTTAAAATTTGCAAAAGGTCATTAACGCAAACTGTTGTTTTGATGGTGAAATTTCAACCACAGGATTATGTCATCATGGTAACCAATTTTCAACATATAATTTGTACCTTTGAAACAATGTCAGATCTTCAACGTTATATTCCACTATCAGAAAACATATATATATGTAGGCTGGGGCCGAACCGCTGGGCAGCACCTCTGTTACGCCCTGGCTCTGGGGACTCTTATATGTTGAGCCAGGGTGTTAGTTTCTATGTTTAGTGTTCTATGTTCATGTTCTAGTTCATGTGTTTCTATGTTGGCCGGGGTGGTTCCCAATCAGAGGCAGCTGTGGCTTGTTGTCTCTGATTGGGAACCATACTTAGGCAGCCTGTTTTGCACTTGTTATTTGTGGGATCTTGTTCCGGAGAGGTTTGTGTTTTGTTAACCTTAGGACTTCACGTATCGTTTTGTTATTGTTATAAAGTACTCATTAAAAGATGTACGCATATCACACTGCACCTTGGTCTGCTTCTTACGACGATCGTGACAACCTCCTACTGGAGAATTGCTCTATTTACAGCTGCCCTTTGTCACTGACTACTACCAAAGTACTATTGTGGGAATGATTATTGTGAATCCTCCACTTAAAAATGTAATAGATTCATCGAAGTCATTTCAAAGACTAGGTTTAACAGAGCAAATTGTAACCATACTTTATAAATCATATATAATCAATTATATTATTTAGGCCTCTATAGCATTTGCGACTGTCACGGAATCAGCCGAGGCTGCTCCTCCTCCTTGCTCGGGCAGGCTTCGGCGTTCGTCGTCCCCGGAGTACTAGCTGCTACCGATCTATGTTACTGTGTTTGACTTGTTTTGTCTTGATTGTGTACACCTGTTTCCTATTATGTTGTGTTGTATTCCCTATATAACCCTCTGTCGTTCATTGTGTGTTGTGTGCGATTGTTCTTGTCATTTTTGGCAGTTGCTATTGTGCGGGTATTCTCCTCCCTGTTTGGAGGTTGTTTTGTACTCTGGTTACTTTGTTAGTAAAAGTATGTTACCAGTAGCTCGGTGTCCTGCGTTTGACTTCACCTACTGCATTCACGTCGCACTTTGACAGAATCACACACCACTCATGGAGTCAGCAGGAGCGGCGGTGCCAGCTGGATCTATGGAGGCACGCGTCGAACACCAAGCGGCCATGATCCAGGCTCTCGGCACCGCCATGGAACGGGTGGTGAACACCATTGAGCGATGGGAAAGAGGGGGTCTACCTATGCCCCCTCCAACGATACCACCACCATCGGCGATGCCCATCGCTTCACCTACGGGGTTCAGTGGGATTCGGCTCTCGCTCCCGAGGGCTTATGATGGCACAGCGGCTGGGTGCCAGGGTTTCCTACTCCAGGTTGAACTCTACCTAGCAACCATTCACCCTGCGCCCTCGGGATACGAGAGCGTGTCCGCCCTCATCTCCTGTCTGTCCGGCAAGGCGCTGGAGTGGGCCAACGCCAAGTGGGGTGGGATAGACGCCGCTACGGTCAACTATGCGGAGTTCACCCGCCGCTTCCGGGCAGTATTCGATCATCCACCAGAGGGTAAAGCGGCGGGTGAGCATCTATTCCACCTTAGACAGGGGAGGAGGAGCGCGCAGCAGTTCGCGCTGGACTTCCGGACTCTGGCTGCCAATGCGGATTTGGAATGAGAGGGCCCTCATCGACCACTATAGATGTAGCCTGAGGGAGGACGTGCATCGGGAATTGTCCTGCAGGGACACCAACCTCAGCTTTGATCAACTGGTGGACATGTCTATTCGCCTGGATACCCTGTTGGCTACCCGCGGACGTCCGGATTCGGGGCCGTCCATTCCATCCCCCAGCACTTCCGAGCCGACCCCTATGGAGCTTGGGGGTGCTGGTGCTAGGGAGACCAGGAGGGAGACCAGGAGGGAGGCTGTCCCCTGCACCAACTGTGGCCGCAGAGGACACACTGCTGGTCGGTGCTGGGGAGGGTCTCCTAGGAATCGAGGCAGTGGGCGACACACTGATGAGTCATTCCAGGTGTGTAGGCACCCAACTCACCCAGAGCTCTCTGTTGCTCATATGTGTATTAAAGTGGTGTTTCCCGAGGTTTCTCCTCACTCCCAGTACAAGGCGCTAGTAGATTAATCGGGGCGGCAGGTAGCTTAGTGGGTAAGAGCGTTGTGCCAGTAACCGAAAGGTCGCTGGTTCTAATCCCCAAGCCAACTAGGTGAAAAATCTGTTGATGTGCCCTTAAGCAAGGCACTTAACCCTAATTGCTCCTGTAAGTCGCTCTGGATAAGAGCGTCTGCTAAATGACTAAAATGTAAATGTAAATGTAAATTAAGGCGCAGCTGGGAATTTTATCGATCGCCAGTTCACCTATAAGTTAGGGATTCCTATCGTACCTGTTGATGTGCCCTTCCCTATCCATGCCCTAGATAGCCACCCTTTGGGGTCAGGATTGATTAGGGAGGTCACGGCGCCTCTCCGGATGAAAACGCAGGAGGGCCATGAGGAGATATTACGTTTGTATTTGATTGACTCTCCTGCGTTTCCCGTGGTGTTGGGGCTTCCCTGGTTAACATCTCATGACCCCAACATTTCATGACAACAGAGAGCTCTCAAGGGATGGTCAGATCAGTGTACTGGGCGGTGAGTAGGCGTTTCCGTAGGGGCAATGACGGTGGAAAGCCCGAACCAAGTTTCACCTTGCACATTCCACCTGAGTATGCCGATTTGGCACTCGCCTTCAGTAAACAGAAGGCGACTCAATTACCACCTCATCGACAGGGGGATTGTGCGATAGACCTCCAAGTAGGCGCTGCGCTTCCACGTAGTCACGTGTATCCTCTGTCTCAGGAGGAGACGGCAGCTATGGAGACCTACGTCACCGAATCTCTGAGACAGGGTTACATACGGCCATCCACTTCCCCTGCGTCCTCAAGTTTCTTTTTTGTGAAGAAGAAGGATGGGGGTTTACGCCCGTGTATTGATTACCGTGGTATCAATCAAATCACCATCAAATACAGCTATCCTCTCCCTCTGATTGCTAGTATGACGGAGTCATTACACGGGGCGCGATTCTTCACAAAATTGGATCTCAGGAGTGCGTACAACCTGGTGCGCATTAGTGAGGGAGATGAGTGGAAGACAACATTCAGTACCCCCTCGGGTCACTATGAGAACCTCGTCATGCCATACGGTTTAATGAATGCTCCTTCAGTCTTCCAATCATTTGTGGACGAGATTTTCCAGGACTTGCATGGACAGGGTGTAGTGGTATATATTGATGACATTCTAATATACTCCGCTACACGAGCCGAGCATGTGTCCCTGGTGCGTCGAGTGCTTGGTAGACTGTTGGAGCATGACCTGTATGCGAAGGCGGAGAAATGTCTGTTCTTCCAGGAGTCCATCTCCTTCCTGGGACATCGGTTGTCCACGTCAGGGGTAGAGATGGAGATTGACCGCGTTTCTGCCATGCGTAATTGGCAGACTCCCACCACGGTAAAGGAGGTGCAGCACTTCTTGGGTTTTGCCAATTACTACCGGAGGTTTATTCGCGGCTTTGGACAGGTAGCAGCTCCCATTACCTCTCTGCTAAAGGGGGGTCCGGTGTGCCTGCAGTGGTCGGCTGAGGCGGACAGGGCGTTTTAAATGTCTGAAGGACCTGTTTACCTCGGCTCCAGTGCTGGCGCATCCGGATGCCTCTTTGGCATTCCAGGTGGAGGTGGATGCTTCCGAGGCTGGGATCGGCGCTGTGCTGTCTCAGCGCTCGGGTACGCCACCTAAACTCCGCCCCTGTGCTTTCTATTCTAAGAAGCTCAGTCCGGCGGAGTGCAATTATGACGTGGGGGACAGGGAGCTGCTAGCTGTGGTTCAAGCCCTGAAGGTGTGGAGACATTGGCTTGAGGGGGCTAAACACCCTTTTCTCATTCTGACTGACCATCGTAACCTGGAGTACATTCGGGCAGCGAGGAGGCTGAACCCTCGCCAGGCAAGGTGGGCTATGTTTTTCTCCCGCTTTGTATTTAAGCACCTATAGACCAGGGTCCCAGAATGCTAAGGCAGACGCCCTGTCCCGACTATATGACACAGAGGAGAGGTCCATTGAGCCCACTCCCATACTCCCGGAGTCTTGTCTGGTGGCACCGGTGGTGTGGGAGGTTGATGCGGAAATCGAGCGGGCGTTACGTTCCGATCCTACTCCTCCACAGTGTCCAGAGGGTCGGAGGTACGTGCCGCTCGAGGTTCGCAATCGTTTGATATACTGGGCTCACACGTCACCCTCCTCTGGTCATCCGGGTATTGGTCGGACAGTGCACTGCCTTAGTGGGAAGTACTGGTGGCCTACTTTAGCGAAGGACGTGAGGGTTTATGTTTCCTCCTGCTCGGTGTGCGCTCAGTGTAAGGCGCCTAGACACCTGCCTAGGGGGAAGTTACAACCCCTACCCGTTCCACAACGGCCGTGGTCTCACCTATCGGTGGATTTTGTCACGGACCTTCCCCCCTCCCAGGGGAACACTACGGTCTTGGTCGTTGTGGATCGGTTTTCTAAAGCCTGCCGTCTCATTTCCCTGCCAGGTCTCCCTACTGCCCTACAAACTGCTCATTCCCTGCCAGGTCTCCATACTGCCCTACATAGTGCTTCCGGCACTATGGGGTGCCTGAGGATATAGTGTCTGATCGGGGTCCCCAGTTCACCTCTAGAGTCTGGAGGGCGTTTATGGAACGTCTGGGGGTCTCGATTAGCCTTACCTCAAGTTTTCACCCCGAGAGTAATGGGCAGGTGGAGAGAGTGAACCAGGATGTGGGTAGGTTTCTGAGGTCGTATTGCCAGGACCGGCAAGAGGAGTGGTCGGGATATATTCCCTGGGCAGAGATAGCCCAAAACTCACGCCGCCATTCGTCCACTAACCTTACGCCTTTCCAGTGTGTGCTAGGTTATCAGCCGGTCCTGGCACCTTGGCATCAGAGCCAGACCGAAGCCCCTGCGGTGGACGAGTGGTTTCGGCGCTCGGAAGAAACTTGGAACACTGCGCGTGTCCATCTGCAGCGGGCTATCAGGCGGCAAAAGGCGAGCGCCGATCGCCACCGCAGTGAAGCTCCGGTGTATGCATCGGGAGATCGGGTCTGGCTCTCGACCCGAAACCTGCCCCTTCGCCTGCCCTGCCAGAAGCTGGGTCGGCGGTGTGTGGGGCCATTTAAAGTCCTGAGGAGACTGAACGAGGTATGCTATAGGTTACAACTGCCCATTAATTACCGCATTAACCCCTCATTCCATGTGTCTCTCCTCAGGCCGGTGGTGGCTGGTCCACTCCAGGAGAGTGAGGTACGAGAGGCTCCTCCGCCCCCGTTGGACATCGAGGGGGCTCCGGCGTACTCAGTCCGTTCCATCTTGGATTCGAGGCGTCGGACGGGGGGCCTGCAGTATCTCGTGGAGTGGGAGGGGTACGGTCCGGAGGAACGGTGCTGGGTCCCCAGGAGGGACATCCTAGATCCCTCCATGTTGAGGGACTTCCACCGGAGTCATCCGACTCGCCCTGCTCCGCGTCCTCCTGGCCGTCCCCGAGGCCGGGGTCGGCGCACGGCTGGAGCCGCGCGTCAAGGGGGGGGGTACTGTCACGGAATCAGCCGAAGCTGCTCCTCCTCCTTGCTCGGGCAGGCTTCGGCGTTCGTCGTCCCCGGAGTACTAGCTGCTACCGATCTATGTTTCTGTGTTTGACTTGTTTTGTCTTGATTGTGTACACCTGTTTCCTATTATGTTGTATTGTATTCCCTATATAACCCTCTGTCATTCATTGTGTGTTGTGTGTGATTGTTCTCATCATTTTCGGCAGTTGCTATTGTGCAGGTATTCTCCTCCCTGTTTGGAGGTTGTTTTGTACTCTGGTTACTTTGTTAGTAAAAGTATGTTTCCAGTAGCTCGGTGTCCTGCGTTTGACTTCGCCTACTGCATTCACGTCGCACTTTGACAGCGACGTGATCAACAGCTATTGTTTAAATTCAACCCAGGATTCAACAAAAAATATACAATACATATAGGCCTAGGGTTTCAAGTTAATAATTAAAATGTTGGATTCACATCTCGATCTCAACCAAAAATCTAAGTTAAAGAATAGGACTAAATCAAATCAAACTTTAAATGCACTTTAAATCAAGTTTGATTTGATTTATTGCTATTCTTTAACTTAGATTTTTGGTTGAGATGGAGATGTGAATCCAATTTATCAATTAATAATTTGTAGACAACTGGTATTAAAGCCAGACTAAGTCAGTGGCACAAATGGAACTATCCAAGCAGAAGATACAGTTGAAGTCGGAGGTTTACATACACCTTAGCCAAATACATTTGAACTCAGTTTTTCACAATTCCTGACATTTAATCCTAGTAAAAATTCCCTGTCTTAGGTCAGTTAGGATCACCACTTTATTTTAAGAATGTGAAATATCATAATAATAGTAGAGAATGATTTATTTCAGCTTTTATTTCTTTCATCACATTCCCGGTGGGTCAGAGGTTTACATACACTCAATTAGTATTTGGTAGCTTTGACTTTAAATTGTTTAACTTGGGTCAAACGTTTCAGGTAGCCTTCCACATGCTTCCCACAATAAGTGGTAAAAAATCACTGAACACTTGCTCCATGGCCACTGTTGCACTCACTCCTCTTGTCACTCAATACTTTACAGTATGGATCCTTCTCTATTCAAGCCGAACCTTGGGCCGATGCAGTCAATCACGGTGGCTCTTTCCAAAACATCAGCCCCAGTCGTGACAGGCACATTCCCTGGTCAGTTGACTTGTTCCTACCTCACGCCTCACATGGCACGAAAGGACAATAGACAGACAAGTCCATTCCTTTTCTTCCCTTCCCTTTTACATCTACCCCCCTCAGGTTTGCAGGTTGACGTTTATTGAGATGAGTCTTGTACTGGAGGCAGAACTGAGCGATTTTCACCAGATGGGCCAGCTGCAAAGTCAAAATTGGCTATACTGTAAAATTTCATGAAAGCAAACATTGATTTGCATTCTGGTGTTAAGCTAAGGTTAGGGTTAGGCATTAGCGTTAGCAGTGTGGTTAAGGTTAAGTTTAAAATCAGATTTTATGACTTTGTGGCTGTGCCAGCTAGTGACCACTCTGCAGAGCTGCCTCCAGAACAAGATTCATGATGAAAAACGCTAACCTGCCTCAGGTTCTCGTGTGGGTTTATTGAACAGAGTGCAGAACATAAAGGTTGGTGTTTCAAGTAAACAAACCATAACAATGGACCAGAAGCTGACAGGGTGGGAGTGGTGTCATCTGTTCTCAGCAGTAGACATTCGAAAGTGTGCGATATTGGTATTTTTGGGACGGGGTACAATATGATAGTTCTATTTTGCCTATGTGTTCAGCATGGAAAGTAGACCTAGACCAGAAATACATGTATGATGTGCTTTATGTACTATGTGCCAATAACTGATTTCCGACCCTGGATGGGCTTTTAATTAAAGTTATAGCTAATTAGTGAGGGTAATATGTTAAGAATTCAAATATAGTTTGATCTCAATCATTTCTCTATGATGACCCTTGAATGATCATCATTAAATCATTAATAGTCACCAGTTGTTAGTGGCTTCGTTATGAATTTTCCTCTGCAGCTAGGAAAAGTCTCTGTACTATACAGTATGCAACATGTGACCTTCATGAGATGACTACAGCAGACAGTTAGACTTTTCCAGGCCTCAAACTGAGATCAGTGAAGTAGCGTCTGTCAGAAGTAATCCTCAATGTCATACTCCAAGCCGTGTTTTTGCTCCAGGGTTTTTGCACATGCGTGGGTATGTAAAGACTATGTATTCCAAGGGGTTTCCAAGGAATTTGCATACAAGATCACCTTGAGAGCAATGAGGCCCAACAACCTCAATCAGCCTAATCTTATGTGCTCTGTTTGGCTGTATCGTTCTGATTGAGCCAATCCCCTTTAATCTCTGTTATTCCACTCCCATTGGCAAATGAATAATATGTCATTATAAATGCTAGACTAACTCCGCAATAACATTTACCTTCCTGTCTGTTCTCTTTTCATATCACTGCATATTTAGCAGATTTTTACATTAGCAATATTTCATATTTTCTAGTTAAAGGTTTAATTTGAGACTTTGCCACGAGAAAGTACTGCGTATCAGTAATCCCAGCTAACACATTTGGTTCGTTGGAAGTTGTGGTAACGTATGTTTTTGGTTTGACATTGTTTGTGGGAACGAAGCCATACGTTTCCTGACTGGTAAAACTGAAGAAAAAAAATAACGTTCTGACAACAGAAGTGAACATTTTGCCTGTTCTGGGAATGTTTATTTTTAGGTTGTAGGGAGGTTCTGAGAACATTTTACTCTGGTTCCTTGAAAGTATTCCTGGGATGTTTTATTAACACTCTGAGAACAAAAATGGTAGGTTATTTGGACGTTTTTGAATAACTTCTTTAAAACTGTAACTGAATGTTTCAGTAAGACTTTTAATAATACTGCTAACTTATTTTGGGTTAACTTATTTGAACAAGCAAAGATATAAATTAATTTAATTAGGCATTAATCATGCGAACACATTAATTTATTATTGTGACACAGCATGCAGTATAGTCTTCCATCCGAACAATCACGTCTGATTTGGCTTCGATTTATTTTTCATAATCAAGTGTCAGAGAAGTTCAGTCTGAATTTACACAGCAAACTTCGCATCGGACTGAATTGCCAATCAGGCTAGGTGCACGTGGATTTCCAGCAGCTCCATCAAGGTTGTGTCTCATGGATCTTGAAACCGGCAGCAGCAGCAACCATTCATGAAGTAAGTTATTTTTCTATTATAAGTAAAGGAGGACATGCTATTCATGGGTTGCATGCTTCGTTGCAATATCGTTTTGAACGTTCTCTTGAGGACTGATGCAAGAAAAAATGCAATATCTCATCCATGTGTTGTTGAAGATTTAGTCCAAAGTGCATTATAGTACCTTGGGAAAACGCTGACATTTCTAAAGGAGACAAATCATTAGTAGGAAAACATTTTTTCTTCATTGTGATGTCACCAGTTTGACATTAGATGGAGTATAACTTTAGCTAGCTAGCTAGGATTTTAGCTCTCTAACGTTAGCATTGCTAGCTATTTTTAGCTAGCAATTCTAGCTAAAAATAGCAATGTCATTGTATTTCCAGGCCACTACAGTGTCTCCTCGGATAATGTTAGCTAGATTGCTAGCTACCAAAGTCTTTGAGCTAACTAATGGTAGCTAGTTGACTGTTGTTCAAGCTGCAGTCAGTCAGTCACTCAAAACGGACCAAGGTAGCCTTCTGGATTTAGCTTGTGTCTTGTCTTTTTTATGTTAATGTTTTCTTTGATGACTCTACAAAATCAAATGCTCAAATTGACAATTTGAAGAGTATTTGTCACTAGGTGTTAGAGCTAAAACAAACTGGCTTGTGATTGGATTAGTAGCTACTAGCCTGCCAACCAGAAGAAAGAGAGAGGGTATATTATTATTATTAGCTAGCTAGCAATCTCAAGGTGTATGTTTATCTATGATATGATTCCTAAAAAATAGTAAGCCTTCTGGCTCAGTGGCGGCTCCTGAAAAAATTCTCAGGAGGGGCAATTTTTCTGATGATTTAGGTGACCTACACACATTTTAAAAAAGATATGTCCAGCAACAACATGAAGACAGGGGCAGCATATAAGTCAATACCAGAAGCATTTATTGACTGATCTGGGGAGATGGATTCCAGTTTCTGTGACAGATTATAAATAATCTCTGATGCCTTTGTTATATTAGCTTTTGGTTGAATGTACTGTCGTAGTAAATATATAATGTTATAGCTTGGTCTGACTAAAATCTTGTGCATGACCCATTTTGTGTTGGGCCTTTGTATTCAATACAATGAACAAGAGTCCTATCTTGTCAGCCTTGTCAGCAGGTGGCTAAGGATAACACCCACGCCATAGGTCTCTCAGTTCTTCCAACTCACGAGTTCTTGCCCTGAGGACACACACACACACACCCACACACACACACACACACACACACACACACACACACACACACACACACACACACACACACACACACACACACACACACACACACATCATCACTGATAACAAACACACACACACACACACACACACACACACACACACACACACACTGATAACAAACACACACACACACACACAAATCCTCTTCTCTTAGGCTGAACATCTGAAGACAGAGAACCCGACTCAGAGCCAATGCAACAGTGACACTAGCCTGGAGGTGACCTCGCCCAACTCATCAGGACCAATCAGAAGATCAGAACTACTAGATTCAACCTACTTCATTTTATTGTATAAAATGTCAGCACACAATGTTTAGGGGCTCTTCTGATAAACTCCCTACGAGTTTGACGAACGGGTCCGTGCACGCGATTCCAGATATCTTTACCTCTGAATAAACTGCCTTATATTATACAATTATCCACCTTGTCCAAAAGTCTCTACTTGGTCTCCGTTCTCCAGTAAACTTGTTTTATCAACAATAGTAAGGTTCAATGACACAGAAAGCAGTTCAATGTCGGGGTACAGAGTCGCTCTCTTACCAGGATCGCGGTCCGCTCTGACCAGGGTGAAGCCGGCCGGCTCCACCTCTCTGTCCGGGACTCTGTCATCCAGCCAAGTCTCCCAGCTGTATTGGGATTCCGCTGCCAGCAGCGTTTTCATTATTTAGTCCGTTCGTAGCGGGTATGTACACGATCAACAAGATCAGTCCAAAACCGAAGATCAGTCCAAAGCAGAATGTTTGCAGAATGTTTGTAAACTAAGTCTACAAATTAAAAACATAAAATAATGCCACACTGCAGGTCGCAACATAGACGCTGCTAGCCGCCATTGTCTTAGTTACGTTCAACGTTACGTCACGTATGACGAAAGCGCGTAAGTGCATGCCCACAGACACCCATAGAGAATGTATTGAAAGCTTTGAAATGTGAAAAAAATAGATTTTACATGACAGGCTATGAGAGACTTCTGGGCGATTTTCAACCTGACTGAAATCGCCCAAAAAACGGGCGGGGCCATTTGAAGCACGACTTTAGCCTGATTTGACATTTAGTGGCTGGCAGATCAGACGTGAACACTGATAACTGCTGTTGCCGTGATATAATTGATTAGAAAAAAAATCCCTTCCTTTTCCCATTTGGCAGTGCGTCGCCCATATCGCCCTATTGAACAAGCCGTCCCTGTTCTGGCTGTTGAATGCAAGAATGAATGTATAACCCTTATGATATCTCAAGCTGGAGGTCTAGCTGGCTTTACTTTGCTACATGCTACATTATCATATTATTTCAGTTATGGACTATCAGATATTAAATTGTTACATTCTTTCTCAAATGTTAGAGTGAAAACCTTAGGATTATTAAATGTCACTTCATCACCTTGCAATCAGGTTGATAACAATTCCCGGGCATTCATGATCCCCGTTCTCATGTGCCAAAGGGTCATCACTGAGGAAGGCCTGCAGGATGGGGAGTACCATGTGATCATGGACTTCTTGGAGGAAGATGCTTTCGATTAGGAACTACTTGGTGAAGATGTGGATGAAGAGTATGAGACACACACACACACACACACACAGGACAGACAGGTGAACATCGACTAGCAGAGAAGCATCTGAACTGGTCCCCCCCTCTGAGGTTGATGCTGATGGAGGTGGCTGCTGTACATACCAAGCTGGTGGTGAAGGTCGTAGAAATGCTCTAGCCTGGTCCCAGATCTGTTTATACTGTCTGGCTAACTCCTAATGTATGATAGTTGTCATGCCATGTTACCATAGCAGTTGGCTATACATAGGAGTTGGCTATATAGTACAAACAGGTCGAAGACCAAGCTAACATTTTGCTGATTTTCAGAACATAAAGAGTGAAACTTCAGTATACTTGAGGACTACTCTAGAAATTGTTGGCTTTGTTACAGGAAAGATAGAAAGGAGAATATGACATGGTTTGCTTGTGTGGCACCTGAATGCAAGGGCAAGCGGTTGTGTATGATTTTAAGGTTATGATAGTGATGTAAATTGCACTTTGTTTTCAGGTTTGAATGAGGAAATGTATTCCCCTATCCTTATTCTTTCAATAGTTATTGTTTTATTAATATTATAATTATTATCTTATCATATGTAAGACTCAATGCTTTCTGTAATTTTTTTTGGTGCAGACATGCATTTAATTTACTATTCAGATAAGAAAGTGTCTGATCATAGAAAATTCCATAGAATTGTAGAAAAGTACCATCAGTCACTAAAACAGGTGTTCCTTATTGTCACGGTCGTTGAAGGACGGGTCAGACCAAGGCGCAGCGTGAAATGCATACATGTTTATTTATCAAAATAAACACACAAACAAAACAACGTAACGTGAAGTCCTCAGGCTAAACACCATACAAGCCTATACACGGAACAAGATCCCACAACTAATGATAACAAACAGGCTACTTAAGTATGATCCCCAATCAGAGACAACGAGCGACAGCTACCTCTGATTGGGAATCACACCCGGCCAAACATAGAAACACAATAATAACATAGATCTCCACACCCTGACTCAACATACAAGAGTTCCATAAGTCAGGGCGTGACAGTACCCCCCCCCCCCCCACCCCAAAGGTGCGGACTCCGACCGCACAAACCTGACATAACAGGGTAGGGTCCGGGTGGGCATTCCGCTTCGGAGGCGGATCCGGCTCCGGGCATGACGACCTCATTCTCTCAGCCTCCCCGTTGCGCCCCTGGTCTGGTCTGGACCTCGGCGCGCTGCTTCCCCTCTCCTTCCTCCCACGATGCACCAAGCCCTGTCTGGACCCTGGTGTGGGAGACCCCAAACCTGGAGAGGGGCTGACATCTGGGCCTGGATCGGCAATCCTCCCGCGATGCACCAAGCCCTGTCTGGGCCCTGGTGTGGGACCCCGAACCTGGAGAGGGGCTGACGTCTGGGTCTGGACTGGAGCCGCTGACCGGAGCTGGACTGGACCCCGGTGGAACGGACTGCTCTGGTTCCGGAGTGGATCCGCTGACCGGAGCTGGACTGGACCCCGGTGGAGCGGACTGCTCTGGTTCCGGAGTAGAGCCGCTGACCGGAGCTGAACTGGGCACCGGTGGAGCGGACTGCTCTGGCTCCGGAGTGGAGCAACCGACCGGTGCCGGACCAGGCACCGGTGGAACGGGCACGGGCCGTGCCGGACTGGACACACGCACCACTGGTCTGGTGTGAGGAGCTGGCACGGGCCGGACCGGACTAGGAACACGCACCACTGGCTTGGTGCAAGGAGCAGGAACGGGCCGGGCCGGACTGGCGACACGCACCACTGGCTTGGTGCGGGGAGCAGGCACGGGCCGTACCGGACTGGGAACACGCACCACTGGCTTGGTGCGAGGAACAGGAACAGGCCGGGCCGGACTGGGGACACACACCACTGACTTGGTGCGGAGAGCAGGTACGGGGCGTACCGGGCTGGCGACACGCACCACTGGCTTGGTGCGAGGAACAGGAACGGGCCGGGCCGGACTGGGAACACGCACCACTGGCTTGGTGCGGGGAGCAGGTACGGGGCGTACCGGGCTGGCGACACGCACCACTGGCTTGGTGCGAGGAACAGGAACGGGCCGGGCCGGACTGGGAACACGCACCACTGGTCTGGTGCGAGGAGCAGGTACGGGCCGTACAGGACTGGTGAGGTGCACTGGTGACACAGTGCGTAGAACCGGAGCAGGATATACTGGACCTTGGAGGCGCACTAGAGACCAGGAGCGTTGAGCCGGCACAACCCGTCCTGGCTGGATGCCCACTTTCGCACGACACGTGCGGGGCGCTGGCACAGAACGCACTGGGCTGTGCATGCGCACTGGCGATACAGTGCGTATCTCTGCATACATGGGTTCCTCAATTAACCCACGCTCCTTATGTTGCCTGACCAGCTCCTCTCTCCGTGCATCTACTTCCTCCTTCTCCCTACGAGCCTCCTGCAGTGCCTCCTCTTGAATGGAGCTCTCCCGCTCTATTCTTGCTATCAGCCCCCGTAATGTGGTGGCCTCCTCTCTTACCCTGCAGATCCGATCCTTCTCTCTCTCTCGGCAATCCTCCTCCAGTGAGGACTCCTCCGGGTTGATAGAACTTCGGCAGCCTAGTCCTCAAATTTGCTTTGTTAAAATCCCCGGCTACAATAAATGCAGCCTCAGGATTTGTGGTTTCCAGTTTGCATAAAGTCCAGTGAAGTTCTTTGAGGGCCGTCGTGGTATCGGCTTGAGGGGGGATATACACGGCCGTGACTATAACCGAAGAAAATTCTCTTGGGAGATTATACGGTCTGCATTTGACTGTGAGATATTCTAGGTCGGGTGAACAAAAGGACTCGAGTTCCTGTATGTTACTACAATTACACCATGACTCGTTAATCATGAAACACACACCTCCTCCCTTCTGCCTCCCGGAGAGATATTTTTTCCTGTCTGCGCGATGAACTGAGAACCTCTCTGGCTGGACCGATTTAGACAGAAAATCCCAAGAGAGCCAAAGTATGTTACAGGCCTTGATGTCTCTGTGGAAAGAAATCTTTGCCCGGAGTTCGTCGATCTTGTAAACCAAAGACTGAACATTAGCGAGTAGTATACTTGGAAGCTAACTCGAACCAGCAGGCCGCTCCGAGTGCTTCTCCTCCGCCGGCGATGTTTTGGATCAGCCGCTGTAATCAGTTCAGTTCCCTGGGGAGAGCAAACAAAGGATCTGCTTTGGGAAAGTCGTATTCCTGGTCGTAATGCTGGTGAGTTACCGCCACTCTGATATCCAATAGTTTTCCCCGGCTGTATGTAATGATATTCTGAGCTTATAATGTAAAAAATAATACATAAAAAAACAAAATACAGCAAAGTTTCCTAAGAGCTAGTCGCGAGGCCGCCATCTTCGTCGGCGCCAGGTAAGGTCTGTATTCCGTGATTCCGTCCGCATTCTCCGCAATGCATGATTTTACAGGTCCCTACAGATGTAGGATCTTAATTTGAGCCAGTTTGCCACAGCAGGAGAATAATTCTGCAGCAACAGAATATTAATTATTATGTGGAATATAATTAATCTGTGGTGGCTCCATATCTATATATTTTCAGGGTACATACAGTTGAAGTCGGAAGTTTACATACACTTAGGTTGGAGTCATTAAAACTAGTTTTTCAACCACTCCACAAATGTCTTGTTAACAAACTATAGTTTTGGCAAGTCGGTTAGGACATCTACTTTGTGCATGACACAAGTAATTTTTCCAACAATTGTTTACAGACAGATTATTTCACTTATAATTCACTGTATCACAATTCCAGTGGGTCAGAAGTTGGCTGTGCATTAAACAGCTTGGAAAATTCCAGAAAATGATGTCATGGTTTAGAAGCTTCTGATAGGCTAATTGACATCATTTGAATCAATTGGAGGTGTACCTGTGGATGTATTTCAAGGCCTACCTTCAATGCCTCTTTGCTTGACATCATGGGAAAATCAAAAGAAATCAGCCAAGACCTCAGAACAAAAATGGTAGACCTCCACAAGTCTGGTTCATCCTTGGGAGCAATTTCCAAACGCCTGAAGGTACCACGTTCATCTGTACAAACAATAGTACGCAAGTATAAACACCATGTGACCACGCAGCCGTCATACCGCTCAGGAAGAACGTACTTTGGTGTGAAAAGTGCAAATCAATCCCAGAACAACAGCAAAGGACCTTGTGAAGATGCTGGAGGAAACAGGTACAAAAGTATCTATATCCACAGTAAAACGAGTCCTATATCGACATAACCTGAAAGGCCGCTCAGCAAGGAAGAAGCCACTGCTCCAAAACCGCCATAAAAAAGCCAGACTATGGTTTGCAACTGCACATGGGGTCAAAGGTCGTACTTTTTGGAGAAATTATGAAACAAAAATAGAACTGTTTGGCCATAATGACCATCGTTATGTATGGAGGAAAAAGGGGATGGCTTGCAAGCCGAAGAACACCATCCCAACCGTGAAGCACGGGGGTGGCAGCATCATGCTGTGGGGGTGCTTTGCTGCAGGAGGTACTGGTGCACTTCACAAAATAGATGGCATCATGAGGAAGGAAAATTATGTGGATATATTAAAGCAACATCTCAAGACATCAGTCAGGAAGTTAAAGCTAGGTCGCAAATGGGTCTTCCAAATGGACAATGACCCCAAGCATACTTCCAAAGTTGTGGCAAATTGGCTTAAGGACAACAAAGTCAAGGTATTGGAGTGGCCATCACAAAGCCCTGACCTCAATCCTATAGAACATTTGTGGGCAGAACTGAAAAAGCGTGTGCGAGCAAGGAGGCCTACAAACCTGACTCAGTTACACCAGCTCTGTCAGGAGGAATGGGCCAAAATTCACCCAACTTATTGTGTGAAGCTTGTGGAAGGCTACCCGGAACGTTTGACCCAAGTTAAACAATTTAAAGGCAATGCTACTAAATACTAATTGAGTGTATGTAAACTTCTGACCCACTGGGAATGTGATGAAAGAAATAAAAGCTGAAATAAATCATTCTCTATTATTCTGACATTTCATATTCTTAAAATAAAGTGGTGATCCTAACTGACCTAAGACAGGGAATTTTTACTAGGATTAAATGTCAGGAATTGTGAAAAACTGAGTTTAAATGAATTTGGCTAAGGTGTATGTAAACTTCCGACTTCAACTGTACATGTGCCAAATTTGGTGATTTTATCACAAAGTGTACTATTGAGTCTACATTTTCATTTTAGCACCACTACTATTCCAAATAGATATATTTTTTCATTCCTCCATATTAACACAGAAGTCATGGTACATTATTTGTCGGTAACTAGTTGATTGACAAAGTCCCAAAATTTCAGAAGGTGTGATGAGTACTGAGGATACGAAGAGGCAGGACGCAGACGCAGGAATCAACAATGAGCGAGTACACGACATGACACTAACAATCACACACAACACAACACTGAACAGTCCATTCCGGTGTTGCCGAGGTGGTGCGCTCAAACCGGTGGCTCAGTAGACCGGCGAATCAGAGCGCCGGAGGGAAGCAACGGGAGGAGACGTGACAGAAGGATAGAAAAAAGGGGTTCAAAATTGTCAAAATGTACCCCTGTTGGCGCTTTTAG
This sequence comes from Coregonus lavaretus, assembly GCF_964263955.1. Taxonomy (NCBI): domain Eukaryota; kingdom Metazoa; phylum Chordata; class Actinopteri; order Salmoniformes; family Salmonidae; genus Coregonus; species Coregonus lavaretus. The sequence continues at coordinate 32,061,512 of NC_139993.1, read as the reverse complement.
GGTTAAACAGACAGCATTTACATTTGTAAAGTGAATGGCAAAACAGTTTCATCTGGTTTGTGAACCTGAGTGAACTGTATTAGGATAGGTAGGACAGCAGGCCGTATTAACATGCAGTCAGTCTGCCAGCCTCTGTCCATTTAGTGCTGCAGACGGGATCGATGGAATGTGGAGTATCGGCAGGGCCAAAACATGCATCAATAAGCGAAGCCACCCTATCAATAGTCCCTGGAATACCCCCAAAAACCCCAGTGGAGATCTGGCCTCTCACTGTGAATAATGAGAGACAGAGTTATGATGGGTTTTATGAGTTCAGAACACATATAGATCTATCTCTATGGTTTAGAATGCCCTAGTTCTGTGACTGTGGGAGCTGCGCTTCACTACTCCCTATACTTTGCCATGGCTATGAGCATAACAAAAGCAGTCATATATTCATTTTTTAGAAACCATTCATTTATGTACAGTATCAGACTGTTTGTTTTCTATCAGGCTACTACTGATGTCACTGCTGTGACTGTTCAGAGAAAATGGTAACTATATAGATTATTATTTTACAGCAACTGAAAATAATTGTTTTGTTCAAGTGGATTTCAACAAAGACCAGTACAGTTCTGAATAACAGACCCTGTCCTCAAGTATTGTTGTTATAGTACATATGCGTGACATCAGAGCAGAGTTGGACATTATGTAATTGAACTTAGTAAGTCGGATAAACACGTGTTAACACATTATCCATGCTCCAGATAATTCTTTATTTCAAATGTTTGTCTTACGTAATGCTCTCTAATAGGGTGATTAATTTGGGTTGAAGCACATTGTTTTCTTCCTTGAGTTCACTTCCTCTTAAATATTGATCCATCAATTAGCAATGTCTTTGCAGCGTTGGAATATGTTGCAGCTGTGTCATTTGTTATGACAGTTTCAATGCCTGCGGATTCAATGTTGATCAACAGGTGGATATTCATGTGTTCCAGGACAGCATGGATCTGTGAAAGGGCATCAGGGCCCAAGTGGTACACTCAGCACACCAGGATTTTGTTTCTAAAAAAATCCTCTCCATTTGTAGAAGTCTGAGGTCTGACAAGGTAACGTTGAAAACATGGTCATAGAGAGTGATTCTAGTTCTTTCAGCCATTGTTTGGTAGCTGACCCCTCTCTGTGGGATTTCTCTGTGGGGTTTGTTGATGGGTTAGAGATTGAGTGCAGTAGCCTAGTTTGGTGGTGAACTGCACTTTGTGCAGTGGGGCTGTGAGCTTGTGATGGGGATACTGAGTGAGGGCTGATGGACCCACAGGCCTAGTCTTTGTGGAGACGGTATGTCTGTTTCTCCTGAGTTCATCAGGTCTTCTGTTCCAGCCTCTGCAGCTCAATCCACTGCATCGGGTAACACTCATTTTTAAAGGCGTTTGTGCATGTGTGCGTGTGTGAATTAAACTTGTTTGATTAATAATGAGTTGCCTCCCTCATTGCTGTAATGAGAGACCATGACCTGTCATGTGAGAGACCATGCCCCTTTTATTCTCTGTACCCAACGCACTAAAAGACAAGTTCTTAAAGCCTTTAGCCGTATCCTTATTCTATTCCTCCTCTGTTCCTCTGGTGATGTAGAGATTAACCCAGGCCCTATAGCCCCCAGTATCACTCCTACCCCCCAGGCGGTATCATTTGTTGACTTCTGTAACCGTAAAAGCCTTGGTTTCTTGCATATTAACATCAGAAGCCTCCTCCTCAAGTTTGAGTTATTCACTGCGTTAGCACACTCTGCCAACCCTGATGTTCTAGCAGTGTCTGAATCTTGGCTTAGGAAGGCCACCAAAAATTCAGAAATTTCCATCCTGAACTACAACATTTTCCATCTAGATAGAACTGCCAAAGGGGGCGGAGTTGCAACCTACTGTAGAGATAGCCTGCAGAGCTCTATCATACTATCCAGGTCTGTGCCCAAACAGTTTGAGCTTCTACTTCTAAAAATCCACCTTTCCAGAAATAAGTATCTCACTGTTGCCGCTTGCTACAGACCCCCCTCAGCCCCCAGTTGTGCCCTGGACACCATATGTGAATTGCTTGCCCCCCATCTATCCTCAGAGTTCGTACTGCTTGGTGACCTAAACTGGGATATGTTTAACACCCCGGCCGTCCTACAATCTAAACTAGATGCCCTCAATCTCACACAAATCATCAAGGAACCTACCAGGTACAACCCTAAATCCGTAAACATGGGCACCCTCATAGATATCATCCTGACTAATTTACCCTCTAAATACACCTCCGCTGTCTTCAACCAGGATCTCAGCGATCACTGCCTCATTGCCTGCATCCGTAATGGGTCCGCGGTCAAACGACCACCCCTCATCACTGTCAAACGCTCCCTAAAACAATTCAGCGAGCAGGCCTTTCTAATTGACCTGGCCCATTTTTCAGGGAAGTCAGGAACCAATATACACAATCAGTTAGGAAAGCAAAGGCTAGCTTTTTCAAACAGAAATGTACATCCTGTAGCACTAACTCCAAAAAGTTTTGGGACACTGTAAAGTCCATGGAGAATAAGAGCACCTCCTCCCAGCTACCCACTGCACTGAGGCTAGGAAACACTGTCACCACCGATAAATCTACGATAATCAAGAATTTCAATAAGCATTTTGCTACGGCTGGCCATGCTTTCCACCTGGCTACCCCTACCCCGGCCACCAGCTCTGCACCCTCCGCTGGAACTTGCCCCCCCCCCACCCCCCCTCTTCTCCTTCACCCAAATTCAGATAGCTGATGTCCTGAAAGAGCTGCTAAATCTGGACCCTTACAAATCAGCTGGGCTAGACAATCTGGCCCCTTCTTTCTAAAATTAGCCGCCAAAATTGTCGCAACCTCTATTACTAGCCTGTTCAACCTCTCTTTCGTATCGTCTGAGATCCCCAGAGATTGGAAAGCTGCCGCGGTCATCCCCCTCTTCAAAGGGGGTGACACTCTAGATCCAAACTGTTACAGACCTATATCCATCCTGCCCTGCCTTTCGAAAGTATTTGAAAGCGAAGTTAACAAACAGATCACCGACCATTTCGAATCCCACCATACCTTCTCCGCTATGCAATCTGGTTTCCGAGCTGGTCATGGGTGCACCTCAGCCACGCTCAAGGTCCTAAACGATATAATAACCGCGATCGATAAAAGACAGTACTGTGCAGCCGTCTTCATCGACCTGGCCAAGGCTTTTGACTCTGTCAATCACCGCATTCTTATTGGCAGACTAAATAGCCTTGGTTTCTCAAATGACTGCCTCGCCTGGTTCACCAACTGCTTCTCAGATAGAGTTCAATGTATCAAATCTGAGGGCCTGTTGTCTGGACCTCTGGCAGTCTCTATGGGGGTGCCACAGGGTTCAATTCTCGGGCCGACTCTATTCTCTGTGTACATCAATGATGTCGCTCTTGCTGCTGGTGACTCTCAGATCCACCTCTACGCAGACGACACCATTTTGTATACATCTGGCCCTTCACTGGACACTGTGTTAACAAACCTCCAAACGAGCTTCAATGCCATACAACACTCCTTCCGTGGCCTCCAACTGCTCTTAAACGCTAGTAAAACTAAATGCATGCTCTTCAATTGAACGCTGCTTGCACCGCCCGCCCGACTAGAATCACTACTCTCGGCGGGTCTGACTTAGAATATGTGGACATCTACAAATACCTAGGTGTCTGGTTAGACCGTAAACTCTCCTTCCAGACTCACATTAAGCATCTCCAATCCAAAGTTAAATCTAGAATCGGCTTCCTATTTCGCAACATAGCCTCCTTCACTCATGCTGCTAAACATGCCCTCGTAAAACTGACTATCCTACCGATCCTTGACTTCGGCGATGACATTTACAAAATAGCTTCCAACACTCTACTCAGCAAATTGGATGTAGTCTATCTCGTTGGCTGGCCCTCACTACAATATTCGTTCGTCAAACCCACTGGCTCCAGGTCATCTATTAATCACTTCTAGGCAAATCCCTGCCTTATCTTAGATCAGTGGTCACCATAGCAATACCCACCCATAGTATGCGTTCCAGCAGGTATATCTCACTGGTCATCCCCAAAGCCAACACCTCCTTTGGCCGCCATTCCTTCCAGTTCTCTGCTGCAAATGACTGGAACGAACTGTAAAAATCTCTGAAGCTGGAGACACTTATCTCCCTCACTAACTTTAAGCATCAGTTGTCAGAGCAGCTTACCGATCACTGCATCTGTAATTAGCCCACCCAACTACCTCATCCCCCATATTGTTATTTACATTGTTATTTATTTTGCTAATTTGCACCCCAGTATCTCTATTTGCACATCTATCACTCCAGTGTTAATACTAAATTGTAATTATTTTGCACTATGGCCTATTTATTGCCTTACCTCCATAACTTACTACATTTGCACACACTGTATATAGATTTTCTATTGTGTTTTTGACTGTACGTTTTCTTTATTCCATATGTAACTCTGTGTTGTTGTTGTTTTTATCGCACTGCTTTGCTTTATCTTGGCCAGGTCACAGTTGTAAATGAGAACGTGTTCTCAACTGGCTTACCTGGTTAAATAAAGGTGAAATAAAAAGAATTACAGCCTCCATGTGGCCAGCCCCACACAACCAGAGGATGGCCCATAGAGCCTCAGCAGGGCCCAGCTCCTAAAGGAGCCCATTGTATTCAGATCAATGGTACCGCTCAACATCTTCAACGTTACGGGGATATATCATGAACTTCGATCTGGGAAATTACATTTACAGCCCCGTAAGGACCTTAGTAAGCCTCAAACACAGCATGGCATTGTGTGTGTTATCCGAGCATCTCGCCTGGCTGAGACACGGTACATTAGGATTACAGTGAGCCGTGCCGGAGCTGTGCTGTGTGTATGTGTGTATGTGTTTCTCTCAGCAGGACTTGGTTCTCTTAGTCAGCTGTCTCTTTGCAGCCTCTCATTGCTAGAGTTCATAAGCAGGACCAAGCACATAAGACTGTACAGTACCTGCTTACGACAGCCTTTTCGTACCTCATATCCATCCCAGCATCTGGGCTTGTGTTCGTTTTTGGACTGTATAAAACGTCAGTGGTGTAAAACACTTAAGTAATAATAATTGAAAGTACTACTTAAGTAGTTTTTGGGGTATCTGTACTTTACTTTACTATTTATATTTTTTACAACTTTTACTTTACTTCACTACATTCCTAAAGAAAATGATGTACTTTTTACTCCATACATTTTCCCTGACACCCAAAAGTACTCGTTACATTTTGAATGCTCAGCAGGACAGGAAAATGGTCTAATTCCACACTTATCAAGAGAACATCCCTGGTCATCCCTACTGCCTCTGATCTGGCGGACTCACTAAACACATGCTTCGTTTGTAAATTATATCTGAGTGTTGGAGCGTGCCCCTGGCTATCTGTAAATTAAAGAAAACAAAAAAATGGTGCCATCTGGTTGCTTAATATAAGGAATTTGAAATGATTTATACTTTTACTTTTACTTTTGATACTTTAGTATATTTTAGCAATTACATTTACTTTTGATACTTAAGTATATTTAAAACCAAATACTTTTAGACATTTACTCAAGTAGGATTTTACTGGGTGACTTTCACTTTTACTTGAGTCATTTTCCATTAAGGTATCTTTACTTTTACTCAAGTATGACAATTGGGGACTTTTTCCACCACTGCAAAACGTTTTCTAACCTTTTATTAGCAACGCACATGCCACGCCCACCTGAGGATCTGTCTTTTTCAGCCATCAATTTCCTGTGTTTGAGGAGTGCAAAATCCACTTGTCACTTAAATCTTACTGGATTGATTGCTTTAATTTTACTCCTGCGACTCTTTCATACACTTGCTTGTGCCTTTTGATTTTTCCTGTTAACATTACGACCGCGGAAATGTTTGTAATGACCTGTCAAACACACCCCGGTAATGGCTGAAATGGGCTCAATGGGACACATTGGCTTTCCATTGAATCTATAAGAATGCTAAAGCTTCGTCTGGGATTTAACACACCATCTCAACACTTACATCACAAGAAAGAAAATAAAGCTAACTTTATTTTGATGGGTGTTCATTTTTTGTGGAATCGAAAAGGTAATAATTTAATAGAGTTTAAATGTTTACAAATTAGATGCACTGAAATGAAAGCAACATCCAAAAATGAACACTCGGATTATAGTGATATTATGTTTGATCTTGCAAACAATGTAAAGTATGTTTAGAAGGGTGCCATCTAGAGCCAAGCGTGCAGATTTTTAATCGGAGGGTATCCTGCTATTGACACACTTGTTAAATTATGCAAGAGAACATAATTAATGAGGCAGTCTAGACAGCCCTGGTGAGTGCAGGTAGGGTAGACAGAGCAAGCATTTGGTGGTTGCAGCTCTGTTCCTCCACTTTGTGTTAATGTGTGCATATATGCAAATTGTCCTATTGCATTTATGCAAATGAGGCACATATAATTTACTTTATTTGAACACAAAAAATAAACAAAATACCTGATACAATAAGAAAATGTATATATGATTGCATTTTAAGAAAAAAAAGTGACATTTGACAATAAATTGAAAATCTGAATTCCCACCACAATCATTATTTGTCCGTGCCAGTCAAATGTTTTATGTGCTATAATTCAGTCAATATCTGATGGATTATAAAAATGCTAATAGTTTGGAGTATCTTCGTCCATTGTCCAACTGTTGCATTTTTTAGAATTGTTTAAAAAACGTTTTAACAATTTTGATGACCGTTGCTACTTTTATGTAGCACAATCATGATAGGTTCATGTATTTCACGTTTGTCCAGGCTTATAAGAGCAGCTTGATATATTACAGCAGGTCACATTTTTGAATGACTAATGGCAGACCAGGTAATCTAAGAGAATATTACAGTCACATCATGGTTCAAAATGATTTTTAACCAGTGAATAACTTTGAAACGGTCATAATCTGTCATAATGTTTCAGCTTGAAATGTGTGAGTAAGTGAGTGCCACAGGATGGACAGCTTATTCGATCAGTTGATAGGGGAACCGTCAAACACACACAGCAAAACAAAAACAGGAAATGGCTCTTCAAAGCGTTGTCTGCTTCTGCATTTCCACCAGCATACTTTGTCAGGGACAAAAAAAAGTCTGCTGGTCTGTGATATGTGCTAACTGAGGAAATAAAAAGTGTGAACTTCTTTCCGATTAACAAACAGTGAGGATGACCGCTGTGCAAGAGCAGAGAGCATCGGATACAGTACTGTACATCAAGGTTGCACTGTACCTCATTAAAATCATCTGAGGTTCTGAGAAACGTGGCCTCTTTTGACAGTTTCAAAGGACAGGTACAGGCATTTTCAGTATTCGTATGCGAAAATCTGAAATGTGTTCTGCTTTCATTTTCAGCAATGATAAGATGATAAGGCGATGTGTGGTTTCAATAGAGAAAGTAAATCTGTATGTCAGGTGTGAAACGAGGAGACATCAGAGGGGCGTCTGAGACATCATAAGACTTCTATGACTGTCCTACAGCTGCCCCAGTGGGATGTGTTATACAGATAAAGCTTTAACCAGAAGCCTTGATCAAATACTTTAGAAGTTTGATCAGAGATGTATGGTAACTTCATTCTGTGAACCACCTGTGTGTAATGTATTATACATCAACATTAAGTCTTAAATATATTGATACACTTCTAGTATGTAAAGGCTTTACTAATAGTCTTTATTCAAAGTTAGAAGTGCAGCCATGAGCTGATATCTATTATTGTAGACAAGTTTGAATCTGATAAATACCAAAACATTTGGTTTGTCATTTGGATTGAATATGGGTTCACTGGGTTGAATGTCCCTGTGAATATGCATCCGTCAATAGTCTCTGTAATTACATTTTGGGCCTGCTTATTCAAGAAAACACAAAGATGGGACAAGGTCCATGGTCTCTGCTTTAAACAACCATGGATGTTTTTTCTATGCCAACAATAAACAGGAAATTGTAGAGTAAGGTCATTCCAGTAAATATGAAGAACTGGGTCAAGGAAAACCTTTACTAGTGTTGATCCATTCAACACAATTTTCGTCAGGGGTATACTTAGACTACATGACCAAAAGTATGTGGACACCGGCTTGTCAAACATCTCATTCCAAAATCATGGGCATTAATATGGAGTTGGTCCCCCCTTTGCTGCTATAACAGCTTCCACTCTTCTGGGAAGGCTTTCCACTAGATGTTGGAACTTTGTTACGAGGACTTGCTTCCATTCAGCCACAAGCATTAGTTAGGTCAGGCACTGATGTTGGGCGATTAGGTCTGGTTTGCAGTCGCCGTTCCAATTCATCCCAAAGGTGTTCGATGGGGTTGAGGTCAGGGCTCTGTGCAGGCCAATAAAGTTATTCCACACCGATCTCAACAAACCATTTCTGTATGGACCCCACTTTGTGCACAGGGGTATAGTCATGCTGAAACAGGAAAGGGCCTTTCCCAAACTGTTGCCACAAAGTTGGAAGTACAGAATCGTCTAGAATGTCATTGTATGCTGTAGCGTTAAGATTTCCCTTCACTGGAACTAAGGGACCTAGCCCGAACCATGAAAAACAGCCCCAGACCATTATTCCTCCTCCACCAAACTTTACAGTTGGCACTATGCATTTGGGCAGGTAGCTTTCTCCTGGCATCCGCCAAACCCAGATTCGTCCGTCGGACTGCCAGATGGTGAAGCGTGATTCATCACTCCAGAGAACGCGTTTCCCCTGCTCAATTTTCAATTATTATTACTAAATTCTATAGTTTGGGTAACACCAGTGATTTAAGAAGGTCATGTCATCTAAAACAATAATCTGTTTCCATTACGTGGAACTGTGTCCAAAATTGCAGTAGATCTAAGTAAATGTTTTTAGTACCGAATATAAAGCTGATAAGCCAGCACCAACTTTTTGAAGGACCTAGCAGATTTGTTAAACAACAGGTTTCCTATTTTGGCTAGTTGATGTCACAGGGACAGTCAGTACAGAACATATGTCAATGCAACAGGTCAAAATTATAAGATTACAAGAAAGGGGCTCTGGGATTGTTTACTTTAGAAGGTGCCTATTCCCCTTAACGGGACACTGTATCATCTGATGTGTCTGAAGTATGGTTCTGTATACGCATGGATGCAGTAAGCTCCATTAAGATTAAGAATTTGTAGGACTGATTAAGATGTAGCATAGTGCAAACTAAGTACATTTATTTTCTTTCTTCCATGACTTATGGAATGTCCACTATCACGTTTTCTGATGACCAATGATTCTGTATCTCTCCCTTTAAATGTAATATGTAAACACTGATAATTAGGTAGAAGTTTATGATTTATCAATAGTCCTATGTGTGATTCGGACCACGAGAAGGACAGAGAGAGAGTGCTGCCCCTGAATGAGGGACACCTGTCTCTAGTCTATTTGACTATTCCTTGAATTACCTTATGGGATACAATTATTTTAAGATGGAGTTATCAAGGGTTGTAATTTTATTTTAATTTTATTTGTTATTCTGATTCATAAATTTTTTATTTAACCGGCAGGGTTGTTTTTTTTGGGACGCATCAATCACGATGTGAGTCATGTGTCAAAAGGGTGGAGGTGTGTTGTTGTTGTTGTTGTTGTTTGTTTTGTTTTTGTCTTGCTTCAATACAAATCTCACCAGATTGGGTCTGCTGGATGGTCGGGATTTCTCCTTAAGGACTAGCCCTCTAACTCCCTGACCCGGTAACTCTGCGGTGAGATCGCCAAGATGATAGGGGAGTATAAGCCAATTTGCAAAAATGGTTTCAACAGTGTGTTGTTATTCTCTTTGACGTTTGTCTTAGACAGTTGTATTACGAATATTGGTAGAAGTAATAATTTGTCATACAGTGAATAGTTTGTCTGGATTTCCTGAATCAGAAATGCCCTAAACTAAACTGTTGTTCTGGTCTGTCCTCTCTCGAGGTTATGGCGAAGGTGACCACAAATGTTATCTAGTAGCATGGAAGGGATAATTAGACCGAGAACAGAGTGAGCCTCACCCCCTCTAACCGGCTGAAGTAATGATGAGAAGGGCCTTCCTGAGTCCGAGCCAGCAACCTGTGCACAGCATTCAGTCGAAGCTATCAACTGCCTTTTCTCTCAGAGGAAATCAGAGGAAGGCCCTAACAATTGTCAAAGACTTCATCCACCCTAGTCATAGACTGTTCTCTCTGCTACCGCACGGCAAGCGGCACCGGAGTGCCAAGTCTAGGTCTAAAAGGCTTCTTAACAGCTTCTACCCCCAAGCCATAAGACTCCTGAACAGCTAATCATGGCTACCCGGAGTATTTGCATCTGGACATTATCAAGGGCCATCCGCTTTGAACAGGTACCATTGGGAGAACTGAAACACTATCTGAAGAAGAAAATGAAGAAACGGCAGAAGAATGAGTGCCCGGAGAGAGAGGGTGGTCAACCATGCCCGTAATTGATTGAGGCTTGACCAAAATTGTTTATTTGGGGTATCAGGTTGATTGTGGAGGTCTGCAAAATGTATAGTAATTTAGACAAGAAATGCATTGAGATACCGATCTGTCATTAACATGCCACTCGCAACAAAAGCTCCAGCTGAAGTGACATTGCCAGAATCCATAAATGAAATTGTGTAATGAAGCATATTTGTAACTGTATGAAGCGAAGGTCTTAAGTTAAAACATTCTACTCCAATGGTTTTATAGGTAAGTGCTATGGAACCAATTTGAGTCTACAGATCCCTTGGGTGTATTTTAGATTGTACAACCCAGAGTGAAGGGTTGGAAAGGATGGTTTAATGTGTTGATTTTGCTTACTTTAAAAGAAGTATAGAACCTCCTTTTGATAGAAGCTACAATCTAATGCTTACCTTAAAATGTAACGATAATTATCACAGAGTGATAAGAGGAGGGAATGTAAAGGAACATTTTATGTTTATGCTTTTCTAATAACTAATTTGACTGGGTTCATGCAAGTGACTGATTGATTGTGCCTGGGAGGAATCCTCACTATCAGTATAAGCAATTTGGCAGTACGCCCAGAACATTGCTGTATGAGAACCGAAAGGGGTATCTTAGTTTCAAGGTCTCAGCTTAGAGAGAAGAAGCCTCGTGAGGTATTGGTCAGTCACGTGCAGGAACTAATGTTAATGATGAATAATGTAAATCATGCTTCTATGACTTTTTTGTATAGCCACATATAAGAGAACGAACGGGATCATCCCGGGCGAGCTCCCGACCGACGTGTACTATGGTGCATTACGTTTTTGGAACCTCTCCAGCTTGCTGATAATAAAGAATGATTCATTTAAAATTGACTTCAGGTGTCCCCGGTGTTGAATTTTCACAACAATTGACATCATTAAGTTTGCTGAGTACCATGGGCTCTCCAACCCTGTTCCTGCAGCTACCCAGTGCTTAATTTGGGAAACAAAGTGAGATCTGTTCGGGAAAATCGATACTAACATGTTTTCACAACAAAACATATTTCATTAAACTGTTGACAGCCCCTTTCTCTGCACGCTTGAGAAAGGAATGAAGGAGAGAGGGGAGGAAATTGAAATGCATGTTGGTGAGATATTCTGTAGCTAATGGTAATGTGTCAGCCTATTAATTACTAAAATATTTTTTTAAAACCTATTACTAGGCTATTCAACATACAAATTCACTATAATTGTAGGCCAACTCTGAATTTGTTTAATTTAGGCTAGACCAATTTATAAATCAGTTTATAAAATGTTTTTCTGCCATGCGTAATATGCAGTAGGCTATGTATTGTATAATGGCACAAGCTTTATTTTAATTCAATGTTTTTTCTCTGGCTTTGGCACATATATAGACCTACAGTTGAAGTCAGAAGTTTACATACACCCTAGCCAAATACATTTAAACTCAGTTTTTCACAATTCCTGACATCTAATCCTAGTAAAAATTCCCTGTCTTAGGTCAATTAGGATCACCACTTTATTTTAAGAATGTGAAATAATAATAATAATAATAATATGCCATTTAGCAGATGTCAGAATAATAGTAGAGAGAATTATTTATTTCAGCTTTTATTTCTTTCATCACATTCCCATAGGGTCAGAAGTTTACATACACTAAATTAGTATTTGGTAGCATTGCCTTTAAATTGTTTAACTTGGGTCAAACGTTTCAGGTAGCCTTCAACAAGCTTAACCACAATAAGTTGGGTGAATTTTGGCCCATTCCTCCTGACAGAGCTGGTGTAACTGAGTCAGGTTTGTAGGCCTCCTTGCTCGCAAACGCCTTTTCAGTTATGCCCATAAATGTTCTATAGGATTGAGGTCAGGGCTTTGTGATGGCCACTCCAATACCTTGACTTTGTTGTCCTTAAGCCATTTTGCCACAACTTTGGAAGTATGCTTGCGACCAAGCTTTAACTTCCTGATGATGCCATCTATTTTGTGAAGTGCACCAGTCCCTCCTGCAGCAAAGCACCCCCACAGCGTGATGCTGCCACCCCTGTTCTTCACAGTTGGGATGGCGTCTTTGGCTTGCAAGCAACCCCCTTTTTCCTCCAAACATAACGACGGTCGTTATGGCCAAACAGTTCTATTTTTGTTTAATCAGACCAGAGTACATTTCTCCAAAAGGTACGATCTTTGTCCCCATGAGCAGTTGCAAACCATAGTCTGGCTTTTTTATGGCGGTTTTGGAGCAGTGGCTTCTTCCTTGCTGAGCGGCCTTTCAGGTTATGTCGATATAGGACTCGTTTTACTGTGGATATAGATACTTTTGTCCCTGTTTCCTCCAGCATCTTCACAAGGTCCTTTGCTGTTGTTCTGGGATTGATTTGCACTTTTCACACCAAAGTACGTTAATCTCTAGGAGACAGAACGCGTCTCCTTCCTGAAAGGTATGACGGCTGCGTGGTCACATGGTGTTTATACTTGCGTACTATTGCTTGTACAGATGAACGTGGTACCTTCAGGCATTTGGAAATTGCTCCCAAGGATGAACCAGACTTGTGGAGGTCTACAATATTTTTCTGAGGTCTTGGCTGATTTCTTTTGATTTTCCCATCATGTCAAGCAAAGAGGCACTGAGTTTGAAGGTAGGCCTTGAAATACATCCACAGGTACACCTCCAATTGATTCAAATGATGTCAATTAGCCTATCAGAAGCTTCTAAAGCCATGACATCATTTTCTGGAATTTTCCAAGCTGTTTAAAGGCACAGTGAACTTAGTGTATGTAAACTTCAGACCCACTGGAATTGTGAAACAGTTAATTATATGTGAAATAATCTGTCTGTAAACAATTGTTGGAAAAATTACTTGTGTCATGCACAAAGTAGATGTCCTAACCGACTTGCCAAAACTATAGTTTGTTAACAAATAATTTGTGTATGTAAACTTCTGACTTCAACTGTATGTGCGTGTAAAAGCTCTAATATGCATTTTGGGGTTTTGAAACAACATCCACAACAACCATGTTTTCCACTCAGTTTCAACCTGTTATTGAACTTCTTTCTTCAAATTGATCAATCACAGTGAGGTGAGTTTTAAAAGCACTTTTGTTGATGTGTTTGATGTGATTTTCCATCTAATTTGCATTGATGTCAGAGTGGTTAGAGGGACAATAGAGCCCTGAGTACCAGGCCATTAGTGGCCTGATGATCGTTAGCGAGTTGGGTATTACTAATGCATATCCAGAGTGCATAAGAGGAGATTACCGTGACTCAACGGTCATGTTGAATTTTACTGAGGTCATGACACATGACTACCAGTGTGGCGGAAATACGGTCACCGCAACAGCCCTAGTCCACACACACCAACTGTCACGACTTCCTCCGAAGCTGCCTCCTCTCCTTGTTCGGGCAGGCTTCGGCGTTCGTCGTCACCGGCCTTCTAGCCACTGCCGCTCCTCATCTCAACATTCTATTTGTTTGTCTTGTTTATTACACACACCTAGTTCATATCCCCTCATCAGTACCTGTATAAGTGTTCTCTCTGCCCCCTTGTCTTTGTTTGTGATTGTTTATTGTGGAGGTTATTATAGCTCGGTGGAGCTCTTTTGTATTTTGTATCGCCGGGATATTCCCCTGTGTGCCTTGTTGTTTTCCAGTGCACCGTATTTCCACACTGGAGTGTTTTACGCATTGCTGCGTACTGCTGTGTTACGGAATAAACCATTTAGTCTGTGATTTACCCTCCTGCACGTGACTCCTTCTAAATCACTCACCACACCAATAGAGTTGTGAAAAGGGCAAGTCAACGCCTCTTCCCCCGCAGGAGGCTAAGAAAGATTGGGCATGGGCCCTTAGATCCTCAAAAAGTTATAAAGCCACACCATTGAGAGCATCTTGACTGGCTGCATCACCGCTTGGTATGGCAACTGCTTGGGATCAGACCGCAAGGCCCTAGAGGTAATGCGTACAGCCCAGTACATTACTGGGGCCGAGCTCCCTGCCACCCAGGACCTCTATACCGGGCGGTGTCAGAGGAAGGCCCTAAAAATTGTCAAAGACTTCAGCCACCCAAGTCATAGACTGATCTCTCTGCTACTGCACGGCAAGCGGTACCGATGCACCAAGTCTGGAACCAACAGGACCCTGTATAGCTTCTACTCACAAGCCATAAGACTGTTAAATAGTTCGTTAAATAGTTAACCAAATAGCTACCCACACTATCTGCATTGACCCTTTTTGCACTAACATTTTGGAGAAAAAATGTACGCTGCTGCTACTGTTTATTATATATATCCTGTGGCCTAGTCACTTTATTCCTAGTTTTATGTACATATCTACCTCAATTACCTCATACCCCTGCACATCGACTCTGTAGTGGTACCCTGTGTATATAGCCACGTTATTGTTACTCATTGTATATTTATTATTACCTTTATTATTAGGTGTTATTACTTTTCTATTATTTCTCAATTTTCTCTCTCTGCATTGTTGGAAAGGGCCCGTAAGTAAGCATTTCACTGTTAGTCTACAACTGTTGTTTACTAAGCATGTGACAAATATATACAGTGCATTCGGAAAGTATTCAGACCCCTTGACTTTTTCCACATTTTGTTACATTGCAGTTTCTCCCATTCTTCTCTGCAGATCCTCTCAAGCTCTGTCAGGTTGGATGGGGAGCGTCGCCGCACAGCTGTTTTCAGGTCTCTCCAGAGATGTTCTATCGGGTTCAAGTCCGGGCTCTGACCGGGCCACTCAAGAACATTCAGAGACTCATCCCGAAGCCACTCCTGAGTTGTCTTGGCTGTGTGCTTAGGGTCATTGTCCTGTTGGAAGGTGAACCTTCGCCCCAGTCTGAGGTCTTGGTACAGGTTTTCATCAAGGATCTCTCTGTACTTTGCTCTGTTCATCTTTCCCTTGATTCTGACTAGTCTCCCAGTCCCTGCCGCTGAAAAACATCCCCACAGCATGATGCTGCCACCACCATGCTTCACCGTAGGGATGGTGCCAGGTTTCCCCCAGACGTGACGCTTGGCATTAAGGCCAAAAAGTTCAATGTTTTCACTTTGTCATTATGGGGTATTATGTGTAAATTGATGAGATTATTATTTTTTTGAATCAATTTTAGAATAAGGCTGTAATGTATCAAAATGTGGATAAAGTCAAGGGGTCTGAATACTTTCCGAATGCACTGTATAAGAGACTCACCGAAATGTAAATAGTCCAGGCATAAATCATATATTGAGCTTCAGATCGTGCTGCTGCTGACAGGTTATCACTGCACCAAGAACACAGGATGTGTACAAATCCTGCCGTAATCCCTGCTACACGGAGTCCTCAGGAACACTCCGTCTGTGGAGAAGCCTGGGAGATGACTTCATGACTTCTTCTTTATTAATATTGAACTTCATATCTGCTGTGGCCGCCTGTGCTGGGAGTACATTGGGACCACCTGGGACATAACCATTCCCTTTATTGCCACTTGCATTCCCAGAATGCAGAAGGATTTGGCCTGGGGGTGTCCTGAAAGGACCTCATGTGAGTGGTGGTCTCATTACCCACCGAGCAGGCTTAGAGCAACAAGATTAGAGCAGGGCCTGTCTAAATTTAGCCTGCTCAAAAAAGAACAGACAAATACAAACAGAAAAACAAGCTGAATGGCGGCGACAGGAAGGGCACACACTGTGACACAGGACATGGGGTGAAGACATTTTTCTGCCATATACTGAGAAAATAGAGGGAACATATTTATTTCCTGAAGGACAGTATTATATCATGCTTTAACTTCACTGTCTCTAAAGCAACTTGCATAGCTAAGCAGAGGTGGTCTTATATATGAGAACATATGAGGATAATATGTATTTAGGTGAGATATCTCACATAGCCCTGCTGAAAGAAACTGCATAGACCAGCATACATTTCATGCTGGTCTATGCTGGTCAGTGCTGGTCGGATGCTGGTCTAGCTCAGAGATGGGCAACCGACCCCCCCTTTTGTAGGCCCGCGGATACTTAAAAAAAAAAAACTCAGTCAGGGTCTCAACTCAGTGTTGAGAGTTAGAATAGTAGAATACACCAAGTGCAATTTCCAAATGTGTGCATCAGCAGTTTATGTCAGTCACTGACAGTCACTCAATTAGCCCATGTCAGCTAACATTTTTAGATTGGTAAATTCAGGGGTTGAAGAATTGTTCATTTTTCTAACACCTGAAACAGCTTTTCCTGCAATCTAGAGCCATAATCATTCTGCTTAACTCTATGTAAAAAAAATATACCTCTTGAGCTGTCTGTATCGTCATGACTGGTGGTTATTTTTTTAAAGAAACGAAATATGCTTCTCTGCATCTCTGCTAAAATCACAGCGAAGGCTAGTCACCAGTGTCCAAAACACAGCGAAGGCTGGCCACCAGAAAAAGTACAACAAAGGCTGGTCACCAGCAAAAACACAGCGAAGGCAGCACTAGTCACCAACATATGCTGGTAACCAGTATGACCAACCTATGCTGGTCTATGCTGTTTTTTTCAGCAAGGAGTAACTTTCATGTATACTGAACAAAAATATAAACGCAACATGCAACAATTTCAAAGATTTAGCTGATTTACAGTTCATATAAGGAAATCAGTCAATTGAAATAAACTCATTAGGCCCTAATCTATGGATTTCACGTGACTGAGCAGGCACGCACCCTTGGGTGAGCCAGGCCCAGCCAATCAGATTGAATTTTTCCCCACAAAAGGGCTTTATTACAGACAGAAATAATCCTCAGCACCCCGCCCTCCGCCCTCTGACGATCCAGCAGGTGAAGAAGCCAGATGTGGAGGTCCTGTGCTGGCGTGGTTACACGAGATCTGCGGTTGTGAGGCCAGTTGGACATACTGCCATATTCTCTAAAACGATGTTGGAGGCAGCTTATGGTGGAGAAATTAACATTAAATTGTCAGGAAATAGCTCTGGTGGACATTCCTGCAGTCAGCATGCCAATTGCACGCTCCCTCAAAACTGTGTTGCGTGACAAAACCGCACATTTTAGAGTGGCCTTTTATTGTCCCCAGCACAAGGTGCAGCTGTGTAATGATCATGCTGTTTAATCAGCTTCTCGATATGCCACACCTGTCAGGTGGATGGATTATCTTAACAAAGGATAAAATACTCACTAACAGGGATGCAAACAAATTTGTGCACAACATTTGAGAGAAAAACACTTTCTTTGCATGTGGAACATTTCTGGGATCTTTTATTTCTGCTCATGAAACATGGGACCAACACTCTACATGTTGCGTTTATATTTTTGTTCAGTGTATATTGCAGTTATGAACTGCATTACCCATTGATGTATTTATATTCTGAGAATAGAGATACATATATTACTTTTCATCTTCAGTTTCAATGTCAACCTTCCTCCTCCTCTACTGTTCTTTGTTCTCCTCACCTCCACCTTCTCCTCTTCCTTCTTCCCCTTCCTCCTCCTCTGCCATTTTCTCCTCACGTCACCTCACTTCCTCTTGTCCAGAGTCTGCCTCCTAAGCCAATCTTAAGAGATCAGTGGCCATGTTGCATAAACTGCAGCTCCTGTCATGAACAAAACAGCCTCACCTTTTGTCTTTGTTGCCACAGCTAGGGCTCCTGGGTCACACAATAACACACTTTTATGTGAAGGGATCCTCAGTCTTTACACTCATAGTGCACAGTGGCAAGTGCCTGGATCCCTGATACTAACTAGTAGTTATAACAGGCTATTGCTGTCTGATTCTAATTTCAGGCTGTAGCTCAGTTGGTAGAGCATGGTCCTTGCATTGCCAAGAAAGTGGGATCAATTCCAGGAACCACCCATACAAAAAAATGTAGGCACGCATGACTGTATGTTGCGTTGGAGAAAAGTGTCTACAAAATGGTATACATTTTTTATTATCAGTTTTGTGACAGAAAGGTTCCAAGCCCACTTGACTGAACTAACAATCACACTCACTTACACTTAGTGTATACAGGGCGAATCCTAACATATTAACTTCCGTCAAATTGTTTAATATTCATGGAACTGGGAGACTAAGTGAATATTTGACTTAAGTGGTAGGATTTGCTCCTACACTATGACATACCCACACGTATCACCCATCTATTGATCAAAGGATGCGCTGCCAGAAAGTGAATCACCTACCTACTGATGGCAATTTCACCTTCATCTACTAGCCCCTTTATCATAGTAAACACATCATGACAGTTACTACTCTCTGCATTCCCTCAAAACCACTGTACTGTCATTGATTACTAGCTTCCCCTTTTCTTTGAATACAGTACATTTTGGAATGGAAACATCCTATTTTGACTTCCTGTGTTCACTCATGTGCAGTCAGTGTGTCTTATTTTCAAAGAAAGGAAAATGTTGAACACTTCCTTAATTGTAGACTCTGATGAAACACCAGGGAGGGGTCAAAGGGGGCTTTTATCTATATCTTGACAGTAGGTCTAGGTCTGAACTGTTCAATGTTATTGCAATTTAGTCAGTGATTGATGGATATGTTGTTGTAGCTTTAACTCTTCACTGTGTTTTGACCACTGGGAGGTAGTAGTGGGGTTTCCTCTACTCTCTCTGCAGCACTCATGTACCAGCACACATTGGTCTGGGTGATACTCTGCTTCACTGCCAGACACACTGTGGGGGACATCCTGAGAATCAAGGCAACATGCACAGCTGATACACTAGCTGTTTATAGTAGGCCTTGTATTACTTAATGAGGGTTAGAATAGTAGGGGTGTTCGTTTTCAGAATGCTTATGGAACAACATTCACTTTTTCTGTTGAGTGTCTTTGTAAAGGTAAAAGGGAAATGTATTGTGACAGAGATCTGATATTTTCCCCAGTCCTAATGTCGTTCCCTTTCATTCCTTTCTGTAGTTCCTAGCTCCTCTGTAGTTCCTAGCTCCTCTGTAGTTCCTAGCTCCTCTGTAGTTCCTAGCTCCTCTGTAGTTCCTAGCTCCTCTGTAGTTCCTAGCTCCTCTGCAGTTCCTCTCTGTACTCTTTATCTTTCTCTTGGACAGGAAACACACATACACTAATCTCACAATCAGAAACCTGCAGTAGAATCCACCCCAACAGAGGTTAGATACATCTTGGGTAACACCGATCGTAACGGAGGCGAGGGGCCGGAGTGCCAGGCTCTCACTTTCCAGACAAGATGGGTATTATTGATAACAACTGCTGGGTGAATTTGATCATAAGCTTATGGCTTATGTAACTTTCAGTTCAGTAGGGTATCAGCCCAGAGATGTTTGGTGACTTGAGGTAACAGATCTTTTCACTTTAATGGACTCCCTTTTCCTTTTGGAGATTGTGGGAATTACAAGGCTGGCTAGCTTTTGTCTTGTAACTCTATCACAGTTAATCCCTGAGCTGTCTGAGTTCCAGGGCAGCGTGACTGTGGGCACCACTCAGCGCTCAACCTCAGACCCCATCTCCTCAGAGAGCTCATATCACACCAGGCCAGCTGCCTCCAATCCAGGGTCACCAACACAGCCTCTCCAACCCCCTCTCTCCCTCTGCCTCTTCACTCACCTCTTCTAGATCCCAGAGTCAATATTCTCAATGTTCTTTTCATCTATTGAGTGCAATATGCTTTTTCTCTGATAAAAGCTTAAATGAGAAAAGCTCAAATGAATCTTCTTGAAGTGGCGTTTAGAGTAGGGCCATCGACACAGTCCAGAGGGAGGATTGGACATGTGATGTAAGATCTCTTCTGCTTCTGTCTGCATTGGACAGCCTCTGATGTAGCCAGCCTCTGAGTCACCTCAGACTTTTTTTCCTCATCATTTTCTTGATTTATTTAATCAGTAATTAGACAGTGTCTCTCCCTACAGCACATTACTGAATAATAAATGGTATTGGTGCATCGAATGGTTCTTTGGTTTTATTGCCCAGGTAATGGAGGGGTGGCGGAGTGTTGGCAGGCTGGCAAACAACCTTGCCCTCCCTCCTCTACTTCACATTAGAGCTCATGCAGGTCGTAATCTACCAGCGTTATAACCGCACTCTTAGAAAAAAGGTGCTGTCTAGAACCTAAAAGGGTTCTTCGGCTGTCCCCATATGAAAACTCTTTGAAGAACTAGTTTTGGTTCCAGGTAGAACCCTTATCGGTTCCATGTAGAACCCTTTCCACAGAGGGTTCTACATGGAACTCAAAAGGGTTCTACCTCAAATCAAAAATGTTTCTCCTATGGGGACAGCTGAAGAACCCTTTTAACACAATTTTTTCAAAGAGTGTAGGATTTATAATATGAAGGTAAAATAGTGCCTTAAATGTACAAACATATCAAGTTTGATTTGCACATGTAAAATATGAGTTGCACCTGTATAATCAGTTTTGTAGTTGCAAAAAATATTTGTAAACGTAACTCTTTTTGGAATAAATGCAACACTTACAAACATGTAAGTTGATATGTGAATAAATTCAAACCTTCATGATATAACACCTACTCACTGCTGCAAGGAGAACCATATCAGTTGGCCTCAATGTTTATGAATGAATTTATGAGTATGGGTGTGTTATGTGCTAATAATATACATATTGTGTGTGTGTGTTTGTGTGTGTGTGCGAGAATGTGTGTGCGCATGCAGGAAACGCACACATGTGGGTGGGTGGGTGTGTTAATTAACCGGTTCCCCAGTGAATAGGCTGGCACAGTTCCTACCCTTCTAATATTTATGAGAGGTTGTTCTCTATTATTTATAGACGGGAGGCTGAAATCACTGGAGCCATTCCTCACTGGCTGTCGTGCTGTGCCAGGGAGAAGGGAGAGAGAAAGAGGAGGATAAGAGGCTATGTGAACTGCAGTGACACCTAGAGAAAGCAATCATCACTAGGGAAATCTGCTAGCACCAAACTAAAAAACTAAAAAGTTTGATGTGTTATGCAGTTGAACATCCCCCCAAAAAGACATATCTGAGGTAGAATTCTTAAGAGTAGTGGGAACAGAAGACGATGTCAGCATAGTTTCGTTTAGTTTTGGAGGGAATATGGAGGAGCCTCAGTTACCCTCCAAAGAGGGAATCTTTGATTCTGTTTCTCTTTGATGCGTTTCCCATGCTTCACCCCTTTATCTCCAAGTTCAAAATGGAAGCTTCGCAACACATCCTCATCCCTGAGTCAAGTACCAGGCAGCCTCCTTTCAGATCTTTGACGGTATTGATGTCCTTTGTTGAATTATTTTGCAGTCGGCAAGAAAGATACACAGTTCGTCAGGCTTATTATCCGTCTGTGTTTGGCAGCCCTCTGTCTCCAGAATGTTTGGCTGCACAGCGTGTTACATCATGTGATGAGGGGCCCTGTCTGTGTGAGAAGTGTCACACTTGACCCAGTGTGGTCATCCTGGGAAACAGATGCACCACACGGCACGGCGTACATATCACTACAACATCTGCTCACTAATCTGTAAAGCCCCCTCTCTACCAGGGGAATTCTCTATTAGTATAATTACCAATCACAGGAGGTTGGTGGCACTTTAATTGGGGAGGGCGGGCTCGTGGTAATGGCTGGAGCGGAATTAGTGGAATGGTATCAAATGGATCAAACACATGGTTTGATGCAATTCCATTCACTCCGTTCCAGCCATTATTATGAGCCGTCCTCCCCTCAGCAGCCTCCACTGTTACCAATGACCTTAGAATCTACCACATGAACAACCTGATCTGACTGGAGGCTATGTTAGAACGGTAATCTTATCTACCACATGATACCATCACATCATTAGTGCCCACTTTGGTATTATGCCTGAATGTGTACTGCTTCTGAAAGTACTGCTCCTTCTCAGAATTCGACCAAAATAGCCTCGCCTCCATTAGGATGTGTTGTCTTTACTGTAATCATACAATGGGACTCGAATAGAGTACATGATCATCATTAGTTGGTCATGTCACTTAGGCCTTTTACTTTTGTTTAGTATGCACTAATAGTCCTCATGTTCTCCTTTCATTTTGTTAATCCGTTATGCTACTGTTGATTCTGAATTCCTCTCCAAGCCGACGGCCTTGCTTCATCAGGCCACGTGAGATGTGGGTAGTATCTCTCTTAATAACGGCATCTGCCACTGGGGAGGAATGTAAACACTAACGAGCGTGGTGCTGCCACCCGTCTTTGCTAAGGGCCCGTGCTTGGAAGATGGTTCTGCTCTCTGAGTGGGAGTGGAGGATTGAGGAGTGGGAGAGCAACACGAACCTGGTGAATAGAGGGAGCAGAGAGGCCCCAGATGGCCCCCTCCAGTGAGGCTTTGGCAAAGTCCTCTGAAAGTCAGGTGGAGAGGGACCAAGAAGCTGCTCCATTAACATGCTATGATGTCATCCTCCTCCTGTCGGACTTGGAGGGGACCTCTACTGGGCTTAATTGGGCCGCCGCACCGCATCACCGCCATGCCTCCACCGCCAGTGGGCAGCTCATTTGGAGAGAGGATGAATGTTGTGTCTAATTATTGCCGCTTCTTCATCACATATTTTTCCATCCTGATGAATTTGCAAAACACGCCGCGTAATCACAAACACCAAAATAAAGGACGCAAATACCGTTTGAGGTCAGGGGTATGATGGGAAATGGATGGACATCTTCCTGTTCTCCATAATGGAAGAATTCAGTGCTGTCCAAAGCAGCAACAACAACATCATCAACAACAAAAATAGCCCCCAAAAAACACTTCCAATGGGGTAATGAGAAAGCTGATAAAACTGTCAGAACAAGGTCCTGTCCATCTTTTTCCAAGAATAACGAGGTTGGCCTCACAGCATGGCATTCATTCAAGATGTCATGTTAGAACACAGCACTGGTGTCTCCCTAGTGGCGCAGCGGTCTAAGGCACTGCATCGCAGTGCTTGAGGTGTCACTACAGACCCAGGTTCGATCCCATGCCGTGACCGGGAGACCCATCAGGTGGCGCACAATTGGCCAAGCGTCGTCCGGGTTAGGGGAGGGTTTGGCCAGGCGGGATGTCCTTGTGGCGGGCCGGGCGCCTGCACGCTGACTTCGGTTGTACGGTGTTTCCTCCGACACATTGGTGCTTCTGGGTTAAGTGAGCAGTGTGTCAAGAAGCAGTGCAGCTTGGCAGGGTTGTGTTTCGGAGGCTCTCCCGAGTCCGTACGGGAGTTGCAGCGATGGGACAAGACTGTAACTACCAATTGGGGGGTAAAAAATAAATAACACTGGTGCGTAGCCTACACACATCTAGCACATTATGCTCTGACCGTAACCTTAACCCCAGGCTTGACCCCTACCTGAACATCTGTGACATCAGGTTAGCCATAACAAATGTCAAAGCATGTTACAAACTGGCCTCAACCATAGCCACAGGAATTAACGTTTTTTTGTTTTTTGAAAGTAGTGCACTGGGCCTTTACTACTCCTGAATTAGCATAATTTCAATGGAATTACGTTGAACCAGCGGTGATTTTAGCATCTAAATCTTGCTGGGGCAAAAAAAATCAAAGAAGATGCATGCCAGCAAAGCCATTACACAACGCAAAAAAATACAGAAATTGCACTATAACGGTGACAAACGGTGCCCACAAACTGTTAGGGCCTACATAAAGCTGTCCCAACAGCACAGTCCCAACAACAGTCCCAACACCTTACCACTGCTACACCTGGCTATCAGCGGAGCTTGTCTGGAAGCGAAACAGTTCATTCAGCCTAATTTACTGCTGTCACGGATTCAGCCGAGGCTGCTCCTCCTCCTTGCTCAGGCAGGCTTCGGCGTTCGTCGTCCCCGGAGTACTAGCTGCTGCCGATCGATGTTTCGGTGTTTGTCTTGTTTAGTCTTTATTGTTTACACCTGTTCCCCATTATGTTTGATTGTATTCCCTATATTTACCCCTGTCTCTCATTTGGTATTTTGTGTGTTATTGTCTGTTGTCATTTCCGGCAGTTCGTGTATGTATGGGTCTTTGTGCTTTCCTCCCTGTTTTGGAGGTTTGTTGTTGTGTACGTTGATTTTACTGTGTTCAGTAAATAACGTTGCCAGCCGCTCTGTGTCCTGCTTTTGACTTCGCTACCGCATACACGTTGCATGACAGAATAACACACCATCCATGGAGTCAGCAGGAGCGACGATGCCAGCGGGATCACTGGAGGAGCGCGTTATCCAACAAGCGGCCATGATCCAGGATCTTGGCACCGCCATGGAAGGGGTGATGAACACCTTGAGGCGATGGGAAAGAGGAGGTTTGTCCACACCTCCTCCAACGATACCACCACCATCAGCTATACCCATCGCTTCACCTCCGGAGTCCAGTGGGATTCGGCTCTCGCTCCCGAGGGCTTATGATGGCACCGCGGCCGGGTGTCAGGGTTTCCTGCTCCAAGTGGAACTCAACCTGGCAACCATCCACCCGGTGCCCTCGGGTGTCCGCCCTCATCTCCTGTCTGTCCGGCAAGGCACTGGAGTGGGCCAATGCCGAGTGGGGGGGAATAGACGCCGCTACGATCAACTATGCGGAGTTCACCCGCCGCTTCAGGGCGGTGTTCGATCATCCCCCAGAGTGGAAGGCGGCGGGTGAGCATCTGTTCCACCTCAGACAGGGGAAGAGGAGCGCGCAGGAGTTCGCACTGGACTTCCGGACTCTGGCTGCCAATGCGGGATGGAATGAGAGGGCCCTCATCGACCACTACAGGTGCAGCCTAAGGGAGGACGTTCGTCGGGAGTTGCCCTGCAGGGACACCAACCTAAGTTTCGATCAGCTGGTGGACATGTCGATTCGCCTAGATACCCTGTTGGCTACCCGCGGACGTCCATTCCATCCCCCAGCACTTCCGAGCCGAGCCCTATGGAGCTCGGGGGTGCTGGTGCTAGGGAGACGAGGAGAGAGACCAGGAGAGAGGCCGTCCCCTGCACCAACTGTGGCCGCAGAGGACACACTGCGGTTCGGTGCTGGGGAGGGTCTCCTAGGAATCGAGGCAGTAGGCAACGCACTGATGAGTCATTCCAGGTGAGTAAGCACACAACTCACCCAGAGCTCTCTGTTGTACATATGTGTATTAAAGTTGTGTTTCCCGAGGTTTCTTCTCACTCCCAGCATAAGGCGCTAGTAGATTCAGGCGCAGCTGGGAATTTTATTGATCGCCAGTTCACGTATAAGTTAGGGATTCCTATTGTACCAGTTGATGTGTCCTTCCCTATCCATGCCCTAGATAGCCGCCCTTTGGGGTCGGGATTGATTAGGGAGGTCACAGCGCCACATAAGATGAAGACGCAGGAGGGCCATGAGGAGATTATACAGTTGTATTTGATTGACTCTCCTGCGTTTCCCGTGGTGTTGGGGCTTCCCTGGTTAACATCTCATGACCCCAACATTTCATGGCAACAGAGGGCTCTCAAGGGATGGTCTGATCAGTGTGTCGGGCGGTGTGTAGGTGTTTCCGTAGGGGCAACGACGGTGGAAAGTCCGAACCAAATTCCCACAATGCACATTCCTCCTGAGTATGCCGATTTGGCACTCGCCTTCTGTAAAAAGAAGGCGACTCAATTACCACCTCATCGACAGGGGGATTGTGCGATAGACCTCCAGGTAGGCGCTGCGCTTCCTCGTAGTCATGTGTATCCTCTGTCTCAGGAGGAGACGGCAGCTATGGAGACATACGTCACCAAGTCTCTGAGACAGGGATACATAAGGCCGTCCACTTCCCCTGCGTCCTCAAGTTTCTTTTTTGGGAAGAAGAAGGATGGGGGTTTACGCCCGTGTATTGATTACCGTGGTCTCAATCAGATTACAATTAAATACAGCTATCCTCTCCCTCTGATTGCTAGTATGACGGAGTCATTACACGGTGCGAGATTCTTCACAAAATTGGATCTCAGGAGTGCTTACAACCTGGTGCGCATTAGGGAAGAAGATGAGTGGAAGACAGCATTCAGTACCACCTCGGGTCACTATGAGTACCTCGTCATGCCATACGGTTTAATGAATGCTCCTTCAGTCTTCCAATCATTTGTGGACGAGATTTTCCGGGATTTGCATGGACATGGTGTAGTGGTGTATATTGATGACATTCTAATATACTCCGCTACACGAGCCGAGCATGTGTCCCTGGTGCGTCGGGTGCTGGGTAGACTGTTGGAGCATGACCTGTATGTGAAGGCGGAGAAATGTCTGTTTTTCCAGGAGTCCATCTCCTTCCTGGGACATCGGTTGTCCGCGTCAGGGGTGGAGATGGAGATTGACCGCGTTTCAGCCGTGCGTAATTGGCAGACTCCCACTACGGTGAAGGAGGTGCAGCAGTTTTTGGATTTTGCCAATTACTACTGGAGGTTTATCCGGGGCTTTGGACAGGTAGCAGCTCCCATCACCTCCCTGCTAAAGGGGGGCCCGGTGCGTTTGCAGTGGTCGGCTGAGGCGGACAGGGCGTTTAGACATCTGAAGGACCTGTTCACCTCGGTTCCGGTGCTGGCACATCCGGATCCCTCTTTGGCATTCCAAGTTGAGGTGGATGCATCCGAGGTGGGGATCGGTGCTATACTGTCTCAGCGCTCGGGCACGCCTCCAAAACTCTGCCCCTGTGCTTTCTATTCCAAGAAGCTCAGTCCGGCGGAACACAATTATGACGTGGGGGACAGGGAGCTGCTAGCGGTGGTTCAAGCCCTGAAGGTGTGGAGGCATTGGCTTGAGGGGACTAAACACCCTTTTCTCATTCTGACTGACCATCGTAACCTGGAGTACATCCGGGCAGCGAGGAGACTGAACCCTCGTCAGGCTAGGTGGGCCATGTTTCTTGCCCGGTTTGTATTTAAGCTCACTTATATACCAGGGTCCCAGAACGCTAAGGCAGACGCCCTGTCCCGACGATATGACACAGAGGAGAGGTCCATTGAGCCCACTCCCATACTTCCGGAGTCTTGTCTAGTGGCATCGGTGGTGTGGGAGGTCGATGCGGAAATCGAGCGGGCGTTACGTGCCGACCCTACTCCCCCAGAGTGTCCAGAGGGGCGGAGGTACGTGCCGCTCGAGGTCCGTGATCGACTGATATATTGGGCTCACACGTCACCCTCCTCTGGTCATTCTGGTATTGGTCAGACGGTGCACTGCCTTAGCGGGAAGTACTGGTGGCCCACCTTAGCTAGGGACGTGAGGGTTTACGTTTCTTCCTGCTCGGTGTGCGCCCAGTGTAAGGCGCCTAGACACCTGCCCAGAGGGAAGTTACAACCTCTACCCGTTCCACAACGGCCGTGGACTCACCTATCGGTGGATTTTGTCACGGACCTTCCCCCCTCCCAGGGGAATACCACGATCTTGGTCGTTGTGGATCGGTTTTCTAAGGCCTGCCGTCTCATTCCTATGCCAGGTCTTCCTACAGCCCTACAAACGGCCGACACCCTGTTTACTCACGTCTTCCGGCACTACGGGGTGCCTGAGGATATAGTGTCTGATCGGGGTCCCCAGTTCACCTCTAGAGTCTGGAGGGCGTTTATGGAACGTTTGGGGGTCTCGATTAGCCTTACCTCGGGTTTTCACCCTGAGAGTAATGGGCAGGTGGAGAGAGTAAACCAGGATGTGGGTAGGTTTCTGAGGTCCTATTGCCAGGACCAGCAGGAGGAGTGGTCGGGGTATATCCCCTGGGCAGAGATAGCCCAAAACTCACTCCACCACTCCTCCACTAATCTTACATCTTTTCAGTGTGTGTTGGGGTATCAGCCGGTCCTGGCACCCTGGCATCAGAGCCAGATCGAAGCTCCTGCGGTGGTTGAGTGGTTTCGGCGCTCGGAGGAAACATGGAACGCTGCGCATATCCATCTGTAGCAGGCTATCAGACGGCAAAAGGCGAGCGCCTATCCGCTCCGCAGTGAGGGTCCGGTTTATGCACCGGGAGATCGGGTCTGGCTCTTGACCCGAAACCTGCCCCTTCGCCTGCCCTGCCGGAAGCTGGGTCGGCGGTTTGTGGGGCCATTTAAAGTCCTGAGGAGATTGAACGAGGTATGTTATAGGTTACAACTGCCCATTAATTACCGCATTAACCCCTCGTTCCATGTGTCTCTCCTCAGGCCGGTGGTAACTGGTCCACTCCAGGAGAATGATATACGAGAGGCTCCTCCGCCCCCACTAGACATCAAGGGGGCTCCGGCGTACTCAGTCCGGTCCATCGTGGATTCGAGGCGTCGGATGGGGGGTCTGCAGTATCTCGTGGAGTGGGAGGGGTACGGGGTCCGGAGGAACGGTGCTGGGTCCCTAGGAGGGACATTCTAGATCCCTCCCTGTTGAGGGATTTCCACCGGAGTCATCCGACTCGCCCTGCTCCGCGTCCTCCTGGCCGTCCCCGAGGCCGGGGTCGGCGCACGGCTGGAACCGCGCGTCAAGGGGGGGGTGCTGTCACGGATTCAGCCGAGGCTGCTCCTCCTCCTTGCTCGGGCAGGCTTCGGCGTTCGTCGTCCCCGGTGTACTAGCTGCTGCCGATCGATGTTTCGGTGTTTGTCTTGTTTAGTCTTTATTGTTTACACCTGTTCCCCATTATGTTTGATTGTATTCCCTATATTTACCCCTGTCTCTCATTTGGTATTTTGTGTGTTATTGTCTGTTGTCATTTCCGGCAGTTCGTGTATGTACGGGTCTTTGTGCTTTCCTCCCTGTTTTGGAGGTTTGTTGTTGTGTACGTTGATTTTACTGTGTTCAGTAAATAACGTTGCCAGCCGCTCTGTGTCCTGCTTTTGACTTCGCTACCGCATACACGTCGCATGACAACTGCTTTAAAAAAAACATAGCTGAAATGGCTGACTTGCTTAAATGTGGTTTCTACTGACAATTAAGATGTGCAAACTATGGCATAAGCGGTCATCCCCTTATGAGGCAATCCGTAATTTCGATGAAGATATTAATGAGCGAGCAAGGACAGACGTAGTCAATATAACTATTTGTTCAGCACTTTTTAAATGTACAGCGACAGAATTCAGAACATGGGCGTTCTTACAGTATTCTCCCTGTACACCAAGTCAGAACCGTAGGATCAATAAAGGGGGCATATAAGCAGGCAATGAAAGCTCTTACAATATTCAATGATGACATTTCTCTAAAACAGGCTATAGACTACATGTGCACCATCAAGTCAGAACAGTAGGCTATGTTATGAGGGGAAAAGGGACCAAATTATTAGGGTGAGGCACATGGGCTACTAACAGCTTACTACACAACATACACATAGTAGTACTTTCTTAGCTACAGCATTCTTATCTCCCTGGCTTATTACATCATTTATGCAGCAGCATACAATACATTTTTGGACTCACCTTGTTGTGCTGTGCTCACTTCAACAGGAAGGTGGCGCGACGGTCCTTCATGGGCAAATTTTGTCATCAAACATTGTCATCAAAGTCTGGCATTCTCTGGATTTATGGTGCTTTCAAGACAACTGGAAACTCGAAGAAAAAAAAAACAGATCAAATCATGACGTCAATGATCTTCAGGTCGGAGCTCTAGAAAGAGGCCCGAGTTCCCGACTTGGAATTCCGAGTTGGATGACTGTTCAAAACGCATTTTCCCAGTCGGAGCTCGTTTCCCAGTTGTCTTGAACTCACTGAAGTCTGAGATTTCCCAGTTCCGAGTTTCCAGTTGTTTTGAACGCGGAAGAAGTCATGCTGGATTGACAGCATGGCCAATGTTGAATGTTTATCCTTTTAAGCTTGGAAAAGAGACCCTTAAACCCAGACTTGGACCACACACCCACTCCACTGAATAGCAGGCTAGTGATTGCTTTGCAATGCTTGCAGTTAGCCACTGATTCCCTCCAAACCACTCATTGTTAAATTTGCGATTTCCAACTTGTTGTGTAATGTTTATGTCAAATGACCGATGAATGATGACCGATGACCGATGACCGATAATTTCTCTACATTTAAATTATCGGTCAGGATTGAAAAGGATTTGCCAGTAGATTGTCGACTTGATTCATGATGATGACTGCTAACTTGCTAGCTAAGATTTTGAAAGTATGATGTTGACATGATCAGTCCAATCAAAGCTACTGTAGATATAACGGGATTTTACATCATTTTATCTGTGGCCTTTGACCTTGAGCCTGCTTGGATGGGCACTTCTAATGTAACTCTATGGCAGCATCCAAGGGGCTTGAATTTTCCAGCTCTCCCCGAAGATTTTTCGGTGACGTAGTGCCCCATGAGTGACAGAACACTGAGCCAATCACGGTGCAACTAGAGAACATTACCAACCCCTACGCGCCGTATTTTCCGCTGGCTGCCCCACCACCACAGAAAGCACTGCGCTAGGCTGAAACACCTGCATTTTGGAGCTGCCTTACTCAAGAAAGCAAAAAGAGACCATGTTGTATGCGGTTTTATTAACTCAGTTATTATTTTTATTTTTTTACATTGTTTGTAAACTATAATGTGACACGTATTAATGCCAAAATAACATTCAAAACAGGTGGGGCTTAAAACAGGTGGACCAACGTGGAATAGATGTTGAATTACCGTCTGTGCCCAGTGGGATATTTGTATAAAGGGTCAGTCTGTTATATCTCTCTCTCTCCCTCTCTCCCTCTCTCCCTCCCCTCCTGGATGATCTGAGCCCTAGGATCATGCCTCAGGACTACCTGGCCTGATGACTCCTGGCTGTCCCCAGTCCACCTGGTCATGCTGCTGCTCCAGTTTCAACTGTTCTGCCTGCGGCTATGGAACCCTGACCTGTTCACCGGACGTGCTACCTTGTTCCGGACTTGCTGTTTTTGACTCTCTCTCTCTACCGAACCTGCTGTCTCGACCTCTGAATGACCCTGCTGGTCATCTATGAACATTTGAACATCTTGAAGAACAATCTGGCCTTAATGGCCATGTACTATCTCCACCCTGCACAGCCAGAAGTGGACTGGACACCCCTCAGAGCCTGGTTGCACTCTGGGTTTCTTCCTAGGTTCCTGTCTTTCTAGGGAGTTTTTCCTAGCCACCTTGCTTCTACATCTGCATTGCTTGCTGTTTGGGGTTTTAGGCTGGGTTTCTGTATACAGTGGGGAAAAAAAGTATTTAGTCAGCCACCAATTGTGCAAGTTCTCCCACTTAAAAAGATGAGAGAGGCCTGTAATTTTCATCATAGGTACATGTCAACTATGACAGACAAAATGAGAAAAAAAAATCCAGAAAATCACATTGTAGGATTTTTTATGAATTTATTTGCAAATTATGGTGGAAAATAAGTATTTGGTCAATAACAAAAGTTTCTCAATACTTTGTTATATACCCCTTGTTGGCAATGACACAGGTCAAACGTTTTCCGTAAGTCTTCACAAGGTTTTCACACACTGGTGCTGGTATTTTGGCCCATTCCTCCATGCAGATCTCCTCTAGAGCAGTGATGTTTTGGGGCTGTCGCTGGGCAACACGGACTTTCAACTCCCTCCAAAGATTTTCTATGGGGTTGAGATCTGGAGACTGGCTAGGCCACTCCAGGACCTTGAAATGCTTCTTACGAAGCCACTCCTTCGTTGCCCGGGAGGTGTGTTTGGGATCATTGTCATGCTAAAAGACCCAGCCACGTTTCATCTTCAATGCCCTTGCTGATGGAAGGAGGTTTTCACTCAAAATCTCACGATACATGGCCCCATTCATTCTTTCCTTTACACGGATCAGTCGTCCTGGTCCCTTTGCAGAAAAACAGCCCCAAAGCATGAAGATTCCACCCCCATGCTTCACAGTAGGTATGGTGTTATTTGGATGCAACTCAGCATTCTTTGTCCTCCAAACACGATGAGTTGAGTTTTTACCAAAAAGTTATATTTTGGTTTCATCTGACCATATGACATTCTCCCAAACTTCAGACGGGCCTGGACATGTACTGGCTTAAGCAGGGGGACACGTCTGGCAATGCAGGATTTGAGTCCCTGGCGGAGTAGTGTGTTACTGATGGTAGGCTTTGTTACTTTGGTCCCAGCTCTCTGCAGGTCATTCACTAGGTCCCCCCGTGTGGTTCTGGGATTTTTGCTCACCGTTCTTGTGATCATTTTGACCCCACGGGGTGAGATCTTGCGTGGAGCCCCAGATCGAGGGAGATTATCAGTGGTCTTGTATGTCTTCCATTTCCTAATAATTGCTCCCACAGTTGATTTCTTCAAACCAAGCTGCTTACCTATTGCAGATTCAGTCTTCCCAGCCTGGTGCAGGTCTACAATTTAGTTTCTGGTGTCCTTTGACAGCTCTTTGGTCTTGACCATAGTGGAGTTTGGAGTGTGACTTTTTGAGGTTGTGGACAGGTGTCTTTTATACTGATAACAAGTTCAAACAGGTGCCATTAATACAGGTAACGAGTGGAGGACAGAGGAGCCTCTTAAAGAAGAAGTTACAGGTCTGTGAGAGCCAGAAATCCTGCTTTTTTGTAAGTGACCAAATACTTATTTTCCACCATAATTTGCAAATAAATTCATTAAAAATCCTACAATGTGATTTTCTGGATTATTTTTTCTCAATTTGTCTGTCATAGTTGACGTGTACCTATGATGAAAATGACAGGCCTCTCTCATCTTTTTAAGTGGGAGAACTTGCACAATTGGTGGCTGACTAAATACTTTTTTTCCCCACTGTAGCACTTTGTGACATCTGCTGATGTAAAAAGGGCTTTATAAATACATTTGATTGATTGATTGATTGATTGATTGTAAAAAGACAAAGCTAAAGACACCCTGATAATATCGGTGTCATGCAAATTGGGTTGGTGTAAGTGTAGTTTGATATTGTTGTTTAAAACATATATTTTTATCTTTAGCCTAGCATGATAATGCATTGTCACCACTCCCTTGTCTTATAATAAACAATGATTCCCTAATGGAGATGTTTCAAAGATTTTCCCTTCTGGCAGACTGGTCTCCCATTTTTCTCTAGTCCCTCTCATAACATCTGGGTTAAAAAAAAGACACTCATTATGACCAAGGTAGTGTTGTTGAATCCTCTAGCTTATTCTTTATTTAGAGATATTTCATTCACAGATATTTTTGTGATGTCATTTTGTGATGTAATTATCTCTCCACCTATCTATTAATTTGTCTGTGCATCCAGGTCACGTTGAAACATCTTCGTATGGTTCTGTTGACAGACAGTGTAATAAATTGAAGCCTAATAAATACACTTTCCATTTTTGGATGTGAGACATGGTAATAACCACTCCTCTTCAGAATTCAGCCTCCTCGCATGGCGAGGGAATGTAATCTAAAGCTGATTTGTTTTTATTTTGGTCATAATGGAGTGAACACCCTGACAGAAATGAACAATTACATAAGACACTGTAATTTTCAGGCACATCATCAGAACACACCTGTGGGAAAAGAGACTATAATCTCCAATATAATTAAAGAGCTGTTCTCAATCACACAATTGGATACTGTACAGGACATAGAGTGCCTTCAGAAAGTATTCACACCCCTAATGTGTTAATTCTGTTAAATCCTGAATTTAAAATGGATTACATTGAGATTTCTTAACACTGGTCTACAACGAATACCCCATAATGTCAAAGTAGAATTATGATTTTTTTCAACATTTTTACAAATGAATTAAAAATGAAAAAATGAAATGTATTCAGTCAATGAGAATTCAACCCCTTTGTTATTGCAAGCCTAAATAAGTTCAGGAGTACAAATTTGCTTAACAAGTCACATAATAAGTTGCATGGACTCTCTCTGTGTGCAATAATAGTGTTTAACATGATTTTTGAATGACTACCTGATCTCTGTACCCCACAAATACAATCATCTGTAAGGTTCCTCTGTCGAGCAGTGAATTTCAAACAAAGATTCAACCACGAAGACCAGGGAGGTTCTTCAATGCCTCGCAAAGAAGGGCACCTATTGGTAGATGGGTAAAAAAAAAGCTGACATTGAATATCCCTTTGAGCGTAGTGAAGTTATTAACTAGACTTTGGATAGTGTACTAATACACCCAGTCACTACAAAGATCCAGGCGTCCTTATTAACTCAGTTGCTGGAGAGGAAGGAAACCGCTCAGGGATTTCACCATGAGGCCAATGGTGACTTTAAAACAGTTACAGAGTTTAATGGCTAGGAGAAAACTGATGATGGATATACAACATGCAATAATAATAATTCAAATAAATCAAATTCTAGTTACTCCACAATACTAACCTAATTGACAGAGTGAAAAATAGGAAGCCTGTACAGAATACACATTCTCCAAAACATCCATCCTGTTTGCAACAAGGCACTAAAGTAATACTGCTAAAAATGTGGCAAAGCAATTAGGTTTTTGTCCTGAATACAAAGTGTTATGTTTTGGGCAAATCCAATACAACACATTACTGAGTACCACTCTCCATATTTTCAAGCATAGTGGTAGCTGCATCATGTTATGGGTATGCTTGAAATCGTTAAGGACTGGGGAGTTTTTCAGGATAAAAAATAATCGGAATGGAGCTAAGTACAGGCAAAATCCTAGAGGATAACCTGGTTCAGTCTGCTTTCCACCGGACACTGGGAAATGAATTCACCTTTCAGCAGGACAATAACCTAAAACACAAGGCCAAATCTACAATGGAGTTGCTTACCAAGAAGACAGTAAATGTTCCTGAGTGGCCTAGTTACAGTTTTGACTTAAATGTACTTGAAAATATATGGCAAGACCTGAAAATGGTTGTCTAGCAATGATCAACAACTAAATTGACAGAGCTTGAAGAATTTTGAAAATAATAATGTACAAATGTTGCACAATCCAGGTGTGGAAATCTCTTAGAGATTTACCCAGAAAGACTAACAGCTGTAATCGCTGCCAAAGGTGCTTCTACAAAGTATTGACTCAGAGGTGTGAATACGTATGTAAATTAGATATTTCTGTATTTCATTTTCATTAAATGTGACCGACCAGCTTGATTCGGTCTTATGTAGCAAAATTTGAAATTGTGTTTTTTACATTGGATAAAAGTAGAGACTCAGAGCTAGAAAATTGTATATCATACACTACAGTTGAGGAACAATAGGAAAGTAATTCTGCTTTGAAAGTTGATAAACTTGAAACCTCACTTTTGAGAAAATGGCCCTTGAATGTTTTGGCACAGGGAGCTCTTCTTTGTCTACACCCATTCAGCATTGTTCACAACCTTTTAAGCTTTAGCCCCACCCATCTCTTTAAGGATTCACATGTGAGGCTATGTACTAAACAACCAAAGATTTCAAGACTAAAGGTTGGTTTATACTACGGGTGTGTTCGTAAATTTAATCTGGCGTGCCAGAGTGTGCTCTGGTTGGTCGCTCGTAAATTCAGAGCCTTTCGCTCTCGGAGCGCACACTGGATGCTCTGGCCGAAAAGTAGGGTTCATCCGAGCATTCTGACCTAACAACAGCAGTCAAGCACCCAAGCTAACTGGCTAATGTTGGCTAGCTTGCTAGCTACTTCCAGACACAAATGAGAGAACAGCTCACTCTGATCATTTTACTCGCCCTAGCAGAACTGGTTAGGCTGTTTTTATGTTATTCAGAGTGTTGGTGACTGCAACTGTGCTGCTGGCAATAATTTAATTACACCTTTTTTGCCAACGTTTACTTATAATAATAATAATAATAATAATATGCCATTTAGCAGACGCTTTTATCCAAAGCGACTTACAGTCATGAGTGCATACATTTTTTGTGTATGGGTGGTCCCGGGGATCTAACCCACTACCTTGGTGTTACAAGCGCCGTGCTCTACCAGCTGAGCTACAGAGGACCACTTACACCGGCCATATTCAACGGGTGTTGAGCGTTTGTAAATTAGTCAGTTATTCTGCGCTTTGGCAGACGCTCTTATCCAGAGCGACTTACAGTTAGTGAGTGCATGCATTTTTCATACTGGTTCAATGTTAGCTAGCTAACATTAGACTATAACTAGCAATGCAAATGGCTCTGAGATACGAATAATATAACTACACAGATCATACACGTAACATTAGCTAGCTAGCCATCCAGCTAACGTTAGCTAGCTAGCTAGCTAACAGTACACTTTAACTTGAAATGAAAACGATTTTCTGACAAAATTAGAAACGGGTAATATCTGAAAATGTAGCAAGCTAGACTCTCTTACCCGTATACATGGATGGACGCTTCTCCCTCTCTGTCACGGATGCCAAGGTTGCCCTTAGTTTGAAGGTGTAATCCGGAAAATTCTGTGTTCTCTTTTCGACCCCATCTGCATATTTGCAATCAAACGCCAGAATTTTCTCCATCTCCTTAGCTATCATACTCTAATTCCACTGATTTCAAAACTCGGTCATCCAGAAAGTGGAGAGCAACACTTATGCAGTTCTACTACATGATATCTTTTTTTAAAAAACAGGTTAGAAAGGATTACCTACACATACTGACCAGCTCATATTATAGACAGAAGCGTGCTACATGGCAGACCAATCCGAACTCATCTCTCGGCATGTCCAGCCCACTCATTATCTCAGCCAATCATGGCTAGCGGGAAGGTTGCTGTCTTTTTCCATGGCTAAACACACTAGGCTCGTAATTTAACAATTGTATTCGTATTTACAGATGGCATACAAGTTTGTTATTAAGGCACATGAAAGTTCACATGTTCCAGAAGGCATTTCTGCCCAAAAAACGCATTTTGATTTTTAAAAAAGTTTACGTTCAAATGGTGCTCCTGTGAAGTAGTGATGCGCGACATCCGCCTAGTTTCCTGAAACGAGTCACAAATGTGCAAACATTTCTAAAAACATGTTTTTACTTTGTCATTATGGGGTATTGTGTGTAGATGGGTGAGAAAATAAATATATTTAATCCATTTTGAATTTAGACTGTAACAACAAAACGTAGAATAAGTCAAGGGGTATGAATACTTTCAGTATTAACATCACAATGTTAATACTGAATCACTATGTTTAAGTGTTTGAGTGGTCGTCTTACCACTGAGCCTCTATACTGATGTAGGATCTTAATTTGAGTCAGTTTGTTACAGCAGGAAAATAAACTGCAGCAACAGGAAATGTAAAATATTATGTGGATTATAATCAATGGACATTTTTGTAGGGGTTGATACATTTTTCTTAAGGGAAAATCAAGTCTGAAATTTCAAAGCGGTAAGAACAAACTCAGAAACCTTTTCAAACGTCAAAAATACACTACACGTTTTTTTATATCCTGCATAGCAGGAAAGATTTCCTGCAACAGGGTGATCAAATTAAGATCCTACCTCTGTAGCTGGTGTGTAGACCTATGTTGTTACCGAAAGCTATAAAGCACCAAAGTTATGGAGTAAGTATGTTTGTTTACAAGCCTGTGTCAGGTTAGGAAACTAAAGATTTGGTCCTGTTTATGTTCGAAGACCAGTTGTGGAAAAAGTACTCAATTGTCATAGTTGAGTAAAAGTAAAGATAGAAAATGACTCAAGTAAAAGTGGATCACCCAGTAAAATACTACTTGATTAAAAGTCTAAAAGTATCTGGTTTTAAATGTACTTAAGTACAGTGGTTGAAAAAGTACTCAATTGTCATACTTGAGTAGTAGTAAAAAAAAAAGTAAATGCTATACATCAAATTCCTTATGTTAAGCAAACCAGAAGGCACATTTTATTTATTTATGGATAGCCAGGGGCACACTCTAATATAATTTACAAACACAATATTTGTTTACTGAGTTCGCCATATTAGAGGCAGTAGGGATGACAACGCGTTATATTGATAGGTGCGTTAATTGGACCATATTGCTGTCCTGCATGAGCATTCGAAATGTAACGAGTACTCTTGGGTGTCAGGCACAGGAGGTTGGTGGCACCTTAATTGGGGAGAACGAGCTCATGGTAATTGTTGGAGCAGAATGGGTGGAATGGGATCAAATACACTACCAGTCAAGAGTTTGGACACACCTACTCATTCAAGGGTTTTTCTTTGTATTTACAATTTTTTACATTGTAGAATAATAGTGAAGACATCAAAACTATGAAGTAAGACATATGTAGTAACCAAAAAAGTGTTAAACAAATCAAAATATATTTTATATTTGAGATTCTTCAAATATCCACCCTTTGCCTTGATGACAGCTTCGCACACTCTTGGCATTCTCTCAACCAGCTTCATGAGGTAGTCACCTGGAATGCCTTTCAATTAACAGGTGTGCCTTCTTAAAAGTTAATTTGTGGAATTTCTTTCCTTCTTAATGTGTTTGAGCCAATCAGTTGTGTTGTGACAAGGTAGTGGGGTATACATAAGATAACCCTATTTGGTAAAAGACCAAGTCCATATTATGGCAAGAACAGCTCAAATAAGTAAAGAGAAATGACAGTCCATCATTACTTTAAGACATGAAGGTCAGTCAATACGGAACATTTCAAGAACGTTCAAGAAAGTTTCTTCAAGTGCAGTCGCAAAAACCATCAAGCGCTATGATGAAACTGCCTCTCATGAGGACTGCCACAGGAATGGAAGACCCAGAGTTACCTCCGCTGCAGAGGACAAGTTCATTAGAGTTACCAGCATCAGAAATTGCAGCCCAAATAAATGCTTCACAGAGTTCAAGTAACAGACACATCTCATCATCAACTGTTCAGAGGAGACCGTGTGAATCAGGCTTCATGGTCGAATTGCTGCAAAGAAACCACTACTAAAGGACACCAATAATAAGAAGAGACTTGCTTGGGCCAAGAAACATGAGCAATGGACATTAGACAAGTGGAAATGTGTCCTTTGGTTTGGAGTCCAAATTTGAGATTTTTGGTTCCAACCGCCGTGTCTTTGTGAGATGCGGTGTGGGTGAACGGATGATCTCCTCATGTGTATTTCCCACCATAAAGCATGGAGGAGGAGGTGTTATGGTGTGGGGGTGCTTTGCTGGTGACACTGTCTGTGATTTATTTAGAAATCAAGGCACACTTAACCAGCATGGCTACCACAGCATTCTGCAGCGATACGCCATCCCATCTGGTTTGGGCTTTGTGGGACTATCATTTGTTTTTCAGCAGGACAATGACCCAACACTCCTCCAGGCTGTGTAAGGGCTATTTTACCAAGAAGGAGAGTGATGGAGTGCTGCATCAGATGACCTGGCCTCCAAATTGAGATGGTTTGGGATGAGTAGGACCGCAGAGTGAAGGAAAAGCAGCCAACAAGTGCTCAGCATATGTGGGAACTCCTTTAAGACTGTTGGAAAAGCATTCCAGGTGAATCTGGTTGAGAGAATGCCAAGAGTGTGCAAAGCTGTCATCAAGGCAAAGGGTGGCTATTTTAAGATTCTCAAATATAAAATATGTTTTGATTCATTTAACACTTTTTTGGTTACTACATTTACATTTACGTCATTTAGCAGACGCTCTTATCCAGAGCGACTTACAAATTGGTGCATTCAACTTATGATAGCCACTTATGTGTTATTTCATAGTTTTGATGTCTTCACTATTATTCTACAATGTAGAAAATAGTAAAAAAAAAAAAAAAAACTTGAATGAGTAGGTGTTCTAAAACTTTTGACAACTTGGCTGTGTCCTTAGGGTCATTGTCCTGTTGGAAGGTGAACCTTTGCCCCAGTCTGAGGTCCTGAGTGCTCTGGAGCAGAGAAACTCCCCAGATACAAGTGTGCCAAGCTTGTAGCGTCATACCCAAGAAGACTCAAGGCTGTAATTGCTGCCAAAGGTGCTTCAACAAAGTACTGAGTAAAGGGTCTGAATACTTATGTAAATGTGATATTTCAGTTTTTTATAAATTAGCAAAAAGTTCTGAAAAACGGTTTTTGCTTTGTCATTATGGGGTATTGTGTGTAGATTGATGAGGGGAAAAAACAATTCAATCAATTTTAGAATAAGGCTGTAACCTAACAAAATGTGGAAAATGTCAAGGGGTCTGAATACTTTCCTCTGATAATATAATACAGTGATTTCCCCAGAGTTTGGGAATCACTGAATTATGTCACCCTGTCACAGGCCCTCCCAGACAACAACCTCATAAGATTGCCTGCTGCAGTTGTTCGAGAGATGTCCAGTTTGCAGCCGAACATGTAAGAACAGCAAGGGGGCCTTCATCAGTGTGTGTGTTTGTGTGTGACCGACCAGTATCTTTGATTGCTATGCCCATCAATGGGGCTCTGGCAAAGACCTCACCTCCAGCCTCACCTCTTGCCTGCTCTCCAACGATCTGCGATGGGGAGAACAGAATTAGGTTGGTTTACTCTGACCTGTTCAAACTTCAACATAGTATATGTTTGTGTGTCAGATATCACCTACTGCTAACTGCTATTCGTAATAGAACTGTGTTCACAGAAACAGCACACAGAGACATGCAAGATGATGTGATGAGGTCTAGACTGACAGACAGGCTTGGTACTGATGTCTCTGTATGTAGAGAGTCCTGGCCCTGGCATAAACATTTTACTAGACCAAGGTTTTACTTGTATTGTCTTTTTTTATTATTGAATTGAATGGTATCAGTCAATATGGGGAGAGAGAAACCCTGTGTATTCTGCACCAGGATCAGGGAACTCCTGTTTTGTTTGAAACACCACACAGGAAGGTGTGACCACTGACAAGTTTCCAAGGTAGCCCCATTACCACCAGATAAAATCCTGATGGTGCTGGTTCAACACATATGAATAATGCAACTCATCTTCCTTTTATTTTTTACAACTTACAGATCATACATTTTCTTGGCACAGAGATGCTGTACAATAAACAATCCATTGGGCTTGGAGCTGTGCATGTTAGCAAGCGAGTGTGTGGTGTCCCATCAAATTGGCATGACAGCTAATGCAAACGAGTGCAGCCTTCTGTCCTTTTGTCCTTACCTGTCCTGCCAGGAGAGCAGCACCAGTGGATGTTCTCTGATGG
The DNA here is from genome assembly GCF_964263955.1 of Coregonus lavaretus. Lineage (NCBI taxonomy): Eukaryota > Metazoa > Chordata > Actinopteri > Salmoniformes > Salmonidae > Coregonus > Coregonus lavaretus. The sequence continues at coordinate 32,020,318 of NC_139993.1, read as the reverse complement.
TATTTTTACATTTGACATTTTAGTCATTTAGCAGACGCTCTTATCCAGAGCGACTTACAGGAGCAATTAGGGTTAAGTGCCTTGCTCAAGGGCACATTGACAGATTTTTCACCTAGTCGGCTCGGGGATTAGAACCAGCGATCTTTCGGTTACTGGCACAATGCTCTTAACCACTAAGCTACCTGCCACTAGGCACCATTTCTGTTGACACAAAAGTCACATTTGATTTTAAACAGGGGCTTATTGCCTGCTGTGAGAGGTTGTCCTCATAATGACCTAAGGTCCTTCTTGGTCTCCGAGTCACAACTAATCAAGATCACCAGAGTATAGTTATCAGACATCACCACCTGTCCTTATTACACATAGAAGAGGAGAAGTAGCTCAAGATTATCTTACCAAAAGACCTCTGTAGACTCTTTCACTCTTTCTGAGTAATTATGTTCGTATAGTCCATTTGTTTGGTGTCCTCCACCAGTCTTGTTTTGTGTGTTATCTATTTGCTGTATTTTCAAGAAAGCTATCTTGAAGCTTCATGGCCATGTCATTTACTACTGTCTATTATTGCAATAAACAACCAGTGACATCACGGTCAAATTCAATATAGATAGACTGAAATAAAAATAGCAATATGGGTCACTTGAATCATGTTTTCTGAAAGAGCCACCTTGAGATTATTTCAATCAATATCATAACATATTGAGCAGTACAAAATCTGTGACCCAGTTTTGATTTTGATCAATGTCCTGATTTGTGTTTTTCTAATGAACTTGAACTGCCTCCGATGTGACTAGAATATGGCTATATGTGGTCATTGACATCTCATAGCTCTTTTTTTTGTTGTTTTTTTGTTTGATTGAGTGTTATAGCCGTCTTTTCAAGGTCTGGGTCACAAATCTCCTCCAAAAACATCAGTAATATCGGCAATTCAATTGGAGCATCATTTCCCATTTTGACTCTGACATCATCACCCATCCCTTTTAAAATCCGACCTTTGAAAGGTCACCCTGGCTTTTTATTCTGTGTGCGGTCCATATCTGATCCAGAGTCATTAATCCTGCTATTAATGTGACTCAAATGGTTAATGAATCAATAGCTGTGCTCAAAGGGGTGGAGATGAGGCCACTGTAATGGCGTTGGCAATCAGTGGCCTCATGAAGACACCATTTATCATCATTGCAGATGTTCTGGGTCAGAGCAGTGTATGTCAGAAGAAGCCTGGGGATGTGGTGGCGCCAGAGTCTGGCTGTCAAGATACACAGTGTTAGACTGAGGATGAGAGCTGAACTTAGAGGAAGCTCAGATCAGTACCTATAGCTCAACACGATGCCATTATGAACCTGAGTTAATGGACACTTGTGATTAGAGCATCCCAAATCCTATTATTTTCACGGTGTTAATGTATTAATCACGTGCAAATATTATAATGGATGATTGTGCTTTCTGAGTTTTGTAAGCCGAACTGGATAACAGCTCTTAGATTAGGTTCTAGATGATGTCATGTTTTCATTCTCTTAAGTGTATCAGGGAGGTCAAAGAAGAATGTGTCCTAGTTCTCTCTTGTTAGCTGTTTTCTTTTTCTCACCCACTGTCTGCCCCTCCTCTACCCTGTGTGACCTACCTATTCACCTGCAATCAGTGGTCTCATTGACCTACAATGTATAACCACACTCATTCACAGAACACAAAACAAAATCCTTGAAGATGTGCGTCATTAGCCTGTTTGCCCATGACAAGCAGTGCTCAGAATGTTGAGGTCGGTCCAGTTGCTGAAATAGGACAAACCACCAATTAAAATTCTACCCACACACTGTACAGCAGTTCACAGAAAACTGGTGCACTTCTTCTAAAGGTTCTCAGAACACTAATGGAAAATCTGCTGTTATCAGCCAGGATACTCAATTTCTCATCCTTCTCCTTTCTGCTGAGATTCACATTATAAGCCACAGGGGTGTGAAAGCCTCTCCAATCAGACACACATCAAGCAGACTCCTCGGTGAGCTAAATTGAAGAGCTAAATCACCAGTATCAAGGTTCCCCTAGCATCATCCTCTAGCCCTCCACCTGAGCTATATTTCCCAGCTAATCAGGTTCCTGCTGTGTCCCACTCAGAGGGCCTGGCAGCCTGGGTCGAACTGATATCACTGAACACCACTTAACCTGCCCACGACTCAGAAAGATACAGGAGGGACTCTTTCATGTTCAGCTCTCTCTGAATGTCCTGCAGGTTTCAGGAAGGGATGTTGGGTCCTGCAGAGATATGCTGCTCTGAATGAGATGGTTTTAGTGGTCCTCTAAAGTGCCTGATCAAAGTGTGTGTATGTGATGATAGTGACACGTGGTTCCTTTTAGATTGAGGTTTCTTGATCGCATGGGATATGTTCTGTACTGGTCTTTATAAAGGGAATGGAACGCTCTGTGATAGCTCATGTTCATACCCATAGTTTTTTCATTGTTTTCACAGAATTCATACACGTCAGGTGTATGATGCTGAAGCAGTGTAATCCCGCCTCAACCCTATTTCATCACTACTCGCTGGGTTGCACACATAGTGCCATGATTGCAATTAGTTAACAACCTGACACATGCAAATGCCATCAGCCATATCAAATATGAATGCCGCCTCCCTCCGTCCCGCTGCCACAGTGCAAGTCTGTAAAGGTCTGCTAATGAATGTCAGCAGAAATTAAATGCCACACTCCTTGTGAGTTGTGTTCTCCTCCTTTCACCGTCTAATTCAGCACATCCTGCCAACAAAAATATATTTTTCAGAGAATTGAAGGGGAATGGAAGGATTAAAGGTGGACCAGATTAATCTAAAGCGTTCCACAGGGATGCTGGCCCATGTTGACTCCAATGCTTCCCACAGTTGTGTCAAGTTAGCTGGATGTCCTTTGAATGGTGGACCATTCTTGATACACACGGGAAACTGTTGAGCGTGAAGAACCCAGCAGCGATGCAGTTCTTGACACAAACCGGTGTGCCTGGCACCTACTACCATACCCCATTCAAAGGCACTTACATTTTTTGTCTTGCCCAGTCAACTGCTGAATGGCACACATACACAATCCATGTCTCAATTGTCTCAAGGCTTAAGAATCCTTCTCTAACTTGTCTCCTCACCTTCATCTACACAAATTGAAGTGGATTTAACAAGTGACATCAATAAAGGATCATAGCTTTCACCTGGATTCACCTGGTCAGTCTGTCATGGAAAGAGCAGGTGTTCTTAATGTTTTGTATACTCAGTGCATGTTGAGCAACACTTTGACAAGATATTCTTTGCAACACCATGGTGATGATTCTGTAAGGATGAGAATTGGATGTTCATCATTGTGTCTATAAATTCCTGTCTATCACGTGAACTGATGGAGATGGTGGTTGCTTCTAAACGGGTTGGATGATCTGTCCAGTGAGTTCATTATTGGGGACTATGTATTTATTGGGGCTTTGTCATGTTCCATGCATTGCCATTAATGAAAGGAGCCATGTACTGTGATCATTAGTACACAATATCTGGCCACATTGATTAAGATGACAAATTGCCTTTCAATGGTGCACATTCCATTCATTTCACACAACACTGCGTATCCATCATGACTGCCTCTGCCGTGTAAACATCCAGGCACGTGGGGTGGGGCATGCAGAGGACTCCTGTGTTTCATAATCATTTGCAGGGCTTGAGTCCTGGACAGTACCAGGTTTAAATCTGCCAGACCACAGGGAGGATGGATGTTCCATTGCGGGGAAGCTTTGCTCAGCCCTCTCTAATAACAGCAGCAGCATATATTCTTTAATGTATTGGGTGACCTTGGCCCCTGGTGGACTCACAGAGACATTAGTCACAGATACTGGCATTCGGTACATGAACCCGATTGCCCGGTCATCATGAGCCACACTAGTGATCTGACAGCCTCCTGTGTACAACACAGTCTGCTCCTAAGCTACAGTATATCCCTATATCAGATGGCATCTACAGAGGAACTGGAAGTGCTGAAAAGATAATGGGTTGACTGGCTCCCACGGTACCTACAGCAACAACACTTGCCTTAAGGCCCTTAAAAGGAAGGGCTAAAAATAGCTATACATACTCTATATCTGATTATATGTTGCTCTTGGTGACAGAAATAGCTAGATAACCTAATTTTGTTGCCTCTATCAGATTCGCCTCAGACAAACAGTGGGATACCACAGCACTATTCACTGAACTGGGATGTGTGTGAGCATTTGAGGATGGGTGTTTTTTAGAAAGAAAGGGAGAGAGAGCTATAGAAAAATGATGAATTACCACCATACCACACACGATTAAAGAAAGTAAACAAGGGGTTCATGCAGGGTACACCCCAGCTAGAATTAATACAGAGGCAGTTTGAGCGTCTCTCTTGTGGAATAGAATGATTAATAAGTCAGGGAGGGAAGAAGGGAAGAAAATGCCAGCTCCAGTATCCACACTGACATATATAATTTCATTACTGGGAATTATCACATGCTGTGATCAAAGCAACCCACTGATTTCTCCATGGGGCTGAGAGAAAATCTTAATTCATCCCCTAACTGGTGCATCCAGCCTCACACGCTCTCCCACAGATAAAGAGACGGTTGATAAGAAGGAAAAGGCAATGAACACAGTAATTGGTACACTGAAGGTCAGTCTTTTCATGGCTCAGACAGTATGTTTTCCTGTGAGTTGAAAAGGCAAATCTTCATTGCCTACGCAGTGTTTGTGAATGTGAAAATGTGACATTCCATTGAATACACGTGAAGTTGTTTTGCATTCAACAGTTATCGTATGTAGGTCATGAAGGGTGTTGCCAGAATGACATGAAGAGACTATTGTAATGTTGTTGTCGTCACCTACATATCAATTTTCTATTACGGTATCTTTACTTTTACTCAAGTATGACAATTGGGTACTTTTTCCACCACTGTGAATTAGTCATTTAGTCTTTTTTTTTTTGCAGACGCTCTTATCCAGAGCGACTTACAGTTAGTGAGTGCATATCTTTTATTTTCATACTGGCCCCACGTGGGAAACGAACCCACAACCCTGGCGTTGCAAGCACCATGCTCTACCAACTGAGCTACACAGGGCCATTCATAACATAGCATACATTTAGAAAATTCTTAAGATAGTACGTTTTGCAAATTCGTAAGATATAATACGAATTGTAATTCATAACATCTCATATGCAATGGGTGATGGACATCCACAAATTAATACATACCATATGAAACGTAACATATCATACTAAATGGAGTGTCCGGATTTACGTACAGAATAATACGAAATGCTCTGACACCAGGTTGAAAATATTGACTGGTTTTCATCAAGCTGTCCGCTCAAGAGGAAGCTTCTCACTGTAACCAGTGCCTTTAATCTGGCTCAGGTTATTAGTTAACCTACCAGGGTGTTTACAAACACTAAAGAACTAGATCGCCACATGTATTGATCACATCTTTACTAATACTGTAGAACTTTGTTCTAAAGCTGTATCCGTACCCATTGGATGCAGTGATCACAATATAGTGGTTATATCCAGGAAAGCCAAGGATCCAAAAACTGGGCCTAAAATATCATATAAGAGATTATACAAAATATTTAGCTGTGACTCTTATGTGGATAATGTCACAAATATTTGTTGGTCGAATGTCATTAATAAGGAGCATCCAGATGCTAAACTTGATGAATTTATGAAATTGCTTCTTCCAATTATTGATTAACATGCACCGGTTAAGAAACTGACTGTTAGAACTGTTAAGGCTCCATGGATTGATGAGGAATTGAAAAACTGTATGGTTGAAAGAGATGGGGCAAAATGATTGGCTAATAAGTCTCGCTGCACATCTGACTGGCTGACTTACTGCACATTTTTTAATTACGTGACTAAACTCACAAAAAAAAAAGAATAAACTGTATTGTGAAGCCAAGATCAATGACATAAAGAATAATGGAAAAAGAACTTGAGTACTTTAACCCCCTAGAGTCGATTGACGCATCGGTGTGTCAATCTAAGTAACATAAAAAAATCCCCATCAAAATCTGTCAGTTTAAGCTAGAGATATCTGGTTTTTGCATTGGATGCTCAATCCAACGCATCCGCCGATGTCACACTTCCGCATCTGTGGTGAAAGGTGGCAGAGCTAGAGCGGTGTTTGTCAGACCATGAGACTTCCCGAAAATTTGACCCATCGGATTCATGCATAAAAACAAATAATGAAAGAAAAGCAAGTTTGAATTTGGAAAAGTTCATGTGGGAGAGGTGGAAAAATTGTCATCAATAATGACAAATCTCTTGACATTGACAACTTAGATGGAAAGCTACTGAAGATGGTAGCTGACTCTATAGCCACTCCTATCTGTCATATCTTTAATCTGAGCCTAGAGGAAAGTGTTTGTCCTCAGGCCTGGAAGGAAGCCAAGGTCATTCTGCTATTGAAGAATGGTAAAGCAGCCTTTACTGGTTCTAACAGCCGGCCTATCAGCTTGCTGCCAGTTCTTAGCAAATTGTTGGGGAAAAAATGGTGTTTGACCAAATACAATGCTATTTCTCTGTAAACAAATTAACAACAGACTTTCAGTATGCTTATAGAGAAGGGAACTCAACATGTACTGCACTGAAACAAACGACTGATAATTGGTTGCAAGAAATTGATAAGATTGTTGGAGCTGTACTGTTCGGTTTCAGTGCAGCCTTTGATATTATTGACGATAACCTGTTCCTGAAAAAAACATGTGTTATGGCTTTTCAAAATCTGCCATATTGTGGATTCAGAGCTATCTACCTAATAGTACGCAGAGGAATGTATTTAATGGAAGCTTCTCTAATGTTAAACATAGAAAGTGTGGTGTAATGCAGGGCAGCAATCTTGGCCCTCTACTCTTTTCTATAATTACAAATGACCTGCCATTGGCATTAAACAAAGCCTGGCAAGGAAAATGGGCAAACTGGTTACTGCCAGATTAAATTACAGGTTGTGGCACTCCAGTGAGTGTGACTCATTGCGGAAATAGGCACTAGTAAAGAGATTCAGATGTAGCTCAGATGTTCACCAGTAATTTTGCTTCTCTTGCATGTGTCCCTTTCCTGCATGTACCCAGTCTCCTTCATGTCCCCTCTACCTTGCATGTTTTCCCTTTCTTATCCAAGACATCCTGCACGCCAGCCTCCCTTGGTTTAATTCATGACTAATTGTGACGAGAACTGAGTATACGAAGAGGCAGGACGCAGACGCAGGAATTAACAAGGTCAAGGTTTACTTAAACATTGACAAAAAGAAACAAAAAAGATAGAGTACATGACGCTAAACAATCACTCACAACATATTACAGAACAGTCTAGGGCTAAATAGGGGTGGTGATGAGATGAGGTGCAGGTGCGCTGGAGGTGCGCTGGAGGTGATTAGGGTGCGTTGGGTTTCCATTCCGGTGTTGCCGAGGTGGTGCGCTCAGACCGGTGGCTCAGTAGACCGGCAAATCAGAGCTCCGGAGGGGAGCAACGGGAGGAGACGTGACAGCACCCCCCCTCCCCGGACGCGCGGCTCCAGTCGCTGGATGTCGCCGGCCAGGAGGACGAACCCGAGGAGCGGGCCGGTCAGGGTGGCGACGGTGTAAGTCCCGAATTAGGTTGGGGTCCAGAACATCCCCAGCCGGAATCCAGCTCCTCTCCTCAGGACCATGCCCCTCCCAGTCCACCAGGTAATGGAAATGTCCCCCACGGAACCTGGAGTCCAGCAGATCCCTCACCGCATACGCCGGACTCCCGTCAATGTCCAGGGGCGGAGGAGGCGTACCCCGGGGGACGGCATCCGCCAGAGGACCAGGAACAACCGGCCTGAGGAGAGACACATGAAAAGTGGGTGAGACACGGTAGTGAGGGGGAAGGAGCAGCAGGTATGATACCTCATTTATCCGCCAGAGGACCTTAAATGGCCCCACAAACCGGGGGCTCAGTTTCTTGCAGGGCAGGCGGAGAGGGAGGTTTTTTGTTGACAGCCAGACACTATCCCCAGGCTGGAATACAGGGGTCTCACTGCGGTGGCGGTCGGCTTGGTCCTTCTGCCGACGAATGGCCCTCTGGAGATGGACATGGGCGGCATCCCAGACCTGTCCGGCCCTGTGGAACCACTTGTCGACAGTGGGCACATCGGTCTGGCTGGGTGTCCAAGGGGCCAGGGCCAGCTGGTACCCCAGGACGCACTGGAAGGGAGTGAGCCCCGTGGAGGAGTGAACAAGGGAGTTCTGGGCATATTCTGCCCAGGGAAGAAACATCGCCCACTCACCCTGCCGGTCCTGACAGTGGCAATGAAGAAACCTCCCCAGCTCCTGGTTCATGCGCTCCACCTGCCCATTTGACTGAAGCCTATACCCAGAAGTGAGGCTGGCCGTGGCCCCGATCATCTCCAGGAAAGCCTTCCACACTTGGGAGGTGAATTGGGGGTCACGGTCCGAGATGATGTCCTCCGGAAGTCCATATTGCCAGAACACCTGTTGGAACAGGACCTCAGCGACCTGGAGAGCAGAAGGAAGACCAGTTAGTGGCAAAAAAACGGCATGATTTGGAGAACCGATCTACGACCACCATGACTGTGGAAGGTCGGTGACAAAGTCTATGGACAGGTGTGACCAAGGTCACTGAGGCACTGGGAGAGGAACTATAGTTGACATAGCGGGAGACATCAGAAGCCAAGGTGGGCCACCAGTATTTTGGGGCTAGAGAATGCAGGGTGTGCGTAACACCAGAGTGCCCTGCCGTCAGGTTAGTGGGCGCCCAGATCAGCAGGCGGTCACGGACTCTAGTGGGTACATACATGCGCCCTGGAGGGGCGTTGGCAGGCGCTGGGTCCTCCTGAGCCACCAGGCGGATGTCTTCATCCACATCCCAAACGACAGGTGCAACGATGAGAGACGAGGGCAGGATAGGACCCCCCAGATCCTTCATTTCTCCGGTATGGTGCATCCTGGAGAGTGCGGCGGCCTTCACATTCTGGGATCCTGGTCGGTAGGACAGAATGAATTGGAAGCGAGTAAGAAATATGGCCCACCTGGCTTGACGAGAGTTCACCCGTTTCGCTGCCCGTATGTGCTCCAAATTCCGGTGGTCAGTAAGAATCCGGAACGGATGGACTGTGCCCTCCAGCCAGTGTCTCCATTCCTCCAGAGCGAGGACCACCGCCATCAGCTCCCTGTCTCCAACTCCATAGTTCCTCTCTGCGGGGTAAGCTTTTTAGAGAAAAAGGCACAGGGATACATTTTCTCTGGCTTACCGTGCTGCTGGGAGAGGACCGCAACCACGCCCTCCTATGCGTTCACCTCCAGGATGAAAGGACGAGATGGATCTGGGTGTTTTAGGATGGGCGCTGTGGTGAACCTCTCCTTCAGCCTCTTGAAGGCAGCGTCAGCCTCAGGGTTCCAGGCCAGCTTCTGAGGCCCACCCTTAAGGAGAGAGGTGAGCGGGGCGGCTATGGAGCTGAAGGACCTGATGAAACGCCGGTAGAAATTAGCGAAGTCCAGGAAGCTCTGTAGGCCCTTGATGCTGGTGGGAACTGGCCATGACCTGACGGCGTCCATTTTCACTCCTTCCATGAACACCCCCTGAGTACTGATCCGGTATCCCAGGAAGGAGATGGCCTGTTGGTGGAATTCGCATTTCTAACCCGTCACCAACAGGCTGTGTTCCCGGAGGCGGAGTAGGACAGCTCGGACGTCCCTGACATGCTCCTCGAACGTAGCCGAGTAGATCAGGATATCGTCGATGTACATCACCACCTGTCTACTCAGCAAGTCCCGGCATGACACAGTATTTATAGTGGCCTGAGGTATTGCTGAATGCCGTCTTCCACTTGTCTCCTTCCCGGATTCGGATCAGGTTGTAGGCACTCCTCAGGTCCAACTTGGTATAGTACCGGGCCCCTCGTAGCTGCTTGATGGCCGACGGAACCAGAGGGAGGGGGTACCGGTACTTGGTGGTGACTGCGTTCAGCCCCCTGTAGTCAATGCATGGTCTCAGTCCTCCATCCTTTTTGGCCACGAAGAAGAAGCTGGCGGAGGCAGGAGAGGTAGAGCGTCTGCGTACTCACGTGGAATGTTGGGCTGGAGGGCGGACTCCGGACGTGGAACAACAAACCACCGGCAGGCAGGTCTTCTGGCATGAGGTAGACCAGGCTGTGATCCTCTTGATGCTCCAATTGATGGTGGGGTTGTGTAGTCTGATCCAGGGCAATCCCAAGACGATCCAGTAAAGGGGTGACGTGACGATATGGAATGACAGGTCCTCGTGGTGCTCCGGTAGTGTGGGAATTGTGATGGGGAGAGTGATGTGCGTAATGGTGCCTGATCCAAGGGGTTTATTGTCCAGTGAGGTGACGTGTAGCGGAGATGGCAGTGGCACGATGGGCAACCCCCATTCAGAGACCAGCTCCCTATCGATAAGGTTCCCAGCTGATCCAGAATCTATCATAGCAGTAGAAATGGAAGAGAAGGAATAACCAAACACCGTTATGGGAAATAAAATCAATGGTTTTGTGATAGGAGCTGACATAACACTCACGGAGCGGCGACGGGAGTCATACCGCCTAGATAGGGAGCCGCCAGGAGATCTGTGGTCCGTGGTGGTGTAGGGGTGCTGCCCACCTCCATGGGTGAGGACTCGGAAGCTGGGCGGCTTCCATAGCTCAGATGGGGTGAGCGTCGAGGCTCCGGGAGGTGTTGGGAACGCCGTCTCTCTCTCAACATGTCGTCACGACGGATGGACGTGGTGATGAGGGTATCAAGGTCCATCTCGTTGTCCTGACATGCGAGTTCTGTCTTGATGTCCTCCCGTAAGCCTCTCCTGAAGGCCGTGCGCAGAGCACACTCATTCCAGCCGGAAGACGCCGCCACCGTGTGAAAGCGCAGAGCGTACTCAGACGCCGGCCCCACTGTTGGTCGAATGTCATTAATAAGGAGCATCCAGATGCTAAACTTGATGAATTTATGAAATTGCTTCTTCCAATTATTGATTAACATGCACCTGTTAAGAAACTGACTGTTAGAACTGTTAAGGCTCCATGGATTGATGAGGAATTGAAAAACTGTATGGTTGAAAGAGATGGGGCAAAATGAGTGGCTAATAAGTCTGGCTGCACATCTGACTTTACATTTACATTTTACATTTTAGTCATTTAGCAGACGCTCTTATCCAGAGCGACTTACAGTTAGTGAATACATATTTTTTTATACTGGCCCCCCGTGGGAATTGAACCCACAACCCTGGCGTTGCAAACGCCATGCTCTATCAACTGAGCTACATCCCTGCCGGCCATTCCCTCCCCTACCCTGGACGACGCTGGGCCAATTGTGCGCCGCCCATGAGTCTCCCGGTCGCGGCCGGCTGCGACAGAGCCTGGATTTTTTAAATTACATGACTAAACTCAACAAAAAAGAATAAACTGTATTATGAAGCCAAGATCAATGACATAAAGAATGATGGAACAAAACTTGAGTACTTTAAACCACTAGAGTCGATTGACGCATCGGTGTGTCAATCTAAGTAACATAAAATAATCCCCATCAAAATCTGTCAGTTTAAGCAAGAGATATCAGGTTTTTACATTGGATGCGTCTCAATCCAGTGCACCCGCCGATGTCACACTTTCGCATCTGCGGTGAAAGGTGGTAGAGCTAAAGCGGTCTTTGTCAGACCATGAGACATCCCGAACATCGGTCTTTTTGCGAAAACATATGTAGTGTCCACTCTATGGAAAGGGGAGACTCTCACGATGGTTGTCTCTGTTTTCCTCTACGACCCCCACAAGTGTCAGGGGACTAATCTGAAGTCGGTACCGTCTATGTGCCAACTTCTATTTGGTAGCGTCCGAACCATTTGGGCTACAAACTGTGGAAAGGGGAGATTCTCACAAACAAAATTATGTTCTCCATTTTGCTCTATGACCCCCACAAGTGTCACGGGACTCGTCTGAAGTTAACCAGTACCGGTTTTAAAAAACGAAAGGGAGTATCTAGGTAGTTTTGTGCCTACCCAAAAAAAGGGATTAGGACAGACACTTCAAAACCTTGTTTCTTAAGATTAATTTTTTGACTGTCCTTTTTGGCATTTATGAATGTGTTATTCATTGTGTTTCTATGGGCCAAAATTGCATATATGTTTTTATATATATACCTAAAAGGGGTCCTAAAATTCCAAATCAAATGTCTAAACGATCCATAGTATGACCCATAGTATAATTATGGGCACAAAGACAAATTCAACTCCATCTTACATCAAATCAGATGGCTTATTCATCACAAAACCATTTGATATTGCCAATTATTTGAATGATTACTTCATTGGCAAAGTGGGCAAGCTTAGGCAGGAAATGCCAACAACGAACTGTGAGCCATTGTTTTCATGCATAAAAACAAATAATGAAAGAAAAGCAAGTTTGAATTTGGAAAAGTTTGTGTGGGAGAGGTGGAAAAATGGTTATCAATCAATAATGA